>NC_141852.1:19105619-19443952 GCF_024713525.1 Acromyrmex echinatior
TAGTTACGTTTCAATTATCATGAATATACATAGAAAAAATGTTACAGTTGTCACAACCGGAAATAATGATAATTTTTGCCCATCAATATATTTGTTTGTGACAAGCATAAGATGGACATATCTTTACAGTCATAACTGTTAAGGTAGTCTATCTTACGGTTATTATAATCGTATTATAGTTTTATAACAAAAAATATATTGATTGATATTGGGATATTGGGATATGATATTGGGCGATTTTTGATCGTGGCAACCATATAGCTGTTTTTTCCATGTAATTATCACATATATTGCAATTACAAATCAGTTTTCTTAAAAGCTATTTCCTAATAGCTATTTCATTTTTTGTATGCTTATAGTTTATAAATATGAAATAATTGTTATTTTTTTATCACTTTCTCATTTTTAACAGAAATTAGAAAGTATATGTTATTAAAATTAATTTTACAACATTAAATTTGTGCATATGCAAAAGTGTCGTATCTTTTAGTCATGTATGTAATTTATTATTACATAATATGTATTGATGTACACAATGTATATTATATATTATGATATGTATGAATATCATTATTCTATACTAATTTGTCTTTTGTGCTTTTGCGTCAAAGTGGACTCGATGTAATGTTTTGCGATACTTTTTCGCAACAATTAATCAAATATTCGCGCGTGAAAAACCAAAATTACTATTTTAATTACTACATAATTATAATTAGTAAATTATATTTTTAGAATCTCTATAAATTTTTTTAAAAATTGTATATTAACCTCCCCTCCTTTCCAACTAATTAAATAAATAGAAGACAAAATGCTTAATACTCACTTAAAAATAATTTGGAGCGCAAAAAGTTTTTGCGTCACATGTTACATCTATCTCATATACGACTGATGTAATGAAATCAAAGGGTACGTCAGTCGTACAACAAAAAAAAAATTGAAAAAAGATTCAAAGCAAAAGGAACTTCGAATGCAAAATATCTATGTACGAGACAGGCAGGCAGAAATGGACAATAGAGTCAGTCGTATTCTCGTAAGATGTATGTAGTAGAAATAAAACGTGTACGATCGGGTACTAAGGTAACATCGTCGGTAGTTCATCCCCTTCGCCATTTCAGTCGTATGCTCTCTGATCGAATCACAATCCTTTTATTACACAGTACTCTCGAATCCGTCTCGGTTGACATTCACTCGCGGTACGACTCAAAGGACCACACTCTGGCATTGGCATCGTTGGATGCGTCTTAGAAATACGTAAGTATCGTATGAGAACTTGCATAAAGAGATATCCACGCACGTCAGTACATACAGAAATATGATAATTGAAAACTAGTTTTTCTCGATTATAAGAATAAGTCTTCCGGAATTAATGGCGGACACTGCCTCTGATAGTTTGTACTTCTTTTTTTTTACACATGACACAGTTTGTAACACATAGATATAAGTAATTAAAGAGCCGTAAAATAGAATTCATAACATCGATCTATACAAACACAGTGAGACGTTAAAAACTCGAATGTGCGACTATTGTTATTATTCTTTCCTTCTAATATCAAATTTTGTTTTTATATTTGCGAAGTGAATATTTCTTTCATCAATAAATTTTATAAATGATATAAAACTGATCCTAACTAAAATAACAAATAAACTAATATCTTAAACGATGGTAGAGAGAAAGAGAGGTAATATTTACACTACACTATGTAAAGTAGTATGAGCTCGTTATATATACAAAGCAATAAATAAATATAAGGTCCAAAGAAACAAAAATATCTATTAAATGAAAGTAATTTATTCATAAAAAGTCGATGTATAGTGAATAGCGTAAAAAAATAAAAAATATTTTGTACTCATAGAATCTTTTTCAGTTCATAAATTAAAAATTAAAAAACATATAATAATATAAAAATAATATAAAAACATATAATAAAAGAATAAAAAAAGAGGCGCATTAAATAAAATCTGTATTAATTTATAAGTTATAATGGACATGAATTATGGATGTATAACACGTATTTTTTTAACAAAGCGAAAAAAATTATAAAAAATCACAGATTTTTTTATATTGTATTTACAAGTATTATACAAAAGCGAAAAATCTGGATTTAGAGTCTGGATCAAAAATTATTTCTATAAGAAGTAAACATTTTTAAAAATAAAATTAAAATAAAACATTAACATAAAATTTATTTAAACTCTAAAATTGTATTATTATATAAAAATATTGATTTTATTAAAACTGTTTCATAGTACATCTAACATTTTATTTTTATATAGAAAGTTTATTTATGAAATCCATTTGTACATAGAAATTTCCAAGACACCTTTTGCAGAGATTATATGTGTGTGTGTATGATACTTCCCTAAAAGTTTCCATTAAGAAACTTAATTCATATCTTATGCTTATAGATTATGTTTGACACCTTTCTCTACTCTTTTATTATTATATTTAAGCTTTTCTAATTTTTAATTTATGAATTGACAAAACTCTGTGAACATGAAACATTTCTAATCTTATTACGTTATTCATTATTCGTCGATTTTTTTATGATTAAGTTACTTTAATTTAATATCTTTATTTATAATTGTTTTTTTTGGCCATTAACCTTATATTTGTGCTATAAATTATTACGTGTATGTACTTAATTTGCACATAATTGCGCATTTATTCGGAAAATGTTTGTTAAATATATATGTTACGTGATATTTATGTATAACATAAACTCGTGCACAATCAATCTTCTTTCCGACTTTTTACTTAAGATCTTCATCCGGCTTTCCGCACCGTGCAGTGACAAATGCTCGTGGACCTTATAAAACTAATTATGCATTTCTTGCTTCACCGTACAAAAGACGCAGGACATTAAGACATGGAGCGTCAGTTGACTAGTTTCAAGAGAATAAAAAGACAAGCACGCGGAACACTTCGTGCTTTCGCGTAATTTCTTATTAAAATAGGACAAAGGGATCAAGAGTTGAACCACGCGAAGGTGCGGTAGCACGAATAAAGCAAATAAGGAGAAGCAAAACCCGGCGATGCAAAAATATGACGTGAGTTTTTCTCATTCAATTTTGCAGACAAAAGGTTCCTACTTCTTCTGCCCAAGAGAGAGGTTCGTATCCAAAAGGAAGCTTTTCTCTCAGACGTTATCTCCTTCATTTGCTAGCTTCGGTTAGTTAAGAAACATCTCGAGAGATTAGAGATAAAATTTCTTTTGTTTTGGACACACATAAAAGTTTATCTCGGATTAAAACAGCTAGACATTTTTTCAAGTTTCAGTAAAATATCCCGAGAATACACAGAAAAATATAAATGTATAATAAAATAAACTTTCTGTTTTCATATTGTTTTTATAATATAACTATAGATATAGATTATCGGAACAAATTGAATTAATACGCATATGATAGATTTTGCGCATACCTTCGGTAAAAGAATCCTGTGATTTATCAATAGTTATTAGAGATAATAATACCATTAATAAAGCGTTATATATCATTTTACAAAACACTTCTGCTTTCAGCGGATAAATTCGTATGATGGAAACGAACATTATTGTATCATACCGAATCATCACTTGTAATGCATGCAAAATTAACAAAAGATATATTTCAACATAATAACGAAATATCCCTTCTTTCATCAATAATAATTCTATGTATATAAAAATCTCTTTCGTCAATAATAGTTTTGTATAAAATTGTGTTGTGTGTGTATGTGTGTGTTCCGAGTAATATTTTAAAATACATATTATTTCTCAATATTTCGAGCGACAATGTATAATTTAAATATATGTAATTTTTAAATATTTTAATACTTAAAATAATAAAATAATATTTTAATATAATATACTTATATACATGCTCTTATACAGTGTATACTTTTCCTAAACAATATATTTTACAATAATAAGATTACATTATATGTAACCTTCTATCAAGTCCATTCTCATGCAATACATGTTCTAAAGAATGTAGGTATAAAGCGGGAAAGGTAAAACCTCTATGTTAGGCCCGGCAATTCTTTCGCAGGAAAAATTTCCATGGTAAAGTCTACAGAATCAGAAGAAGTAAGGGTAGGGATCCTCTGTTGAGAGGATGGGAACCGGAAAAGGGGGAAAGCGACGGAAGCATCTGGACAGACTCGCATGAAAGTTTAAACCGATGTTTTACGATGGCTTTTTGTTTCGCGTGTTTTATTGAGCAGAGAGCGGATATTCACGTCAATCTCGCTCTCTTGCAATCCGCGAGAAGCCGTGGAGAGTACAGCGCTCTCTTTCGTTTTCTCTTTCATCTACCCTTCTATCTTTCTATCTTCTCTATCGCTTTCTCCCTCTTTCCCCCTCTCTCTCTCTCTCTTTCTCTCTCACATACACACACATCAATTCGTATGTTATTTCTCTCATTTGTTCATCTTCTATTTCTATACCCTGTCCTTCTTTTCGTCTTTATCTTTTACGCTTTACCATTTTTCATCAAACTTTTAGTATAATTTAAGAGTATGTACAAAATATATATGCGCAACAAAGCTCAACGAATTCTTTAACGTTTTAAAACCATTTACCATAAAAGTTTCTTCTACAAAAGAATTGCCGAATCTAACATAGAATTCTACATGGGATTCATTACTGTCACTTGTGTTTATGACTTGTTCAGACTACAGACATTGCATGCGAATGTACGAGACATAAAAAATAAAAAAAATGCACCTTTACATAGATACGTGTCTTTAAAAAACTGAACATATTTCCAAATAACACATTCCAAAAGGTCCTAAAGATTATGAATACACTCCGCCATTTATACGAAGCAAATTCAATTTCAGGTGCTTTTGATAAAACGGTATTAAAACGTGCCGCAGTTTCTCATAATTAAATTGTCTGATGTAAATGAGACCATTTACTGCCATTTAGAAATAACATACGGGTGGATGATAAAGCAATTTTCGATATAATTTTCAATGTAAAATCGATGTTAAAGATAAAACGCGCGAAATTATAATAAAAATATATTACTCTTTGATGTTACACTATCGATTATATTTATTTCTCACTAACAATATTCGTAATGCATTTATAGAACAAAACATCTCTTTCCATTATTAATTTTAATATTTCCAAATAAATAACTATGATAAGATATTTTCCGTTACATAGTTATAATCTGGCTCGCAAAGTTTGTGTCAACTTTTAACGATATCATATTGCGCGCGTCTGACAGAGAAAGGATGATGGTTACGAACTTTCTTAGTCTTTTTAAACTTCTCGTTTGCCCAGGTGGGAAACTCGTAAATCGATAGTCCCAAGGGAAGTGAGAGCGCTAGATCCCGCACTGCGACGTACGTATCGAAATAACCGTTTCCTGCTAATACCTCACCGCGAATGACATATAGCTTGAAACGCATGATTTATTCCTACATTCGGAAATAATCGTTAACGTCTTTCGCGAATCAATGCGTTATTTATTTTACAAAGGATATATCGGTAAAATTTTTCAATTTTAATGTATGTGTAATTATATGTGTAATTATATGTGTATTGTTGTTAAGTCAATTTCACATCAATAACTGATGAAAAATCAGTCATATTTTTAATGACTTTATATTATTAAGTAACAAATTAAAAGATATATGTTAATGTATTAACAGTAATATAAATTGCATTCAAAAATAGTTACATTAACTGTACTTTGCAAGTAACTGTGAGAACTTACAGATATCGAAATACGAAATAACTTTTTATTCCACAAGTGTGCGAACGTTAATTTAATCAGTAAATTTAATATTTCATTTTATTTCTCTAAACAAGTTATGAATTAATTGTTACAAGAGATATTTTAACTCGCGATAATTTAATCTTCAATTATTACGTATATTGAGAGAAAATCGATTAAAAGTTTTCGCAATAATATAAAACAAATTTCTAAAGTCTTCACTGATTCTGTGACGAGCAATTAAACATTTTAAGTTACTGCAGTAACAAATCTAGTCTTTCTAACTATTTAAACATTTAATTTGTATTATTAATTATGCTGCTCATAAAAATGAAGTGAAAAAAATATATTCTCTAGATAATATATATATAATATATCATATACGTATGTGATGCGTAGCAAAAGAAAAAGAAATAGTCCACAATATTCCAATTATTATACTTGAAAAACGCGCAGGAATTTATCGTGAAACGTACAAGGCCAATATCCTTATATACGGAAAGGATTACGTGGCAAGATCCATGGCATGCGAATATGTGTCGCTATGCACAAAGGTGCCGGCTGTTGCATGCGGCTTATACCCATGTGTGCCATGAAAGACGGAAGAGGAAAGATTTTTGGGGAAGGCGCCACAGCGAAAACGTCTCGGAGGTTCTCTGTACAGCCACACGCCTTCAAACCGAAAGAATGTAATTACTGAGAGGATCAAAGTCAGAGAAACGACGTCCGTGACCCGTCTATGTCGGTTTCGTCGTTGTCGTCCTCGTCCTGATGCGGAATTTAAATATCGACGGAAGTATTCGGCGTTTGACTCCCGTAACTGCTGCATTCGCCACCTTTTCCCCTCATTGCTGCCACTCAAAGACTCGTTCGCTGCTGTCGCCTTTTCTTCGTGCAAAAAGGGCGACGAGAGGGTCGCAAAGAAGGAAACAAAGGAGTTATCCACTGTCAGCATCTCTCTGGAAGGCCGTTAAAAGTACACGCGAATGTTTTAAAGTCTTCGCTTTTCTTTATCCTGCATCCTTGTTATCTCTAAAACTTCGCTAAAGAAGGATATGCTTAAGACAGCAAACTTGAAGAGATCAGCTATCATTTTAAATAAATATCCCGACAATGTTTTATTGATTGTTAATAACTTTAATTAATAATAATCGATAACACTGATAATTTACAATAACATAGAAATTTCGCGTGTCACAGTTATAAACTTATATATTTTATTAATTATAATTTTAACTTTAAACAAAAAATTCTTGAAATTTCTCTTATACCTAATTCTATCTAAAAAAATTAAGTATGTTTATGTCAACGATATAAAAAATAACAAAAATATAGCAAACTATTTCATATTATTTCATAATATCTTACAAAAAATTAAATTCACAATCTAGTTTGATAAAAATATGTTATGTAAAAATTAAAGTATAATATGTGAAATTAAAGTATGATTTATATTTATGCATTTAATATGCTTTCTTTCATTTTATCTTTAAAGAATCTCAAATATCTCAAAATCAAAACTTTGATTGTAAGTTCTCATGAGAACCAAGATAACTTTTGCGAAGCTTAATATCGTCGACGTAATTACATCGTAATGTCATTATGAACAATCACGAATAAACGATATAAGTTTTATTCCCAGGCCTGTCCATAATTTTTGTAATTATGTCATATTACAAAGTAAAACGATACTTTCGCGCGATAACATCTATCTTCACACATACAAGCAAGTATTGATTATATACTTTTAATGGAAAAATTTACTCTGCGTCATTAAACGTTTTAAAGAAGAGTCATAGAGAAAAGAATTAAAACTTGATAGTGTTCAATTGATAGCAATATGGGACAAACTAGAGCCGATACTTTTCTTGTTTTACTATTTTCTCGCAGCAAGATTTTCTTATACAATTGTAATTATATTTATTAGTTTGAAAGCTTCTCGTTTATCGTTACATTCTATTATCTAACCAAATAACAATCTAATAAAAATTTTGTTTGTTTTCAAATAGGTTAAAGTCGATCAACTAAAGTTAAACAGAATTTTTGAGTCCAATTCCAAGACACAGTTCTAAAGTAAACTTATTTTTGTTCTTTGACTTCAGCCAAGCAATAAATGATGATATATGCATTCTATCGAGCTTTAAACACACAAACGCAGAAATCCCACAGCAATCTCGGTTTGCAAACAGTTTTCTATTCATATACATCTTATACATGCAAAATAAAGTAAAAGTAACATTCTATAAGTTCATAGGAAAAATAAATTTTACAATGTCGGATATTAAAATCGCAAGAGAACTTTTAAAAATTTTACACTTTCTCAAGTTTATACATTTCATTTCTGTGTTTTATATTTATATTCTTTATAATATTAAATGTAATTATTTATTCTGAGCAGTAAGGTTGAAAACATTATACATACACAATATAAATTTTACCAAATTGTAGATCAAATATTTTATATTTCTAGAGTTTACCATTAAATATAATGTATATCTGAGATCAAATAATTACATTTAAAACTACATTTTCGATAACTAAACTTTTAACTGCACTCAATTTTATTTCTTAACAATACAGTAATAGCGTGTATCATTTATGTATTAATACAGTAATAGCGTGTATCATTTATGTATTAATTTTCAAATAATAAATTTTTTATGATGCAAGATCTTTATTAAGAGGAGACGGAAGCCATCTATAATGCCGAGAACGATAAAAAATTTTTCTTAAGATTTCATTTTCAAAATTTTTTCATTCTCGGCATAAACTCTATCTAACAGACATGTATTAATGCATGTACTTTAATCCTGGAAAAAGATTTTCAAATCTATAAAAGAGAAAAAAATTATTTATTTTACAAAAATTATGATTTATTCGGTAATATAAACAGCTTTAGGTTTCCCTAAGTTGTTGAAAAATATTTTCAATATTATTTATTAGAATCCACGAACGATATCTACATTTTTAAAAGTTATTGATTAAAGAACGAGCACAACAATGACGATTGAACAACTCGATTATTCATTTTACGTAAGTCAACCCCCCCCCCTCCCGCACTTTGTATCATGCGATGCGTAGACCTACAAAACGCATTTCTCGGACGAAATAAACACTCGCTCCTCTGACTGTACGTACACGTGGAGCGATTCTCGGGCCACGCGTTTAGAATGTTTCGCGAGACGAGGAGCCACTTGAAGGGGAACGCATTCCACGGGATGGGTGTTCACGAAGAGAAGCTTCTGCCAAAAGCTTGCGCCAAGCTTTCTCGCTTAACCTTAGCGAACGCGTACGTGCTTTCTGTCAGGAATGCCTAGCGCATCGTTCGTCGTCGAGCTACCGGAGCAACTATGGCCAAACTGCGTTTTACGCGCGGGTCACCGAGAGTAGATATAACATGCAGAATTCACTCAACGAAAGAGCATCCGCGTCTAAGGTCATTTTCTATCATCTTTCTGCTTTGTCAGCATAATTATTTGTATATTCAAGTATTTATTTTTATAAAAAAGTTTAAAAGTCCACTAAACAGTATGACTGTTTCGTACACGTGACTGGAGACTCAGGGAACATAGATTTTAAGAATAAAAAATATTGAGTTACATTAAAATTTTATAAAATTATATAAATTGTATATATGTGTGTATTATATGTATATATATATATATATATATATATATATATATATAAAATTTTATACAGGGCCCGGTAAAATGATCTCCCACATTTTAATCTTTAATAAAAACGCCATTGTAAATGCTATTTAGATTTTATTTTTATTAACTGAAAATTTATGCTATGCCATTTGTTTTTATTGAGTTTTGAAAATTACAGAGTCCAAGTGGCGACCATTTTTTTCGATACACATTCGAAGCTGATTTCTAAAAGTTTCCATCACTCGAGCAATAATTTGAGGCGATATTCCTGTAATTTCTTCGCGTATTGCTGCTTTCAATTCGTCAATGGTTCGGGGGTGGTGTTGAAAAACGCGCAGGCCACCCAACGTCTCCACGTAACGAGATTACGCGTCCTGGAAACATTTCCCTTAAAACGTCCATTGTCCTTCTTGCCGTATGAGCCGTAGCTCCATCCTGTTGAAACCACGCATCCGAATGTTCAAGTTCTCTAAGTTTTGATCACCCGATCTTGCCCCATGCGACTTTTTCCTTTGGGGCTATCTGAAAGCGAAGGTTTTTCAACACCATCCCCGAACCATTGACGAATTGAAAGCAGCAATACGCCAAGAAATTACAGGAATATCGCCTTAAATTATTGCTCGAGTGATGGAAACTTTTAGAAATCAGCTTCGAATGTGTATCGAAAAAAATGGTCGCCACTTGGACTCTGTAATTTTCAAAACTCAATAAAAACAAATGGCATAGCATAAATTTTCAGTTAATAAAAATAAAATCTAAATAGCATTTACAATGGCGTTTTTATTAAAGATTAAAATGTGGGAGATCATTTTGCCGGACCCTGTATTAAAACACCGAAGTTAGGCAAAGTTAAGCAAAAAGTTTCAACTTATCGAAAATTCACGTTGTTTAAAACATTTATCGGTTGATAAATTCTGTTTCGTTTTCTCATAAATATTTAATTATGTCATTTTCTCCGAGAACAAGTCGTTTTCGTTTCTAATTTAAGATTGAGCGGTCTTCAAAATAGGATTGAGTTGACGCATGACGCACATGTGTCAAGGGACGTACTAATAGAAAATGATAGGAATTTGATCTTTTATTATTTAAGCTATGGCCGATCTCGGATATGCATGGAATGCATATTTGCTAGTAACCTACTGTACATGAACCAATGTTTCCCTGAGGGGCGATTGTAAATTTCTCTGTGAAACGAGGGTTGTGCTGAGCGAAATTTCGTTATTATTCTCCTCTCTCTGTATACAACGTTGCCTAATGACCAAATAAATCAAAATACGTATCAAAATATCGAAAAACACAAATAAAGTTATGTTTATTTAGATAAATTTCATTATCTCTTGTTTGCTTCAACTTTTGAGGATTATATTAAAATGTGGAAAATATAAAAAAACAAACGAACTTTTTTGTATTTTATCGTAATTAGTCTTTTCGCCTGTATTCAGAACGCGCTTATAACAATGTTAGCACACATATAATGTTTAACATATAATTTATGTTGTATATACTATAGAATTTCAGAAATAAAAGCAAGTTCCGAATATGAACTTTTGTTTATGAATCTGATCAACTGTTTCATTAACTTCGAAATTCTGTTGCATCAAAAAATATCGATCTATAAACATTTTATATATTTTGTATGTCTACATTAGGTCTATGTCGCTATGACAAATTATATTTTATTAAATTTTATTGACATTATATATCTTCATTGATGATGTCTATAACAAAGTTAGATTGAGCGCTCCGTTAACCGTTAATATCAGCGCATTAGCTGCAGGTATTTAAAGGACCATTTAAACTCATGTACGAGTAATTACGAACGCGATAGAGAATACAAAAACGATGATCACCGCGTTTGACACTCGATTAAATAACGGCAGGCGAGTTTGCAATTACATACGCGACAGGAAGACGCTTTTAAACCATTGATCACATATAGGACTGATAATCAAATTATTGTCGAAATAACTAAAATAATAATATAAAAGCTTCGAAAGATTTAACTAACGCTAACAATTTAGATCAAGATTATTTAGCTACAATCAAAATAAATATATAGAGACTAAAATTAATGATTTGTGTATTTATCTTGCTTTTTTAGAATTCTGTGTTTAGCTCGACGAAGAATTTAAATCTGATTTTATTATCGCGGGTTATGTACTTATTTTTATTTTTTGCACATCTTAATGTCGCTTCCATATTTTATCCTCTCTCCGCCTTTGTACGATTTTTCGATATATTCGATCTACGATCGTGATTCTCGCATTCAAATGCATTCCGATAAAAAGCAGACGATCTGCGGCGGACAAACCGAAGCTACTTCGGTCCTTGAGGTAGTCAGACTAAACGGGCGAGTGAGGCGGTTGTGTACATGGTAATACATAATAAGATATGAACGGAGGGCATGTGGCATAATCATATATCATAAGGTAGTGCGGTATGGCAAAGTATTCCTCCGTCTATACACAGAGTACGCATACCAACGGGATCACTATCGCCATCACAACCACCACAACGTATCCGCATAGATACACGCGAAGCTAAGTTGAGAAGAGGGGTCCTCCCTCTCGTTTCTCTCATCTTTCTCTTTCTCTTTCTCTCTTCTCTTCCCCCCCTCTCTCTCTCATTTTCTCTCTTGTACTCTATATCTCGTGTATATTCCCTATCCGACCACCGACTGAAACTCTACCACAGTATATACGTATGCAGCTAACACCCGCATTCGAAACAAACGCTTGCGCGACACGAGGGATTTGGTACCGTTCCCTTAACTTTTCGAACAAGAAACCCAGAAGGAAACTTCTCGGACACCCAACGAGCGACACTGCGTGAGGTAAACGGTTTGGTCAATGAATAAATAGAAAACCGGGAGAAAACTTGACGTACTAAAACACTTCCGGATCTCAAGGCACACACGTATCTGGGGATGCAATTACAATCACAGAGCTGTCCGATACAGAGAACGTACTGCCGTTAACTTACAGTCAAAGTAAATAAAAAAAATAAATAGATCCTAACTAGAGACAATTTCGCGGACATGTTGCAGAATTGATAGAAAACTTTAATTCTATTATATAATTATATACTAAAAACTTTGAAGCATCTCAATATTTTTATTATAAAAGTTTTCATTATAAAGCATATAAGACTCTAATTAATCTCTAGTTTATTATCTACTTTCTATTGAACTCAGTTTACTTGCAAAAGGTTATCCATTATTTTTTAGTCATGCTTGAGATTTCGTTCTATAAATTTTAAGTGACAATGATGTATCTTGTAATTAACATTTCGTTATAGATATTATAAAATATGTCGATAAAGATATATCGATAATATACTTTTTTTACAAGCTTTATGTATTTATGCATTCTTATATATGTACAATCAATCGATTGTATGTTCTAGAATTAAGTATTACTGCTAATCTATTTTGAGATAATGGATATGGATATTATATTTATAATAATATAATATGATATTTATAATTATTTGTATGAAATTCTTATTATCTTAATTTAAAATATACATATAGATAGGTACATGTAAACATTCGCAACGTCCTATTCGTGTTTTAATCATTTTTACAAACATTATATCAAATCAAAATAAAATAAAATGTATCACTCATCGATACGATGCGCAGCAGCGGAGTTGTTGAATAAAAAATGGTAAACTGCAAAATGCAAAATAAATCCAAATTGTAATAGCGTTCAACATAATTAAAATTTCAAGGAAGTAACAAGCACATAAAAAATAAATTGTTAATGTTGCAACTAACTATTTTAACAAATAAAATAATAAATGACAAATTACTCACTCCATGTTGCTCCGCCGTCGCCCGATGCCTCCCAGGCCTCCTCCTCCTTTCAAATTGTTGCACTCACAAAATAGTTGCTCGCTAGATGACATGATTGCGAATTATTAGAATATAACAACCGTATAGCATTTTGTGACACTCCTGATGTTAGCCAAACGTGATACGCACAGAAATTCTTATATTGTGATAGGAAAATTACGATTGCAAAGAAAAAGTATAATATTATGCACTCGTTATACTGCTTTCAAATCAAAGGCAATGGCTTTTTTATAAATTACCATATACTATTAGGTGTTGGAATTAATTCGTAGCGTTTTTAAATGAAAGAATGTTATTTATTTCACATGAGCATTAAAAAATACATTAATGAAAGTACTTCCCATCACTTGTAAAACGCTACGAATTAATTCCAACACCTAATATATAAGTATCGAATTTATATTATAAGGTTAAAAATATTAAAATACAAAGTCAATCACTATTGTTTACTCTGTATTTAAACGTGTCGCGATATTATTCATCTCGGGTCACTTTAATACCCGGATATCGATTATGTAACTTTTTCTCTGGAGCAAAACGTAAAAAGTGAAAATTTTTACGTATGTATATATATATATATATATATATTGTATGTACAATACATATACATATACATACGTATGTACAACAAATTTTCACTTTTTGCGTTTCCGCTCTGGGGAAAATGTTACAAATGTTATTGATCCCCTGTAATTTATAGATATATCTCTATCTGTTTCTATCAATATAGATTAATTTTAATCTCAGTTCAACTTACTCTAATTCTTAGGACTAGAAAAATATTAAGAGTTGAACCGAGATTAAAATTAGACTAAGTTAGTAAAAATAGCATTAAGCCGGCAAAATAACTAGCCTGCTCATCGAACGATTGAATATAATTGAATATAATTTCTTACTTATGGATTCAATTAATTATGTTCACACTGCTCGACGAGATGCTACTTTATGTTTTTTAACCGCATCTTACGCGATTAAGAAATATTAAAATTTTAAAATTCATTACTATTATTTATTTTCTAATTAAACGCGACATTGCTCAAAATCGATTCGTTCAATAAGTCTCATTAAAAATTCGGAAATATTATTGGCATTTCGTTACGTAAATTACTCGATCCGACAATTACTCCACGTTTTTAATTCAAAGATGATCAAAGATGATTATATTTTTCCATTACATTTGAATCCGTAAAAAGCTCAAGGTAATATGCAAAACATATTCGACAAAATATATTCCACATATTGTTAAAAAAATCATTATTAGATACATATATCATTATTAGATATAAAGTAATAACTTACATGTTATTTCTAATCTCAGTTCGAAAAAATAAATCGCGTAAAATATTTGCTGAATAGTCATTGTCTCAGTATGCTTATAAATTAACAATCACAGTTACAAATAAATAACTCACGCGGTCCAACAATCCTCAACTCTAGTAATAAAAGATCGTTTCCTTTGTCGTACGATCACACTACTGACAATACAATGATTCACACAGCGGAATGCGGACACAGGGTTGCCAGATTAAGCGCTATGTCGCTTTTTAGGCGACTTGGAATAAGAATTTGTGACGAAAAATGGCCGAGAGCGACATGCTCGGAGGGAAAAAGAAAATCGCCTAAAAGGCGACATGTCACTTAATCTGGCAACCCTGTGTAACGGACAGCGCGTCACTACCTGCCGGCTACTACAATGCCAGTTGGAATGCTGGAGACGCACTGTGATGTGCCTCACAGCAACAACAAGGGCAGCTGTTGCTTACGCACCAACGCGCTGTATCATAACAAATATCAAGGCTAAATACTAACGAATTATCATTCCGAAATATTATTATTTTACTCCAAAATATTATAAGGTAGATTTCACTTTATAAAATACATTTTTTGGCATTTTTTGTTTTTTACATTTTACATTTACTTCAACTAAAACGCTATCACAGTCACATATATAATTAATATATTATAACAATATCGATTATTTATTAATACGTATATGAATTGTCTTTTTTATATCGTATTATTACAAATATAACTAATAAATGGATAATTCTATTAAATAGGTAATAAAAAAATGAATTCATTAATTGAATTGATATGTATTTGCAATAACATTCTATTTTCTCCTTTGTAAAAAAAAATGATTAAATGTACGTAAAATCTTGAAGAAGTTTTACAGTTATCTCTTAGGAGAAAATATGTATATTGCGCATATACATCTTTCTACCAGAGATTTAGTTGCTACGAGAACTGGGTGATTTTGCTACTCTTATGCGTTTTAATTCTTAAACAAGACTTTATCACAAAGTTCATACTTTTGATAAGAATGACCATATTTATAATCATATTTCTGTTAAAATATTTCTTGTCGTATTTCACACAATCACGTATCATATTCTTATGATTTAATTTTATTTTTGTGACTCTTGAAGTCATATTACTCAAGACGTAAAAATTTGAAAGAAAAGTAATAAGTTATTTTGTACAATTATTTTACACTTTAAATTAAAAATGTATTACACGTATTTTGTAACAAAATGAAAACATTATGAGAAGGTTACAGATTTTTCTAATTTAACTCTTAAAACACACGTTAGTTTTGAGTATCCTTAATATACACGTTCGATTATTCGTGTGTTAGTTTTATTTCCACTTTATTTTAACTTTTACAAATATATGTATTAGGTGTTGGAATTAATTCGTAGCGTTTTACAAGTAATGGGAAGTACTTTCATTAATGTATTTTTTAATGCTCATGTGAAATAAATAACATTCTTTCATT
Source organism: Acromyrmex echinatior (assembly GCF_024713525.1). Classification (NCBI taxonomy): domain Eukaryota; kingdom Metazoa; phylum Arthropoda; class Insecta; order Hymenoptera; family Formicidae; genus Acromyrmex; species Acromyrmex echinatior. Next base: position 19,121,617 of record NC_141852.1, read on the forward strand.
AAAAAACGCTACGAATTAATTCCAACATCTAATATATTTATTTCATTTTAATTTTTACAAATAATGATATTTCGATTCTTTACTATTCTTCAGAAAGTATTTATACAATTACGCATTAAAAGAAAAAAAAGGATAGAGATCATTATTTAGCTTAGTGCAACAGTAATTTTAAAGAAAAGAAATGCTCAGTCATACAAATGATCTTTGATCTGTTCGCATTGCTAGAAATCTCGAAAAATGTTTACACTTAAAACGAGATAAATATATATTTGATCATTAAATAGAGAAAAAGAGAAGGTTTCGAATGCAAAAAGTGCAAGCAAACAGACCTCGCATGTCAACTAAGAGTACTTTTCGTCAACTTCTGATAAATTAATCGTAGAAATGCCAATAGCAATTCAATGTATCAGAGAACGTTTCCTCTTTCTTTCTCTTCTGACACAAATTATGTTTAGTTTTCACATAGGCAATCGTGATCAGTGTTGTGTAAGGTACTCTATTTTCAATATCTGGATACAGGTACAAGTACTAGAAAAATAAAATATCTAGTATAGGTATAGGTATAGGTATAGGTATAGGTATAGGTACCTTAAATATACCTTAAAAATACCTAATAGAATACTTTTATTTTTAAAATTTCAGAATAAATTGCATTTGATCACAAAATGACATTTTTTATTTGAAATGACGACAGCTTGTTTGTTAAGTATAATCTATATATTTCATGTATCTGTACGTAATATTTATTTATTTATTATACATTTTATATGTACATATATAAATATTCTATGCAGTAAGTTTAACATATAAGGCTTATTTATAAAGTGACACTTACAAAGCCATTAATTAATTTTATTCAAATAATCCATTTATTAACATTTACTTATTATTAATAATAATAACAAATAATACAATGAAATATAATAAAACGCTTGAATAAATTAAATAAATTAATAATATAAAATGCCTACAAAGAACTATCTAAACATATAAATAAATTTATTAGAATGTATAACATAAAAAAAAATCATAAACATTTCGATCTTAATTTTTTAGGTCATCACTAGTACAATTTAGATAACGGTTTTTAATGTCAAATCAAAGTTGAAATAGAAATCATAATCAAATAATAAAATACATATGTATGTATTGTGTTATTTTGTTTGTGATTTTTATTTCAACTTTGATTTGATATTAAAAACTATAACCTAAATTGTACTAATATATGTGTTTTGTTACTTTGAGTAACATTCTATATAACTTGATGTAATTACGTTAATCGAAGAATTGGTGAAAGAGACCCTAAGGATTAAGTGCAAAAATTTTGGGGAATTGCGAGTGATGTGAACAGTCCTAATGTTTCAAAGCGATAAACGGTTATAGCATGCCTTGGTACTTGTTTTGGCTGTTGAGCATTCCGACGCGTACGCCAGCGACCAGACACTCGTGTCTCGTGTTGTCAATGTTTACTTAAGTATCTTCCAGTTAAATTTAAATATTTTTTCTTTGATCTAGCAAAAATTAGTTGTAGCTTTTTTTCTGAATATTTTTATAAAGGTAATATAGAGCTAGCTAGCTATTTCTTGTGATTTTGATTCGTTAATAGAGGCTTCGTACCGTTTGATATTCAATAGAAGAATTCGTATTAGAAATAAAAATCTAGAACTTTACAAGGAAACACTAACAAAATGAAATTGCCTGTGCACTTTTTGCACTTAATATTTTCATTTTCTCTCTTTTCAATACTGAAATATAATATGTATCTTATTTTAAGTTCAAAAATTTTTGAGAATTTTAAACAACGCGAACAGACCTCTCTTACATTATACATAATATTAGTATATAATTATAATATATTACTTATTATTATAATATACGTTTCTTAGTTTATTTTAACAATATGCTTATGTACAGGGTGCGTCACCAAATCCGGACAAATCGAACAATTTCTCTAAACAAAATGTTTTTTAATGAAAAATTAAATATTACAAAAAATCCCTTTACATTATACTTGGGGGATCTTGTAGAACACAATTATTCTATATATCCCCCATTAGCTTGAATGACGGTTTCTATTCTCGATCTGAAACATTTGCACGCATGCTGTAATGTAGCGCATGTTGTCCGAATGCTACCTCAATAGCAATCGTTAATAACGTCACATTGGGACGCCGAGACTTGTTTGTGACTCTTTCAATTACACTCCATACATAGTAGTCCAAGGGATTTAAATCTGGGCTGTTGGGAGGCTAGAATTCCTTGGACCAAAACGTATCGATGTTGTCTGAGAACAAATTTTGAATCAAATGACTCGTATAAACTGGTGCACCATCCTGCTGAAAAACATATGGCCTTCCGGACGCCACGCAGTTTTCATCCATGGCTTCATCCATCAGAACGAGCAAATATACTTCTTTTGTGATAATTTTCCCTTTTTTAAAGAAATGTGATGGCATGACTTCATCCTCATTGGACACAACATCTAGCACGTGAAGCACATTGGCCGGAAATTTCGTTCTAACAACAACAGGGACATCCTCGGTATTGTAGGCGAGCCATCAGTCATTCCTCCGGTTGACTTTGGCATCAATAATAAACATTTTTTCGTCAGAAAAAAACCTGATTCGTCCTGATGCTTCGTTTTTCAAAGAACATAATAGCAGATTGTAGCGAGCTACTCGGCTTATTCTGGCAGCTTCAGAAAGCATCTGTCGTATCTTTAATGTGTACGATTTGTATCGAAGGTCCTCTTCGGCAATTCAATGCATTCTTGGCTCATTTATATCAACAATCGATACTAATTTTTGCAACAATTGCCCTGGGTCATTCAAAATCAGCACTTGAGCCCTTTCAACGACTGCGGAAGTCCTCGCGGTGCGTTCTTTCGAGTGACTCTTCCTCGCTGGCATACTGGAACCTTCGTTGGACTGTTCTAAAGTCGTATATTGTATCACAACATCATAAACGATTGATCTTGGACATCCAAAGAATCGAATTCTTTCCGTTGCTAAGCGCCTAACGCGAAGGCCTTCGATGATCGTGGCTCTTCGATTATACTCCGTACTTCGTTTCAACATCGTAACCATTTTGAGAATATGACTGTTTACTAAGGCTGCGTTTCGTTTCACGCATGATGCGCATGTTGCATTATTTATCCTTGTTATTCATCGAATATTAAACAAGGATAAATGATGCATCATCGGAACGCAGCCTAGAAGCATCAGGCTTTCTCGGATGCCAACAACAACTTGTGGCGAAAGCACAATATAACGGAAAATTTAAATTGAAATTTGTCCGGATTTTGGTGACCCTGTAGGTACAATTGTAAAAAAAAAAGCAGAGAGCACAGACTCTTATATAAAAGTACAATTTCACGTGCTGCTGAAATAAGCAATTAAAACGACAGATCTGTCGTTCTTATTCCAGCGGCTAAAATTTTATAGTTTGAACAGTTTCAACTACAAGCAGTAAACGCTCAAACATTGAGATCCTCAAATCAGAAATTGAACACCATTTAGACCTCTGATTGATCCGCCATACTCCTCAGAATGCCCAAGATAGAACGAGATAGATGCACAAGATAGAATGAAATGTGTGTGAAGATATCTTATTCTGTCCTACGCATAATCTATTTCATTCTATCCCAAGCAGATCCTGAAAAACAGCAAATCAAACGTATGGTGTCCAATTTCTAACTTGAAGATCTCTATAATCTAATTTATTCTTTTTCTTCGTTGCTGATTCAGATAAAAGATTCGATAATCAGAATAATCTAATAACTGTTTAATTCAGTGTGTTAATGCTGCAAGTGAAAAATACGAACAACATATCAAATCTGTCGCTTAAATGTCAAATTTAATGCTTCTTACTTTTTTTCATGTATAAAATTGTCGATCTAAGGCCGAATTCACATCTTGACGGAAAAACAGAAAGTGGAAAAGCGGAAGCCAATCAGAACTCGCGGAAAGCAGAAGCAGACAAGTACCGCCTACTGCTATTGCGAGTTCCGATTGGCTTCCACTTTTCCGCTTTCCGCTTTTCCGTCAAAATATGAATCCGGCTTAATAGTTTTACGACAAAAATCACGTGATTTTTTGTCGCTGAAGGTTAGTTTGAACGGCACGTGAAAATACACCTTAACGTATAATATATAATGCATGAGAAAATAAATCAAAGTTCTTTATTTCCTTTCTTTTTATGAAATAGAGGACTTTAATTTGTTGATTTACTTGTATTTTATACGTTATGCGTTATGCAAAAGTTTGTGCTTCCTGCTTAAAAGCTGATTTTTCTGTCAAATAAATTAATATATCTGATTATAATTGTATTTTAAATTTAAATTTTTTTTAATTTTTAAAATCTAGCTATTAAATATTAAGCTATTTTAATATTTTTTACCGGTTTTTTTTTTTCGAGAGCTGGCAACACTGGCTGCGTTCAGCGGACTCAACAGTTGTACAAACGCTGTTATTGATATATTCTTTTAGGTATATTCTCATCTAATCAATATTTTAGATCTCGAAGAATACATCATTGCGAGCGCTCACTGTTGAGTCCGTTGGACACAGCCATCGTGTCTATGGTCATTTGTGCGATGCAGTTCGAGTTGGCAGCAACCAAATCTGTTCTAGTGAAGATACAAGGTTATTTTATTTCCGTATAGTTTCCGTATTTGATTTCTCAATCAGATAGAGTGTATTCGAAAATTGCATAAAATTAATTTGCTTGTCGAGCGGTTGAATTAATTGGATAAGTAAGAATCAATCATATTCACTTGGCGAACAAGCTAGTTATTTTGTCAATTAAGTATACTTATAAATTCAATGCTAGTAATTTGTGAAAAGTCTTCGTATTTAATATGCGAGATATTACGAATATGATCTAATGATCATTTGTGAATATATTTTTTTTTCGTATAATTTTTCTGTCGCAATATAAGGAAGTGTGCATCGCATTTGATTAATGATAGGAGTTCTGCAAAATACTGTGAAATATCGCGATATATTTCAATAATAGATACGTATCCAATTGTAATTAATCGTATTTCCGCAAGTGAGTGTTGTGTGAGTGCAACAGAAAATCTAAGAGGAGAAGGAGATCTGAGAGATATCGAGCAAAGATCAAGCAATCACGAGGTAAATAATTTATTACTTATTATGTTACTTGTTACTTGCAAGGTTAATTAATTACTTACATGTTATTAACTTTACAAGATTTTTTAAAAATTATTTTATATGCTTAACAATTATTTTCTTAAAATATTATATAAATTAATTTTAGCTATTAACAATTTGAACTTATTTGCATTTTATATGTAATTATATATTTCTTATTCAACAATTTCGTTACTGTGAAATATTGTATCCATGAAGCACAAAATTTTCTTTTATTTTCATAAGAGGACCGGGGTGGTTTCAAACCGAAAATCGAGTAAATTTTAAATGTCGTTTATGCACAAACGCGAATAATTATACATAAATTTTCCTTTTAATATGATTTTCTTTAATATGTTTTTCTTATTGAACAAAATCAGATGCAAAAATCCAAAAAATATGAATATTTGTGGGAGATATAGATAATTGAAAGTGACTGCATCATTTGCACATTGGTGTGATTTTGCTACGATTCTGAATGAATGAGTTGAAATTTTTCAATTTTTTTTGTGTCTTTTTATTTAATTATGAGATCCCTTTCTATGGATTAAATTAAAATAGAAAAAAAATATCAAGATAAGAATAATGACTATCAAAAATTTAAAAATATCGACAAATTTAAGTTATTTGATATTAACGAATCTAAAAATAATGGATAAAAATAAATTTTTCGTATACAAAAATAAATTCAGTTTACGAAAAAATTCATTAACTTTATTTTTAAAAAAATGTTATCCATATCTGCAGCTGTTCTTAAGTTATCGTGGCAAAATTGACGAAAAATGTTGTTTCGAGAAAAACGATTAAAGTTTGTAAAGAAAATTTTTGCTAAAGAATTTGTAAGTCTTTCTATACTGATGACAAAAATATATTGTGTATCGAATTCTAGAATTCTGTTAACCATTGTTCTCTTAGGTCGAGTATAACTTTACAGACAACAATAGAAATATTAATGACTCCGATGGACATCCTTTGTATTTCTATTGTATTCTTCTATTTTTTAGCATTCTTGAGCTCAATTTAGTGAATTTATCAAAAAAAGCAAACGAGAAAATATTTTTAAAGAATCACACTATTGAAAATTTGTAGTTATTATATACTATATATTGAATGTTCTTAAAGATTTACAGTTATATTTATATTATATCAACAGAGTAAAAAACTATTTACTGCGTTTAGCAATTGAAAAAGCAACTTCGCAATTTTTGTAAAATGATCTTGCTCTTAATTCCTCGTTGGATGTAAATATATAAATCGAGATATAAACAGATTATATTAAAAAATTTTACAACAATTCCAAAGCTGCTTTCTTTACTGAACGCAACCAATGAATTTGTATTAAATAATTAAATCGTCGAATTTGTGTTTACAAAAATGAATATATATTTATACCAATGAAGATATAAAATTTTATTTTTAATTAAAATGTCTGTTAAAGCAATCAGATTTATGTAATGATTATACATTTGTTTATTATACTGTACATCTGTTTATTTGTCTTAATTAGAATTAGCTTCGGAATTATTCTCGCAATGTCTGTTTTTTTACAAATTCTTTATTAATTCGTGAAACAATATGATTATAAGTAATTATAACTGATAGGTTATAGTAATTAATGGGGTAGAAAAGAATTATTTGTATGAGTTATATATAAATTGAACGAAAAGCTTTATTACTCCATGAATCAAATGTAATCGTGATGGAATTGGTAAAATAAATTGTTAAGATTATTTGATCTATCTGTACAAATTTATGATCAGCGCCAGCACTGATCAGGATAACTCATAAATATACGGTTACTGAAACTCACTGTATCGATTTTATACAATCAGCGTAATCAGTTAATAATGAACAAATTGAAATACAAGCACAATTGAAATCATAGCGGTTATTGTGGTCGCATCGAAAGTGACGTTATAAATCAATTTTCTGCTTACAGTGTATTGATATGTAAACAGAAAATACTTATCCTAACGGATTATTCTAACAACTAATGCGACTATTCTGCGATTGATTTGTATTCAGTCGATTAATTAGCAATTCAGGATTAATTAGCAGCAATTAACCTAATGCGTAGATTATCAATTTGCCTTTTCCCAATATCAATTTCTTTTTATTTTTCTCTAACTTTCTCTCTCTCTCTCTCCCTCTCTCTCTTTCTCTCTCTCTCTCTCTCTCTCTTCCTCCTTCTCCTCCCTCTCTCTCTTTCTTTCTCTTTCTTACTGATGAGCTGCTGTACAAAAAGTTTTAAAAATATTTGATAGTTATAAAATGATATTAAGAGGTATCGAATTTTGTTATATTGTTACATTCTTTTACATAATCTACCCCGCGATTTAAGACATGCACCAACTTTTTAAAAAAAAATTTTTCAAAACGCAAGAAAGCTATGAGTTAAGATATATTTTCTGCAAAAATGTACTTGTATTATAAATAGCTAATATATAATATTAAATCATTTACAGATTTTTATTTACAAAAATTTTTTGACAGATTTTCAGCACATTAACATCTCTCTAACTGGATACCTGATTGAACATCAAATTATTAAATTGCTTGTCAATTTAATTTGTGATATTACTACAGTAGTGCATTTGCGTTTCTAAGTTCGAAAAACCAATTATAAGCTTTAACTCTTACTTATTGTGTATTCACATTGTACGGTCTTAAATAAATCGTTTATTGAAATTAAATCATATTGTAAATTAAATTTCATATATGATAAATATAAGATTTTAATTCTAACATATTTCTAATATATTTCTAACATATTTCTAAGCACAATCTTCTGACTTTTTTATTTCATTGTAGGTATGATATATGATTTTTCTGTGTTGTTTCATTATAACCGCGCTATAAAAACAGTAATTTTGAATGCTTGAGGTAAATTGATCTCGCTTTCTAGATTCAATTTAATTGATTTTTTATTTTATTCTTTATTCTCTTCATTTTATTCTTTGTTTTATTAATTCTTTTTACCATAGCGGACACGTGCAGACAATTTTATTCCACGCGAAAAAATAGCGCCATATTATAAATTAGTAAAAAAGCTAATGTGTATAATATTTTTTACATCAAAATAGAATCAATTTACGAAAAATTATTTTCTTCCAAAAGAATGATTTACAACATTAAGCTATCAGAACACTTGGGCTTTTTTCGCGCGGAATCGTTGTAACACGTGTTCGCGACGGTAAAAAGAATCAATTAGACCGAACCTAGAAACGAGTGAGATCAATATACCTCGAACATTCGGAGTACCGATATTTACAGCGTAATTAACGATTGAAACGACACGGATTGTCACGGGGTTTACTGGAGATCTCGTTCACTAGTGTGTTTCCCGTACGCGCAGAAAATAAGCGAGTGTTCCGTAAATTTCTTACGATAGCATTTCCGTGACTTATTACAGCAGCAGGCGAGAAGCGTTAGTGGTGCCGTGTCGACTAATGGCGCCATGTGGCTAGAAAATAAGAAGGCATAAGTAAGAAAACGTTACAAATCCACCCCACCGTATTGGACGCCGCATCGGCCGTAACGTTAAACGACAATATAGGACCAGCGCCCTTCGTCATGCGAAAGACCGAAACGGCTTTACCCCATTAAATGTACTTATATGAGATACTAGTCGGTGGGCAGCCAACCGCGCATCAATCACGATAATAGGACAATAAATATCTGACCGGCAGGCGACTGCCCGGCTAAGGTCAAAAGTGCAGTAGCTTGCAATTTCTGCCCGATTTCCTGCCGATATTCGCTCGCAATAACTCAACCTTCACATCTGTAATATGTAATCGCTCTCCTACCGTGGTCTAAGCCTTGCATTAAAGTGTCACGCTGATCCAATCCCTTTCTACCCTCTATGTCGAAGTACGCAGTATTCTGTGCAACAGTTCGATAGTTTGCTGGCAAGATTTGTCGCTTTCTAGCATAACTTGCTATGTAGGCTGCAAAGGTAAAACGGATCTCACACTTGACCAACCAGAAAATTCCTCGATTTTGTTTACGCGATAATATGAAAGCAATAAAGAATTCTGACTTTTCTTATGTCACCTTCATTCATGGATGTAGGAATGTCTCTTTAGCAGATAATATCAGGATTATTAGAAATTATGATCTATTATATGAGAATTAAAATAAGTAAGACTATACAAAAAATAGAATAATTATAAATTATATATTAGATTTTTATTAATTAACATTTTAATATTATCACTAATGATGTTAATGTTTATTTATTATGTGCCAATCTTTGCTGATATTTGTTAATATAATATATTACATGATTTGTTTTTATATATATTTTTTTAATTTTATCAATTAAATAAAGAATTGTGTAATTTTTGAACTGTCAGACATTAATCCTATAATTTGTAATGTTATATTAAATTAGAATTCAAATAGGAACTTTATGGAATTTGAAAAAATTCTCTATAGAAACATTTTATTTCTTTGCATCTACTTTTATTATTTTTTATCAGTCATTTTAATAAAAATCAATTAAAAATATAATTTTTATCTTTATATAAAAATATAACTTTTAGAAATCAAACAACGAAATTTACAAAATAATACAAACATGATTGCTTATTAGCGTATGAAGTATCGATAGTTGTGATTTCATGCGACAGTTGGAATACTAGGTCGACCTCGTTTTCCGAGCGGGTTATTCAAAACGGAAGTTTAGATATACGCGCCTAAAATAATACGAAAGTGGCGTATCGGACGGAAACTTCACCCTTTAATATATAAATATGGCAAAGAGGCGGGGCTCAGCATAAGGCGCGTGTGCATTAACTGTTCAAAACTACGACATGTAAACTTGCTTTCCTCCTCTATAAACCATAAAACAACGGACTCTGGACCGGCAGACGACCTCGCAACCCGCTAACTATTAAAAGTTGCAAATTGCTGCAGACACACTGCGGGCCCCGTGTTCGCGTACCGGCCGTCTTGGGCACTCCCGCGCGTTCGTCCTATCCTAACTTACTTATCAGACTTACTCACTTTCTTACTTATATAGTCACTCGTTTACTTACTTATTCCACGCTTCGTATTCCTTATCCTTCGCACTTTTCCGCGCCGTGCTTTTCCCTGTTAACATTACTTGTTCTTGTCACACATATACCTTCACACATATACCCAAACTTTTTTTTTAAACAACTAGTCTAGCAGAAATCTCAAGTAATGTGATTAGTGTTGAAAGTACCGAAATAACTCGCACAAATATAATTTTTTATCATATTTATTAGAATTCAGTTGTGATGCAATAATAATTATTATCTTTTACTATTCAAGCCACATCGAACGAATCTATCAGCCGGTTAGCGATAATTTATATTTGGGGTTGTTATACGTAATAGACAATAACGCAGATTATTTAACTTCTGTACACACCGGTGTTCAATATACTATCCGGCAAACTATTTGCAACGGTTAGTTTACCGTTTAGTTGCGGCGTCCCAATGTCGCTTCCAAATATATTTTGTAAAATAGTTTACGATGCGCGGCTGGCTGATAATCGTACAAAGCACCGCGTGGGCGTAAATGCTTTATCAAGCGGGACGGAATATTTTGCCTCTGTTCGAACATTTCGCCATAATTCGGTTCAATTATCATTCGATTATATCGATTTTAGAGGTGTGCATTTAGCATCAACGTACAAATGCGGGCTCGTGAAATTACAAAAAATATATCCGAGCGGAGACGCAAATCCTACGAACAGTTAAACCAAAAGCTTACCAAAATCGAATATATGATAATTCACATCAAATTCTTTAGCATATGTGTTGTAAAATGCGTGCTCTAATAAAGAATTTTTCTTCCTGTTTCACTTTAACAGAATTTATAATAGAATTTCTTCGCTTTACTGCATACCGATAGCTACAAATTGTTAATTACGTCCGACTGCATCGTGTCAGCTTCATAATGAAATGTTAAAGCTGCTTTTAAAAATTACTGGCAGAAACTCAATAAATTTATCATACCATTAATCAACATATATGCGTTTTCATGTTAAAATACATATTTGATGCGATATATTTCGTGCACTGTAATTTTACGTAGGCAATTTTATTGTTATCTCAGTAAAAAGCAAGAAAAAATACTGGTTGGAAAAACTCTGGTACATTAAGTTTTGCTGAATATAATTCGACTTGAATAACAAAGGCGCAATAAAAAGAACAGTTATCGTTCGATTATATGGTCTTTATTAAAATAACCGTCTTTCTAATTGCTGCCGTCTTAAAACGCTTTTTTATCTCAGCCTGCACCAGTTTCATAAACCCTCATAATCCAAGAGAGTTAAATATCGTACCTGTCAGAGACTGCACGAACGACGCCAAGGGTTGAACTATGCCGACGGCCAAGAAAATGAAAAGTAACGATTCAATATCAACGCCACGCGGGTTGCGTGTAGCGAATTAACACGTACTGATACCGCTAGTGTGTCGTCCACGTTGGTGACACCATTCTTCCATTAACCCTGTCTACATTTTCTGCGTATCGTGCGCGTGGCTTTTATTATCCGCGCACTTCGGCCGTAACATTTTACTATTTCCTGCTTATATCATGCTCGTGAAATCTATCACACATTAATTGGTAATAGGATTACGTAGAGAAATGAAATGACGTAACTGAAGGATGTATCGTAAAAATTCATTTTAGTTTTAATTAAAAATATATTTAAATAAAATGTGAAATGTACGTAGTTAATGTTGTTAAGAAAAAAATTTTTTACCGAATAAAAACGATACTATATTTTGAGAAAAATTCATATTGATATTAAAATTTATTAAAATGGCGAGGTAATATGTCGATGAATTTAACACATGTTTTTATATTGAATTTTCCCAGAGGGCTTATTAATTGCCAATAACATTTTATAAGGGATACATATATTGCACACCGCACTGTCTAGAGAGACTAATATGTTATCGATAGAAAATCGATGGATTTCTATCATTTATAGCATATTTTCTGTAAAGTATCTTTTAACAAAAGAAAATATCAACTCATTGATGAGCAGTACACGCGTAATAGTTTAGTTACTATACATTCTGAATTAATTTGTAAACGCATTTCGTTATAAAATTTAATACAGCAAAACTTATTCCGCGGTTTGCTCGTCGCGGTGGTCTCGTCGCTTTTACGTACCTTCATTTTTTTCTGGGCCGCGATCGATTCCGCTGAAATGACTTTTACTATCTATCGAATATCTGCGACGCTACGAGCGGGTACACCGTGATGCATAAAGAATCCAGTTTACGGCGTCTGTTAGGACTCGACGATACCCGACACGTCCCATTTCCGCCGCCCGACGTCTTCTCCAAAGTGAAACCACTTCCTCGCTGCCGGAATCTGCAGATCCGATTTAGAAGTAATGTGATCGATTCTCCTAAGTTTGTCTAAGAAATTTCGATGGCTCTAAAAGTCAATAGCAATGCAGAATGTAAATCTATAAAAACAGTATTACGAATGAAAAAATTACTAGCTTTATATTAGATTAAATGAATTCCATAAATTTAATACGATTTAAAATATCGTATTCATTATTTATTAAGTTATAGCAATTACTCTAACTGTTGTAGAATTAAATATTTTTTTATTAGATTAAAAATTTAATTAGTTGAAATAGAAATAATATTCTTTTCTATTTATTAAATATATATGTCTACTCATCTTGTACATTCCAAGTGTTTTTATTCAACTGGATTAAAAATTATTCCAGCATATTATATATAGTAAAAAACTTACTAAATATTGATATTAAAGTTTGATTTTTATAAGAAGAATTTTATCTTTATTTTATAAATTTACAAATTTTTACTATATGCAATGTAATCTTTCTCTCTTCTTCTCCTCCCTCTGTCTTCCTCTTTCTCTCTCTCGAAAAGATCTTTTGACATGTTAAATTTACTTATGTAGTACATATCAATATTTCTTAATCTTCTTGAAAATTATGTTCTTTTGCATTATCACGTAGCATTAAACATATCCTTTGTTTTTTTAATGTTTCAGGAGATGAAAGTTAATTGGGCGACGTCGCCGGGTAACCAACCAAAACAGGACACGAGCAGTGAGTATGCCCAGTTTTCAGATTTTCGCCTTTACACGAAAAATATTTTTAGCACCGTGCGTTTTGCCTTTGATCTCATACTTGCTCGACTTGTTGGACTCGCATACTAATTGGTCCGAGCAGAGAATTACTCTAAAAGAGAATTTTTTAAAGCTGTCTCATTGCAAAGTAAAATGCATTTTTGGATAAAGTATAATGTATGTTATGCAAAAATATTGTGCATAAATGTTTGTAAAATTTTATTAAACAATACAATAATATAATTGAGTAAAGCAGAGTAAAGAGGTCAAACAATTTAATCCGTTATTTTCATATTAATCTAATATATAATGAAATCTTGCAACATTAATGTCTAATTTTAGATATGATAACATTTTAGATATCTAATTTTATATTTGTAAACATTTATTATTACCTAACTGTAATTGAAGAGAATATTATAGATCATATATCATTTCCATGCAATTTATTTTTATGCAATGTGATTCTCCACATACATTATTTATTAGAATATACAAAACAAATAGGAAAAAAAGCCTTAAACAGTCGAGTTGATTCTTTAGTGCTTAAATAATTCAGTTTAAATTTATATACTCACATTCAATCCTGCAAACTGCGCGCCGAATTTAATATTGAAATATACGCCAATATGAAATATGTATGGATACATTTATGTTGTTACAATTAATTTATTATTCTTATAATGCTTATAGCACACATATAATTTTAAAAATCAATTATTGTTTAACGCTACAACTAAAAATATATCGCTAAATTTTTCATTATGCATAGAAACTGGAAGTTTAAGAATATAAATACATTATTTACAATAGTCAGATAACTTTCAAAAATATAAAAAAGGTTATTTTGTTTTATTGATTTAATTGTCATTTACTGTTAAAGTATTGATATATTATTTTATAAAAAGAATTTTATATACAAATTTTATATATGAAACATTCTATATATTTCTGCACAAATCATCATATTTTCTCTTTTAACAATTATTTCACAAAGCCCATTATCGTAAAATAAAGATTAAATTAATTTACCGACTAAAATAAAATAATTCAATACCAGTGACATTAAATTAATATTCTGTTATAAAAAAAAATGTTTATTAATCGTTAATAATATCCTTTTACTTTGATTCCACGCAACTATAATTGCTCGCATGTTTAATTACATAAAATATTAATCGAATGTTTAATGTCGACTAATGTTTGACACTCTTATTACCAGTATATACATTGGCGATGAAAATTTCTACGTAGAAATTTTAATGTACACAATTTCATAGAACAAATTCACATTATATGTAAATACAAATTTTTAATAAAAACGTGCTGTGCTATTTTTTTACTATTCATGTGTGATGACATAATATTTTTATATAAAGTACTTATAAAGTACTAAATCTTTTGTATATATTTAATAAAGTTATATACATAACGTTTAAGTAATTAATAAAAATATGCTGTTAAAAAATACCTAATATGCACTTATATTTAGAAGTCAATTCTAGAAATCGTCACAATATCCGACAGGCTATTATAATTTCTGCATTCGATTTAATATATTAAAAATAAATTTCCCAGTATCTTCTAATTTTCAACGGCTATGTCCCAGTTTCCTTATTATTAAAAAGAGAAATTATCTCTAAAAACGCACAGCGAACATAAAGTAATCAATGGTTGAAATTATTTATCCATCGTGATAATGCATATTTGCAATTTTATTTCTGGGCTGTAAATAAAATTGAAAAAAAAATGTTTTAACGCACGACAATCTATTTATTCTAATAAAAAATAAACTTAAAATATATAATATTATTCCGTAAAGATCTTATTAGTACAGTTACGACACATTTTCTTATAAGTTTCATCGCAGTTTTTAAGTGCACAGTTATAATTTCGTCGTAATCATGTATAATTTATTATTTCAACGTTTGTGTACGTAGATAAAGCATAGGATATTCAGTGAAATGGGACTTGGTGTAACACAGTTCCATGTATTTCTAGAATAACTTCTACGCGTAAGGCTGTCCAGTACAGCGGTAGTTCGGGATTAAGCGTACGTCCCTTGTGATAATCTCTTTTGCTTCCTGTGTCTGGGATCCCTAGAGAATCAGCCATAAACCATGAAACCCGTCATAACTACTTTCTTCCCACGATCTCTGTATGCTCGTGCGCGTTGGAAGGTTGATATAAATGCAGATTATGCAATGCAAACTGGACGAATTAGGAAAGATTTTTAATTTTTTTTTTTTTTACAAACACACATACGTCGCTCACGTTTATAGGATAACGAACATTATAGGATGACATGTTTATTTATACGCACAACGCAAACTTATTTGAGAGAATTCATTGTCAGTTATACAACAATGCGTGAACGATACGAATGATGAATGAAACTAGCTACATTTCCAAATCCCTTGACATCGACTTTTGCGCATGGTCCGAACGACTTGAAATAATTTAACAGGCACGCACATGACGGCCAAATAAATATCACAGGAAGATTCCTCCCGCCATTCCGTGCCACTCGTTACACGTGTGAAAAGGTGCGCGGTCGCATCTCTGTGTATGCGCCCTATTATATATGTACCGGTGGCGGTCGTACGCGTGTGCGTGCTTGAAATTCAGTGAGGGCGGCAGCAATATTTAACTCAGTCTGAAATTCCTCTTTTTATGGACTTGTAAAACCGTGACAGGCACATGGGACCCGATCCTACTTCACCTCCCTCCCGTTCTTCGTCCCTGTCGTTTTGCCCGCCACCCCTCGTTGCTACCTACATCCCCCTCGCTCTCAAGCGCGCTGACGCGGTTAGATAGCAGTCTCGTATCTCTCTTGTCGTCCTCTTTTCCATCGCCGGTCGACGCGACGCGACGGTCCGCTACTGCGTATACCTACCTACCTACCTACCTACCTACGATCACACCTTCTCCACTTCCCTTTTTCCTTCAGCGTCGCTATCCACCCACGCGTACCTACCTACCAGAGCACTTTCCTCTCTCTCGAAGCACTATTTCTCCTCGGCGACAAATGCAAAACTAAAACGTATTCTCCTCTCTTCTATTCTCTCTGTAAATATGCCGGTATAGCTGCCAGTATGGCCAGAGTTTTCCCTCCGCTTTTGTTTCCTACCGCCTCTTCCTCCCCATCGCCGCGTCCGTCGTCTACCTTCGCCATCCTCTTCACGATCGTATGTATACAGCATTCGGCGAATGGATACAGGGGGTGTCATGCAGCTGCAACTGGAACGACGGGTTGTTTTACTTTTCCGCTAGAGATTGCTAGTAAACTCTACCGTCGATGCACCTGCGCACATCTTGCGGCTATGACTTTTACGTCGCGCTTGCATGTAAAAGTATGTTAGTTCAAAAAGCTGATAAAATAGAAGAACAATCTTAACATGTATCAAGCATCTTTTCTTTTTATTTCTTATTAGAAAATTATTATTTGATTTTTGCTTTCTTTAAAGAAAATACAAATTGAAAAACTTATTATGATTAAAAATTTGCAAACTGAGTTGAATATTCGGCTGTATATTATCATTTTATGATTTTTCGATTTGTTTGTGTAGACTTTTTTGTGTTATCTTATATAATTTTCGTAATTTTTTACTGGGAAAATGTATTTTATTTATATGTTATTTTAAGTTTTGGGAATCGCTAATTTTAGGTAAACTGCAAAGAATTGAACTGAAGAATTGATAATTTCTTAATTTTCACATAAAGCTCAGAAATATACTGTTCAAAATGAAGAAGTTTGTAACTCATAAAGTGTAAATCGAATTAAAATTTTGACGACTGTTCGCTGCGGATTGAAGCACATTTGTGCTTCACGTCGAGAAATTCCGAATAATATTTCGCAGCCGAGTGTCAGAGATACCAGTATTCGTGATGGATTGAAACGATATGCGAATATGTTTGCGGAATGTCTGTACGCGATGGCAGGTTGTATTAGTTCCAGGTCAGTACCAGCTGGTGGACTGTAATTTTAAGACTAATCATTTATGCGAGTGTCGTAATACGTAGTCGTAGGATCTAACGCGAAGTAAATTCCGCAAAGATGAAAATATAGCGGCTGAAGATGGCCGGCATGGAAGCATAACAAACGGCGATAGTACGAGCGGCGAATTGCGATAAAATATTTTGGACTTTCATGTCCTGCAATATATTTATCGTGGGACGCAGCCGTGCCTGTAAGTAAGCAGAGCTTCATAATTTTTACTTAAAACAAATAGTAGTTATTTGCTGACGTTAAGGAGTAAAAGGTCTTCGTACTTTTAAGGAAAAAATATGAAATCTAGTCTCTTATGTAGATGAATACAGTGTTACAACATGAAGATGCATAATATCGCGTGTGGTATACATATTCTCAAAGAGAGATTTGAGCTTTGCTAAAATTAACGATTCTCGAAATTTAAAGCGACAACATTTGCAATGTGATTTGCATAACTGCAATTTGTGCAATTGCAATTTCAATTATCTCAATCGCTATGCAGATTTGCCTATAATCCTTATAGTGATAGTGACCCCGATATTATAGATCAATTTCACGCCAAACCCCTTTAATAGCGACATGCAATCTCCGCGCCCACAGCTCGTTGCAGCTACAAATAGATACCGACCCGTCGTTAGATATAAAAGGGGGAAGTTCGGAAAAGAGGAAAAATTCCTTGTTCCACTTTTCTTCTTTGATCGTTGACAGAAAAGATGCTTAGAGAAGACGCAGAGAAAAAAAAACAGAAAGGAAATCTCGAGGGAGAGGAGGGCGGGGAAGAAGAACAAATAAAGAAAGAGGATTCTAGAATCGTGGCAAAAAGCTTTGGATTGGGTTTGGCTAGCTGACTACGTAATCGTGCATCGTTTTTCCTGCATTATGGATTATGTCAGGGGATAATCGCGCTAGTATTTACGAGGCTTTTCAACACAAAGGGGTTACATCTTGAGTTCTACTTCTCTATTCTGTTTATCCACGACAAGAAGCATTTACTGTTAAACTATAAGCCGCACGTCTTTGCTATTTACATGCATTATTGCCATTATTGCAAACTGTATTTCTCACATCTTCCCTTTACATATCCATTTGCTTGTACTTTAGTATTTTAAGTTATTTTCCATTACTGCGCAAGGACATCATTTTTCCTTCGTCAAATTGCGTTTCTGCAGTTTATATTTTATAATTTGCAAATGTAGTGCATCAATCTTCCAATTCAAGTATAAATTTAATTCAGTCGTCGATTCATCGTTATGTTAGTTATATAGATAGATGACAAAAATATTTTTTTAACACGTTTGAGGAAAATTTTGGGAGAACAAATTTTCACCGTGTTCAATGCGGGGGTTCGTTTCAGCGTCAATTATAATAGTTGCTGAGATTGCTTATTTACATACGCATTCTGCGAGCACAAGTGTTCTAACGTATATATATATATATATATACATATATATTGGCGAGGAATCCATGTTTAACTGGCGACACGATGCAGATCAACGGACCGAGAAAATAGGATGAGCCGCGGGAGACAAGTGCATCATGCATTCTCTTTGTTCACGCTGTTGCGTCAAAGCCCACATTCAAATACATGCATACACAAATATATACACTCTGCGTGCCACCCCCGTCCATTTCGAACCTTGTAGTGTAACGACGCTTCGTGGTGCATCGTGTGGCGAAAGCCCTGCCGTTGGCATTTGTGGGCAGTTCACAGCCGATGGGAGAATCGGTAAACCACGATGTGGTATCACATCGAGATCGAATCTTGCGCCAGCCCCATACATGAGCTAATAAGTACGAGGAATAGGTTCCGGTATCCGGGAATACAAAACCAAACTGATAATGAAAAGCTGATAGTAGCAGTTAAAAGGAAAATATTTGAAACAAATATACAAAAGACGCATATTTTATTTTATTTGAGAAACACCTGCAAATTATTCCAATTTTATTTAGAAATTTTATTTAGAAATTAATTAATTAACTAATTGATTAGTTAAATAATAAAAAAACTTGATTGAATTAAATAATAAAAATATTTTATTAATAGCAATAATGACAAGCAATAATCTTGAAACAGCTATTTATTACTTAGATCTTTAAAAAACATATAGAAAAAAATATTCTTTTAATTTCAAATTGTAAATTACATTTTGCATAATTACTTTTGAATTAATTTTTACATATTATGTGATCTGTAAAATTCTTAATTTATCAGGACGTAAATAATATAATAAAAGATTTATATTTATATATGAAGAAGGTAATTAAATTCTAAAAGTATTGTTTTGACATTCAGTTGCTTTTATCCAGTTGTTTTACATCCAGTTATGCACGCATTATATTCTGCTGATGGGAGGATGTAAGCATTATAGGACACGTACAAAAAGAAGCTGCTGTAAACTCATTTCATTAAATCTTCTCTTCACGAGACTATTTATTCATAACTTCCCGTCATAAAGCGCTAAATAATACTACCCTATATTAGATTTCCGCTCGGGGTAAAAGGGTTAATTAATGAAATACAAGAAATGTGAAACTTTCATCATGATAAAAAAATTGTATATGTGTGTGTGTGTGTGTGTGTGTGTGTGTATCATTCTCCGTGTAATGCCGTCCAGATGCTAGCTAATGTTTACCGTACACGGTGAAACGGAGTACTGTCGCTTTGTCGTAAAAGCAGACATCCACGTTCAACATACGCACAGCTCGGTGTGTAATCACAGACGCACGGGAAAGCTTACCGCGTTCCACACGTTTGGATGTAATTACCAGAACGCACACAAAAACAAACGCGAGAAATTATTATATTTCGCTTCCGGGCGACTGTGTCCCGAAAACAATCAGATCCGTTTGCAGTTTCTAGACTGCGACCGTTACAAAGGAACTTCGAGCGGGAAAAATTCGTTATTTTTACACTCTCGCCCAAGCTTTAAGGATTATTTTCACGTGCGCCCATCGGTGTTCCGTTGATGGAAGGATACGCGCTTTAATCAAGTTAATGCAGTAACGCGCCCTACCCCAACCCTTCACTTCACACTGCCGCCTATATGTATATATCAACCTTGCACGTGTACACGTAGGATGACTTTTATAGCGAGATACACACTTTGAAAACGGTACCACCGTGTGCCAACCGGAAGTTCGACCTACCGCTCGCTTTCTACAAGCACGTTTCTCGCAGATTGGTTCGAAGAAAAATGTCGGGCCAATTTTGAAGTCACTTTTTCAGCGCTGGCGAACGAGGCGGGGCCATCCTGTCGCGCTTTTGATGTCAAAAAAACACAACATCCGTGCGTTGTGCGTATTTCAACAAATATTATCAGACGTAAAGGGTGACGCGTTGCGCGACACGAACGTTTGTCACGATGTGTAATCCGAATTTCGGCCAAATCGCTTACTCGTACGCGATGACAGTCCGACAATAAATCTCTGGTTGTGACGCATGTCCTCGACGGTAAAGATGTGGTAATGTGTGAAGAACCATCTTTCTTGATTTCGACGAAATACTGGCCTGTACCCTGCAAAATATTTGTTTTATCTAACGTAATATATGGGTGACCGACATGTTGTTCTGCACCAAATAGCTATAACCAATGACTTTGACGTCATGCGATAGTATTGTGATCTATACACGTAACGTTTCTATCGCGTAATTGTTAGCGTGATTTTTTTTCTCCAATAATGAATTAAAGGCTTTTAAAAAAAAAAAGCTAACACGTACATGATTTTTTTTAAATATACTTTTTGAACGCCGCTTATAAAAAGGAATTATGCGTAAACGTGCTGAAACAATAGCCAGATATAGAATACAACGAACGTGAAGTGTCAATAACTCGCCATCGTTAAAAGCACGCGCCGCATTGGGAACAACCAATTCGTTTGAATTTCGCGTAGTTTTCAAAACGTCAATGGATACTATAAAAAAGAGATTGCGTAACGTATTTGTGGTTGTTACGTGCGTTTCATGTACAATGTTACGGGAATCGCCCTTTTTGCTTGGCATAAAACCGAACATTATTTCCTGCGAGAAACGCGCGCGATGGTTTGAACGGTGAAAATAGACATGTGCAGAGCTCGTCCAGTGACCGGACATTACTATGCTAAGAGTTCCCTTAGGAGCGTAATAAGGGTTGTCGTTCGCTATTGTTTCGCAACCGGCGTACGATCGCCGAACAACAGTGCAATATTCGATAGTGAGAATCACTGCAATCCCTTGTGTGTGATAACTCAAGTACTGTGAATAAGGTGGCCCCTCTCTGGTCGAATGTACCGCCATTTATGCTACACAACCGCCGTTTTCACCACGATCCTTTCTATACACACCGTACAGGAAGATATGTCTTACACAATCCACAATTTAGCACTCTATCCTTCCATAATGCTCGCTAAATATACGACAAATTAGAATCAGCCAATGGAAACACAAACAGTGAAAACTGTGCTCAAACGGATAATTTTTTTATATAAACGAGATATATATATATATATATATATATATACATATAGCAACGTGCATGCATATTCATGATAAATTTTGATTAAAAAAATAGTTATCAATTCGTAAAGCTATAACGAACAATTTTTTTACATAAATGCATATGTACAGCAAGTGCAAAAAGTATTTGTATAAGTGACAGTTTTCTAAAAAAAAAAATTATTTATAGAAAATAAACACATTAATTAGCAATTTTATACAATACGTACGTTTTACCCTAATATAAAAAAAGATAACTTCGCGAAAATAATCGCGATTTTAGAAGCTAAATTTCCATAACTATATTAATATCTTTTAAATATAAATAATACTTTTTCGCTTATTTTTAAAATATGTTTTAATTATTACATAACTTTTTTAGATAAAATAATTTTGAGAAATACGCAATCAATTCTATTCTTTGTTAATAAATTGCTAATTAATGTTTACTTTCTAAAAATAAGATTTTTTTGAAAGATATTTCCTCTCTACGAATATTTTTTGCACTGTACGTAATGTACGTAATGTATATAATGTACGTTTATATAAAAAATTAATGATTGTCACTTTACAAATTGATAAAAATGTTCTCTGTAGATCAATATTTATTATGAATATATATATATGTATATAAATGCACGATTAATTATACATATTTGATGAATGCTAGTGGTAATATGCGAGACTATCGAATTGATCTTAAATTAAACTAGCGAAGAGAAGGAGAGGGGAGCCAAAAAGCACGTAGGCTTTATTGAGAGAAACTGCGAAGCAATTTACGGGAAGATGTTCGCACGTAAGAGCACGGCGATCACAATGTGAAATATGGCGCTAACGAAGAAATGAATCACGTCGGTATATATCTACCCTACCAGATAGCCTGGCAAATAATTTTAAAATGCAAAATTCACCCAGGGAAGCCTTATCCGCGCAAGAGGGAAAATTATTTCGTCGTGACACATGCCGGGAGAAAATAGAAAGGGAAAGAGGACAAGAATAAAGAGCTTGTGAACGATATGAAAAACAGAGTTTATGGGCGGTTATAAAGATTACGTCGCGAAGAGAGTCCCGTCGTGCATATGCTTGGTTTTTTTCTTGGACATTCTCTTAAAACCTCACGTCTTTTCGCAACCAACAATACATTAACGCCCGATATACACTAAGAAGTTAATAGACACCTCATTCGTCGGTATTACACGTACGCACATATCGATGAGATACATGAAATATCAGTTAATTATAACGAGCGACATAAAATTATTCGACATCGGATTCTTATACTTCACATAGTAAGAAATTCAGTAAGAAATTCTTAATTAAATAAAAATGTAACTAATGTATATTATCTGCATTACGATAGAAATATTTAACAATTTATACATGAGAAATGAATGGTTATTCTCGAATAAAAAGTTTTACGCTGCATGGAAATGAGCAGAAATTTCCAGATATGTCACGACTGTGAGAAACCAATTTCTTTCGTATTTTGATATGTGAGTTGCGATATGTAAAGTTAAAGAAATGATAATTTTTTTTCGCTATGAATATGAATTGCGCAATATGCATACACACTTAGTGTATTGCAAAGAGTTTAATTATTATCGCAACTTTACTCGCGACAGTCTATCTAGCAAAAGTTATATATCATTTTAACCAGCAAATTTATGGAAGAAAAACGAAGTTCCGTGTACTAACTAATGATGATGTACAATAATATAAGCTAGGTCGTATCTATATTTTACAAAAAAATACAATACTATACCAAAAGTATGTAATGTATACGATGCTGTTATTATACTCTATATAAAAACCTATAAGTTAATCTAAGTTTAACTAAGATACGATCAAATTAGTACGAGTACATTAGATAACTTTGAGTAAAATGCCTTTATAAACAGTAATGCGTAAGTTCATAAATTTTACTTTCAAATCAGGAAATTGCAGGTTTGCTTTTGCGATGCAAAGTCAGTTTTGCTGACGTAATCTAGTTTTATTTTAAGTATATGAATTAAGTCGCCACAATTTTTCATTATTCTGTAAAAAGAAATAAACAATAACCAGATTCTTAATGTTTTAATAATATTGATTAAAGTTATTTACTTAAAAAATTGTAATATACTTACTTAGTTAATTTGATTAATTATGTCTCGTAAATTAATCGTGCTAACTCTTAAAGCAGACCCGCATGATTTTAAATTGCAATATTTTGATTTCTCAAAATTGCTGCAGGCGGCAATCGAAATGCCAGTTGCTCATTCGGAAACGGCCAAACTGATGATATAAATTCGTATGCTGTATGCATGGTTAACAAAAACCACGTAGATGTTTTAAATAAACCACCATCGGCCATGCCACAAGCTAGTCGATGTTCCTGTGACTATTTCCCGAAGTGAACCTGTGGATTAGCGAAATATGACCGCTTTAGGGGGAAGTGATGGGAAAAAATTTGCCAGAAATTTGCATCGAACTCAACTCGGTAAAAATGCAAATTTCATCGGGCATCGAACGTGATTCGTATCGAAAGCGGTGGAAAGAAAAAACAATAAACGTATCTTTTAAAAATATCGACGAATACAGTTTTTATGCTGTATTAGTAAACAGTAACAATTTTGTTATGTTGTTCGAATTATTATAACAAGAAAATAAATCTCGCTTATATGCTAACGTAGAACAATGTTATTTGGAATTTTTTATTTATATTATCAGAATATAAAAAAGAGAAATTTAGAATAGTTTATTTTTAACAAGTTAATAGTTTTTTTAACAAGATATTCTGCATTATTAGATATTGTTAATAGAGATGGTTAAAAATAATATTGATGAAAGAAAAACAGCATATATATCTAGTTAAATCCTAAACTCAACAACTTATGAACGCTTGTGAGCTTACCTCTACCATTAGCTGCAATAAATTATCATTACGGCAACCACGTACTCCGATAGTTCATATCCGTAAATTTATGTGTTTAAGAGGCATTTTAAAATGCAATTCGTTTGATTACTCCTTTACTCGGCCGATTCGGTAAATCTCACATATGGTAATTAAGTGCCTCTGTCATGAAAAACTAGTGCACTAATCGATAACTGCGTGCCAGTTTAGCTTATATACGTGCGATGGGCAGATAATAAGCATATACAGTTGCTACTAGAACATGATTAAATAAATCTTCATAATTAATCGTGTTACTTTTTTATTCTTTTATTAAATACCTGAGTTTAATATTTACAACATCTGTCGCATAATTTTCGGTGATTTTATTGAAATAATTAAAAAAAAAATAGCCAAATAATTATAATTTCAAAATTGAAATTTAATAAAAATATTCGTTTTTCTTTAGTGGACTCTTTCACTTTAACACGAGTCCCCATTTTTCTATTTTAGTTTACATTTCTTCTCGTTCTAACTGGCCACTCGTTTTATACGTTCGAAAGATAATAATAAAGCACAGTTTTTCGTAACGGTTAAGACGATATTCGAGAAACACAGCTCAACAGAATACACTCCCTAGTGTGCGATATCGAGCCACCTTCTCTCGTGACGATGCAGTAGCCGTCCTTCCTCAGTCTCTGAACGCGAATAGCCTTATGGCGGGATATTACGTACGTGGGATAGCTGGGTGGAAACCCTTCCCGCAAAAAGCGCCATGTCGGGTGGGTAATCGAACGTCGCGGCATCGAGGCTGGCAACGGAGCCATCGTATCGCAATATCCGGCCGTGGTAACGACGGCAGCCAACCGAAAGAGCTGGGTACGCGAAGCCACGGGGAGCCGTTAGATCGCCAAGGCCCTTAAATTAGCAACGACGTAACGACGATAGGGGGAGACCGAAGTGGTGCAATTTCGCGCACAGACCAAGCGACCGCGTTGGGGCGCACTGCCTCTGCTCGATATCGAAAAAGTATAAACCAGTGGATATGCAAATGCGCCTCGGAAGCACCGGTGATGCGGTGGTGGCGTCGACGGTGCATCAGCGTTCGTCGACGCTGGTTCAACCGCGCTGCCTCAGTTCTATCCTATGCGCACGGACGCACCCAATGGATGGATGTTTTCCTGCATGCAAAGCCTGTCGTTCCTGCTTTTCGTACAAAGTAGTGCGTAAGTCCGCGTACGACAACGTACCCATCCAAAATATCCAAAATCCGTTTCTTTTATCCTTTTTCGATTTTAATGCAGGTGATAGGCTCGACGAATTTTATCCGTTGAACAAGATAGACACAGTCAAAATAAACATTTCGCATACTGCAATCACGAAGATTTGCGCTTACGTGGAAAATATATTTCTAAAGCTCTAATTGGACCGCGAAATTATTTTTAAAAATTAAATTAAGTTACATAGATAGATTTATATTCGAATAAACACAAATTTAATTAATAATTTAATTACTTTAACAAAGTTAAATAATTTTTTAAAACTCAAAAACATACATAGTTAATATTTATTACGTTGCTATTAATGTACGAGATAATAAAAAAATTTTTAATTGATTCTGGTAATAGATATTGACGCAGAGGCATCGGTAATAAAATTTCAGTAATTAAACAAGATTATTGAAAACATTACCGTTAATTTTCCTTTTAAAACAACAAAATAATAAAACTATTGAAACTGAAAGTTACACTAGACATTTGTACAATATAATTATCAATACAGAATTTACTATTATTGAATATCCTATTTAAATAATTTTCTAATTATTACAGATATGGGAACGTAAAGTAACTAATGAGATTAAAAGATACTCTTCGACGCGCGACTAGCTTTGATTAAACAAATTAAACTTGTATCGACCGACACTCACTTCTTTCGTACGTCGACTAGTTTGTTCCCAGCTTTTTCCTGCGCCGTGTGTTCACTTGGTGGTGTAAAATGCTTCTCATCGCGATTGCGACGACGGTAGTAAAGTGCATCTCGTCGGCGATAATTACCCGTACACGTCCGTGTCGCAAAGGTTGAGGATGGCGACTCGTATTCAGACACGCGTCTCTTCCATATGCCGCCTAACAGTGCATATTGCTTCCAGAAGGTTCGCAGGTCGGAAGGACGTTCCGTTTATTAAATGCATTTATCTTCCGCGCGAATAATATTTCCCTTTCTTTCTCTAATTGAGATAAAGCACTAATCTTTATGAGTATTAAAATAATTTTCGGCAAACACTCCTTAAATACCGCGCGTTATCAGATGTTCGTTCTTCTCGCTCAGGATAAGTGCGTGTACGCACGCATGTAAAGCGGACACAAGTGCAACCTCACAGACATGGTTTGGCAAAACGTTATAGAAATATAACGCGCGAGCATACCGACGAGCGATTACATTTTAGATATTAGTGTCGGTGTGCGACTCATGTGACTGTATTTGTATTTAGCGACGTCTGTACGTACATCCGGATGATACATATTTATGATGGAACGTGTGCAGGGTGGCGGAATGTGTGCAACTAAACAGCAGCAGAGAACGGTGGGATTATTTGCAAAGCAAATGGTGCGACGCGGTTCTAAGTGGCAACGGCAGCCACGTACGCTACTAATCTCGTCCTTTTGAATTTCTCGCCTCTGCCTACCCGGTATTGTCGACGCTTCGCGTTGTCTCGCGAGCGACAAGCTCTCTGATGCACGAAAGTAAGATTAAAATCTTCAAGATGCCTCTAGTTTTAGTCGTTCTCTCTCTCTCTCTCTCTCTCTCTCCTCCTCCTCCCCTTCTCTCTCTTTTTCTCTCTGCAAGACATAATATGGCGATAATTTTGAAAATAAATAACGGCAGTTATTACGCGCAATTTCTTTATTCGATAAAATCAATTATTTGTTACTTACAACTTGTAAACTTGTACATAGAGTATAAGCGACGTAAGCAAAAAGACAATGTAAGTAAGACGTTGGTGAAGCTACAAGAAATATGAATTTAACGTACTTTTCTTTAATAGTGAGCGCAACAGGTAGGTAAATACTTCAAATATGCGACGATTGCATGAATTTCAAGAACATCGTTCGATGCTTCAGAATCCAGATTGCCAAGGAAAATATTACGTCTTTTAGCCGATATATATACGACAGCATTCGTACACCGTGAGCGAAACGCGTTATTGACAATTCAATTTTATGCTGCATACAATCTGTGATTAAAGTGAAAAATTACTTTAACGTGAAAATATCAATATAATTAGCGTATAGAACGCACACAATAACAAAATTTTATATTAAATTTCACATGATGTATAAAATTGTTACGAAATATATTTTGATATAGCGTATCAAAATACACTTCGATATAACATAGTTCAAAATAGCAAACAGAGAAGAAAAAAAAGACAATCCACTAAATCAGTTTCGCGCACGTAACAAAACAAGTGGTAAAAATCAACAAGCTGCAAAGTGGAAGGGAATAGGAATATCGCGTTACACAATTGTTTCCAAATACATCCATATATATATTTTTTTTTAAAACAATTTAATTGACCGGAGCTGTAAATAATTTTAAAATATTTATTAATTCCATGTCATAAATTATCACAAAATTTCAGCATACATAATAAACAATAATATGATTAGATTGATTATTTTTTATTCCAATCAAATATTTCATTCTAATATTACTTAAAAAAATGTTCAATTAAAATAATAGCAAATAATATAAACCTGATACTTTTAATTAAATGTTTGTTTGTTCTAACATCCAATTAAACATGCCAATTCTGTAGCTAATAAATCAATGTGTCCATCTTTTAACTTTTCAAATTACCGTTGATGTACATGTATATTTTAACAGATCATTAAAGTGTGTTCAAATTATTATTAAAAAATTTGATTAAAAATTATCATGGAAACAAGAGTGGTTTTATTTTGAGGTCTTATTTTATATAGGCCATGTATAGATGTAGCATATTGTCCGATCACAGCTTGAATGCCGTACTTCTGTTACAGTTAATCAAGAGCTCAAATAAATCAAACAAAAACTGCAACAAATACAGTGATCAAAATCGCCAATGTAGACGAAACCTTTTAAAAGCATATCTGTGTCGCAGTAACAAAATCACGAGTAGTAACGGATGTTAATGCACGGTCGCATTTCGGGTATGTGTGTTATAATAGCTTTTCATAACATTCGGCAGAAAACCACGAGTGAAGGTTAATACGCGCGCGTGCAAGATAACTTTATAAATATATATACACCTGACAACTAAAATCCACGTGTGGAAACATTCCAACTAGTACGGCGCCGATATTAAACGCAATTGAGTTATATTTTTGCAATGAATGCTGAATATAAAAGAATGAAAAAGAAGCAATCATAGGAATAAAAGGAATACGTTTACGCGTTGATGCTTTAAAATAAACATAAATAAATATTAAAAGATAAATTATTAAAATAAATTGTAAAGAGATATTAAAAATGAATATTTCAATTATTACAAGTTACAACACATTTCAACTAAATCATTACGTTTAAGGCTTTGATGTCTATAGTTTGTAATATCGTTAGATGGATTGAAAATTACGAGCGTTAATTGACGTCACCGCAAACTATTAATTCGCGGCCGCGTAAACTTCGTGAATTGTGCAATTCGGTACAGTAGTTACGGATTTTAATACACGGCCGTCGGCATCGTAATGGGAACAGGTATGTCTATGATGAGAAATTTCGAGTGAACGCAGATGAGATACAGAATGAAACATACGCTACTGAGATCATATAGAGAAATGGTAGGAAGTAAATAGTAACATCCTGATGTGGCAGAGAGCTGTTTGCTCTCGTCGCACAGTATTTAGAGCTTTAATGCGACCAGACTGAAACGCAGACCGGACTCGTGTAAGCCGAGGTCGATGGAGTGAGCAGGGTAATGAATAGGGTGTTAGCGAAACACGATGTAACTGCTAACGCTGAAGCGGCCACGCGAGTACGTGCTGCGTAGATATTGTAAACCACGTGGATATAGCATAGGTGACAGTTATATCGTCTCGCTGACTGTAGTCTTTGTCTGTAATAATTCCATCACGAGTATCAAAGAATTAATGATCATTAAACAAAATCACAACGTATGAACTTTCAACGAAAAGTTAAAGAGTCTATCTAGTAAAAGAATTTTATAAAATCAAATCGAAGAATGATTTTATGGAACTAATTAAAAGTAAGAAGAAAATATAAGAAAAAAGCATGAATATATGTGGAAACTATATGTATAATAATAGTATCACATATATAAACTATATATATTTAAAAGGAAACGGATAATAATTGTAAAAAGGAAACTTTATAACAAAGTTTTATATATATATATATAAACTAGTAGTAGAAAGCAATCTTTGTTGTATATTTTCATATTTTTAACACAATATTTATTTTATTTTTTACACAATTATGAAATTGCACATGCACAATTGTAATCTTTTTTTACAAGCATCTCTACTTAAACATACTATTAGAGAATACATTGCCCTTGTCTTATTGTAAATGCACGATGTTCAGTCTCTGTGGCGCAATGGTCCTCAACAAAGTCAACATAAATAATTCAAGAATCGGAGCGGCACGATACGTTTATGTAATCGGGCCGCTGGAAATCTCAAAATCCATGAGGAAAAATTATACTTATCTTTCCAAATGGCGCACAAAATTATGAATACGTATTTATAACAAGAAATTAACACCACATTAACACTCTTGAAGAAAAAGAAAATCTGTTAATTATTAAAGAAAACATTTTTTTTATTTAGAAGAATAACGCTGTTAAATAGTGTAATAAATAAA
Organism: Acromyrmex echinatior; assembly: GCF_024713525.1. Taxonomy (NCBI): domain Eukaryota; kingdom Metazoa; phylum Arthropoda; class Insecta; order Hymenoptera; family Formicidae; genus Acromyrmex; species Acromyrmex echinatior. The sequence goes on from NC_141852.1 coordinate 19,152,066, forward strand.
AAGGATAATAACAATAATAAATATTTGTTAGTCAATTTGTATTACATTTTTGATTATACAAATGTAATGTAAAACAAGGAATATATAATGTAAGACAAGAATATGCTACTCTTTAATTACGTGTACACACCAGATATTCACAACACAAAATTACAAGGAATAATACAAAGCTCGCGAGGCAGCATTACATGTGAAAAATGACGTCTAGTTAGAGACAACATGAGGGATGATGTTGGCTTGACAACTATGAATACACACGCATACAAATACACACACAAATACATACATAAATGTTCTCTCTTTCTTTTTTCTTCTTTCACGGTCAACTGGAACGGAAAGGAGTAACCGGAAGGAAAATGGAGAACGACTTTTCGAGCACGGAAAAATTTGCCGTGGTTTCTCCGGTGCTAGCGTAAAAAGCTATGATAATAGAAGCGTAAAGAGGGTCCGGGGTTATTTCATAATTACAGACTGTACTCAGACAAGCGTGCATTATGCCCGCCCTCTTTCTCTATCTTTCTCTTTCTTTTCTTGTCCTCCTTCTCTTCTCTCTTTCTCTCTCTCTCTCTCTCCCCCTTCCCTCGCTGGTATGTACATATATTCGTATTACGGAATTAAGGGCAAAGGCTTGCTGGTAGCCGCGCGAAATCCAAGGGAAAAAAGCACTTCTTCCTATTCTTTGCGGTGCCTACGTTTCTTTTCGGCGACATCGTTACGCTCATTAGTGGATTATGGGATTTCTCCTTAATTAAACGTATAATGACTTTTGTAACCTTATCCAGGTGCTTTGCCGTTGCACTCTTTGCGTTGTTACGCATATAAGACAATTTGACTTCTTCCTTTTTCTAATTCCAGTTGCATACATTATAAGTGTAGAAGGATATAATTTAAAATGCAACAAGGTTGTTTCAGTTTATGTCTTTTATCAATACACTCTATTCCATTTAACGTCTTATACGATTATCAATTTATTATGCACTTCAATATACATATTTTGATAAAATATTCATAATATATTGTACATACAATACATATTGTACATGAATACTCATTATATATTATTATACCTAGGTATTTTTTCTATATGATTATGATATAAAAAAATATTATGGTTTCTTCATTGTATTTTTAATAATTAAATTTACGCACATGAAAAATATGATTAAAATGAAAAATAAAATATATTAAGCTCATTTATTAAAATTGTATAATATTTCAATACTTTCTATCGATTATGGAATCAATGTTTATTAGATATGAAATACATATTCTTTGCACATTTTAATCAGTCCGTTAAAATATCATTATTTATATATTTTTATAATAAAATATTCATGTTATATAATTTTCACAAAATTTAAATATATTACAATAAGAAAGTATTATTCGCTACTTTTATCGCTTAAATTGTAAAAATATATTTTCTTCTAACACAATGTATAAACAGATTGCTATCCGATTCGTGAAATACTGAAAAGTTCTTTGAGGTCCGTCCTTCATCCATGTGGAATAATGCGATGTATGCGTAATCCTTTAGGCCATCGTCGTAGATCAAAGCGCGTCGCACGAGAATCAACCTTCTCCAACAGTATGCTCGATATCTTGAGCTTCTGGATTTGATACACGTCGGGTATCGCTGTAATCTACCACTGCACTCCATGACGTTTACATCGAGGTTTCTAACGTTGATTGTAGACGCAGTATATAAACGCTACTATACCGATAGTATTGTGGCACGACACTGTGGGTGAGCGCACAATGAGACCGGATGCGTACACACGACCGCTCGCATACCCCATCTTCTTGACTGCTTGTAACACAATGTGTACACTTTGTGGCGCTCGTAAAGTACGCGGGAGAAACTATTCTCTCTCCAACCCCTCCAGCCTTTCTAGTGTGCGTTTCTCATTCTCTTTTCCTCGGTATGTCCATCACCAGCCCCATTTCATCCTATACGTATCCCTCTGCGTCGTTGCGTGCTTCTAAGGTTACTTATAAACGAATACTAATCTCCTTCCCAACATTGTCGTCTAAGCAGAGCACGATCACAGAAGATCGACACTCGTATCGAGTTTCTCTCGAATGCCAATACTCATTAAATCTGCGCGTTTCCCTTCATGTAACCGCACACACGATCGATCGACCGCAAGAGAGGGTTAAAGAGGTTCAAGTACGCTTTGAAAATCGATGTCGGTGACGAGGCTAGACAGTAGAACATTATAAGCGCCTTACCTCGCTCTTGAGGGAGATTTTGCGTAGAATTTTAATTAGAGTCATGATATTACGTCCGGCGTCACATTCCGGCGTTTGCATTTAGTCATTGATATTTGAAACCATCATATCAATAATGGATACTGAAGTGTGATACTAATACGCGGTTAATTAATTGCTGACTGCTTGTTCTATTAAAACTGTAATCACGCTAACGATTACGTGATTATAAATGACGATTGATGATTACTTTTCAATCAATTAGAGCAAAGCAATCGATATGTAATAAGATATAAATTTGAAACATAATTTCAAAGTAACGATATTCTAAAAACAGTTAAACAATTCTAATGAAGGATTTAAGACATCCTAATGTTTTTTAAATCTTCCCCATAACTTATCAATGTTTATTCACACAAAGTTAATTATTTTGTCTAAGGCATGTGCTTTTAGGATATAAAAACTACATTCAGAAAATATATAATTTAGAATTGTAAAGCTTAGAAGATTGATTGAGTAAATGTGCAACTTTAATATCTACCTGATTATGAATATCTACGTTTAATTTTAGATTAATGCTAAAAAAATTAGTCTTTGTACTTGATGCATAATCTTGTATAATTACTTGTGAAAAGTTTCGATTAACTTTCTCTCACAGACAACGATACCTAATTAAAGTTATCCAATTTGAGCGTACGTGGCTCTACTATGACAGTCCTCATTTCTGAGGAAGGAGCTAATATCATCTGTATGTACGTAGAAAACTTATTCTGTTCCATGATACATGTTATTCTTGAACAATATTTAGCTTCTTTCTATAACACGAATAACATCTTCTTTATCTTTTTTAATGAACTAATAGAGAATCTTTTTGTTGCAACAAGTTAAGAAAGTTTCACAATACACAAAGTAATATCAAATACATACTTTCATTTTTTGTTCGTATTAGTTGATAAAAACAGATTTTGTTAAGATTGAACAAAAAATCTATTTAAAATTAAATATCGTATTAAATGATAAATTGTATATTTTGTAATTTTGTAATAGGTAATAAAATTCTTTTTGAATTTCTTTTTTATAAAAAGATTCAAACCGATCTATAAAGTAATATATCATAAATTATTAAAAAACATTAAATAATTTTTTTTGTTTTTTAACAATTTTCATAGAATAACTATTCAATATCTTCTTCAAATCTTTACTTTAAAAGCTTTATTTTAAAGAGGATTTTATTTCTTCTTCGTCAGATTTGACTTCAATTCTAAGTCAGCATATCTTTCCACATAATTTTGTTTCATCTATAGACGCCATATACACTATGTTTCTTTAATTCCGATCACTTGCATATGCATAAATTATAAATGCATCTATAATATGATGCGAAACATCACTGCAACACTATGGCAAGAAACTTGAGTGACGTTGCATCGTTGCGATATGACAATTATCTTTGACATAAATTTAATTTCATATCTCTGACATACGCGTGGATCCCGGCGGTGTCGCCGGGAAAGAAAAGCAAGGAGAATAACAAATCTGACTTCAATAAAACGCCAGCCAATATAACGCACGCGAATGAACGTTCTGTACGTATTTGCATATTACTAAACGATATGAGCGAATGTGAGGAATGTATATGCGATTCTGTATAAATTTTTCTCTATTTTGCAAAAGCGACATTTACTTACATTATTCTTCGAATATTTTTCTATATATAAAGACAAATTAAATCTATGAAAATATTTTCTTTTTGGCATTTCTCTACTATGTTAGTTCATATATTAAATTTAAAGAATATTGAAATATGTTTATTTCTGAAATTATATCCAAAATTTAGATTATAAAAAATATTCTGCAATAACGTACGCAATTTATTTCTCTCTGTATTTCTTGTATTCAATAATTGCTTATCCAGAATAATGTTAATTAAACGTATAATGACTCGAATAATAGTCTTCGTGTTTAGTGAATCGTGCCGAAGACCTAAAGTTTTCATTTAAATTTTAGTGACTGCTGGATGTTCGTGCAAATGAACATTAATGCAGGAGGGCCACTGAAGAAACGATAAGTTTAAGCGACATGCCGTAGAGATTTAATTACGAAGGAACTTTCGACTTAGCTATTATCGGGTACAGAAATGGCACTGGTGATGTTATACCATTCTTGTAATTTCATGGGGATTTACTTGAACCAGCCGAGCAATTAGCATGCAATGTTACGTATATATTCGCGGGATGCGTAAGAGTGAGAAGCTGTGATACTGAGACGTGGCCGAGAGAGAACGGTATTCTAACATTAATCGTGTAACAGGAAAGGAGAGGCAACGCAAGCCATGTGTTTGTTCATTTGTCATCGGATAATCTTTGTGCATACATCGCATAAAGATGTTGCATACGTCCATGTCGTTGCTGTTACTATTAACGCCTTCCTCTTTCGTAATTGCGCGAGCTCGTTATGATTATCGTTAGGCAAGAAAAATAAATAATAAATGAATGTTAATACGAAAAGTCTATAGCTTAAATGCTTCTAAGAGCATCTTTTATTGCAATCGGTGAACATGGAACGGAATATGGCATTGTTTGCATAAAATGCAGGATATATGAATCTTATTTTGCTCAACATAATTATTTCTAACTCATTAGCGCAGGCGGATTAAGGAAATAAATAGAGTACTAATGTTATGTTATACTATAATTATATACTATTACTATAACTCCTCCTAACATAAAATTCGAAACATTACTTTTTGTTTTTCTATACAAATCAACAAATCTTACATTAATTCCCTTTAGTAAAAATAAATATATAAATGATTTCTCTCTCTCTCTCTCTCTCTCTCTCTCTCTCTCTCTCTCTCTTTCTCTCTCCTTATAAAAGATAATATCAAAGATACCTATTCCGTAAGAGAGTAATACATTGTTAACGATTTAAAACTACTAAAATAATCGTGTAAGATTAATTAAACAGAACATAAATGAACCTTCTCTCTTACACAAAGAGAAAAGGATTCTATTCTTCGCTTGAATAGAAAAGTGTGAATGTGCATTCGCACCTAATTTTCCTCTTACTATGATCCATCGTTGGAAAATGAAAGAACGGATAGTCTCAGCGTATAAAGAGCGAATAGGTAGAATACTTTGCTTTAACGTTTTACAGCGCATACGACATCATGCGTCATATTATGGACGAAGAGTGGGGTAAAAGGGTTGCCGGGAAGGAGTTAAGAGGAGGGATTGCGTTTCATATTCATTACATCGGTAGCTATTTGTCACAGACTCGTATCGCGTTGAAATACTGGCCGAGATAGCCTAGGTCCCCCGTTGCATTGTTAAAATGTCCAGGGAAAAAAGCTCTTCTCGGGAGAGGTGAAAAAAAAAGAAGGTGAAAAAAACAGCGTCGAACGATCATCGCTCATGAGTTTGATATTACTGCTTGGCTACTGAATGTAATGAACGTCGTGTAATGAATCGCGCGGATAATCAGCTATTAGTAGATGCTCTATTTAGAATATGATTGCGAGTGGCACGGAAAAGTTACGAACGCGCTACATCCCCTACCTACCGGTAACTCCGTCACCGTATAGCAATTACTTACTTCGATTCCTGCGCGAGGGAAAAAGTGGGACAGACTTGAAACGCATATGGTACGCACGACAGTGTAATCCGACGCGAAATAATTCAACTTTTTAATAAGCCCAATTTATGATGATCGATATACGCGGTGGACGATGACGTAGATACGCTTTAATCAATACAAATGTTAAAAGCAAATGTTATTCATAACAATAACTATTCAATTCCGTAGTTGGATCGCAATAAATCGTGTGGTTACATTCTCTCGTATCTCATATAGATAATGGACACGACATTATAGTTATATATCGAAGTGTCTATCTAATTATGCATTCTATTAACGTAACGTTACATGTATAACGTTGTTGCGTACGCTTGTTCGCATTTGATAATCTTCGAAAGTTTTACCTTCTATTCCCAGTTTAAGGTAACTGATGTTGGCACTTCGCTCACGAGATTAAGAAAACCTGATTTGTATTCATACATTCATCGATTATATACATATCTAGACCTCACGTGAGTCGAGATATTCTAAACAGATATTTATATGCACGGAAGAAAGGAAACTATAGGCCCCCTAAGTCATATGTGCATGTGTGTGAAGTACTCTCATTAACTTATACAATTCGCATGCATTTACACTTTTATGTAATATATGCAATTATTGCGTTGCACTACTTGACAAAATCACAGAGATAGCGATGTTTAAAAACATGTTCTAACACATATTTAAAAAAATACAAAGTTAAATTTATTACGCGACATATAGCATAAATAAATAAAATTTAACACAGTATGCTATAACAAAATAATATTTAAAAATCTTATTTACAAATTTGTTAATTAAATGGCTCAATTGTCATAAATTATTCGCGAAATACGAGCAAGGTAATTATTAGCACAATCCATAATCTCTCCTTTCTTTTGTCTCTGTAAAACGGAAGACTGTTCAGAAAAGCTTTGCGCGTTGTCTTCCCTTATTTCGCGCTTCAGAGAGGCTAATTATGTCGTAAAGAACATGGCACAGTGTGCCTATCAAGCGTACGCTTGATAAAGGGATTAAACAAGTTAATCAGATTTCAAAGAAAAGTATAAGAAGAGATCGTAAAAATTGTGGAAATTCTTGTACATTTCCAATTTTTTGGTTCTGTAATAAACGTAAAATTTTTAATAAATGCAATTTATTGACAAATACATACTTGCATGTTCCAAAGGCATAATTAAAGAATATTTTCTTGTACATAACGAAAAAGGGATTATTTTACGAACTTGAGAAATTTTATTAATATAGCACGTTTTTACGTGAGTTAATAAAATGCGCAGTCAGAAAAATTTTCATAACATTAAAAGAAATATATGGTAAACATTGGAAGCTAATGGAAGAAAATTTTAAAAGGTTTGTTAGTAATAGCAGTGCTTTAATAGAATTAGAAGAGAACCGGAAAGGGAATTAAAAAATAATAATTTGACGAATTCTTTAAAATTTGCAAAAGAAAACATGAATATTCGATTTTTCTCTGTACTATATTTGATGTAACATTGTAATGTAATAGGATAGAAAATTTCAAATGGGATTTCAAAGATAATATCCAGAATATACTATAAGAGAAAATGAGAAAAGAGAAAGCATGAGTCAGAGACTTAAGGTAGACCGCGAAATGGGCAAAGTAAGTATTATGATTTGAGAGAACTTTCGCAGAAATTTGAGAAGAAAACGGGATCTTGAACTTTTCTCCGCATCGGCAAATTGAACATTAACCAGTCTCACTACTAGCGGAGTATGGACGAGAGCGAAATAAAGGCGGAAACACCAAACATATATGACATGTTACAGGGTAGGAAGAAATAAAACGAGTGAAAAGGTACGTTGGACGGAAAAAATATAATTCGGAAAGCTTCCGGGAAAATTGAAAAAAACGGACAGGCGTACTGGAATCGCAGAGTTTTCACTGCGTGGGCGGGTTAGTTAATAACACAACCAGACAAGCATCCTAGCGGAACATTGAAGGGAACTACGCGAAATATACACACATACACGCATGTGTGTGTGTGTGTGTGTGTGTGTATGTATATTTTGTATATATTTTGTGAGATTCAGGTAGAGAAAAGGAGGTAAAAGCTCGTGGTCAAAGTTTTCTGAGAGATATGGGCTGTTAAAAAAAGAAAGACAAAATAAAACAAAAAAAAAACTATAATTTGGGAAACCGCGAACACACGATACACCGGTATCTGCAGGGAACCACGCGCAGTGTGTCACGCGTCCTGGTTTGGGGCAATAGCAACGAGGTCGCCGGATGAGAGGAGGCGACCGCGCGATGGAATGGGCGCGCGGCCCAAGGGGTGGAGTTGGGTGTTAAACGCAACATTTTTCAGCAGATAAGTCACGTATGTTTAATTATGTATATTACCGCCTGTGGGGCTGAAAACCAGAGCACGACTGCCGCCGTCGTCGCCACGCCACCGCCGCCGCCGCCGCCGCCGCCGCCGCCGCCGCCGTCGCCCGCCGGCGTCGCACCCCTCCGTCCGACCTCGTCGTCGAATAAAAGAGGAGACGCGACCCGTTCGCCGCAATATTTTATTTTAATTATTAATTCCTCGTGTGCGTGGCCCATAGCAATTAGGCGCCCCTGCAGGAATGCCGAATTCCATGGTGGCAGGGACTCACAGTCCCTGATCCCCCCCTCGTCCGCACCCCATGTCGTGAAACTGCGCCGCATTCCCCATTTGTCGTATTATCCGGATTACTTGGACGGTAGATGTTACGTAGTAACACGCTAATGTGTGAGAGAAAGAAAAGAAATTACGTGATCTTTCACATACGGTTAAGACGTACTTTAGTGTCCAATTATTTGCATTTCGTCGCAATGCAAATTTGAATTAAAAAAAAGTAGAACAATAATATTTTAACTTTTTTAAACAATTGAAAATAGAAAGAATATTTATACTATTGTTTTATTTGTATAATGTTAGTGTATTTATTAATTTTACAATATTACCTTCAATAGATTTATGATATTTTTTAAATTTCGAAATTAGGAAAACTATTGTATATTTTATTTGATAAATTTATTGATATTTACAGCAAAGCCGATCACAATTACCTGATACCATTCATCCGCGGTTTCAAAAGACACGCAACATGATACCGTAATCCTAGTGCTATTAGAAATCTTCTTTGTGCTCGTATACAGATCAAATTACTTCCGGATAGGACGAAAAACTAACTGTACTTAACCTCTCTTACCTTTGCCCCTTGCTGTCACTTTGCACCTTGCCTTAATAACTGGTTGCACGAAGCACAGGAAAGGTCGCGACGAAAAATAATATAATGGCACGAGAAGCGAGCCGCAGGCATCGTTGTCGACGCCGCTTTGACGCCAGAGTTGCCTGTTGTCGCTCTGCTCTGCTTTTAATAATTAATATCATTATACACGCTTGAACGGTCAGAAGCAAAGCGCGCTATCGTGTATGTTATCTTGGATAGGTGACTGTTTATGACTGTTTAGCCGGGGTCGCACGCCAGATAGGTAGATAATAGGAGCACGTATATCCTGAATCTACGCTTGCCGTAGCAATAAAACGGCAAAAACTTTTCTCGTCTAAGCTGCTGCACACACCCTCGTCCCTCTCATTCTCCGTTACCCACGTGCTCCGGCTTCCTATCTCTATCTCTCTTCTTCCATTGGTTTACTCTCATCCCCTGTAACCAATGATGCGTTATTGCGACACGTACAACTACAACCGGTAGTATATGTCATAGTAGTATATTAATATATGTCATATTTCTACATGCATTTGATATACGAACTAATTAGCATATATTTTTCTGGATTAATTTGATATTGTTTCAATTGTAATTAGGATTACTATTAGACAACATAAGTATGTAATATTTTATCTTTCTTATATTTATTATATTCATATATTTCTTATATTTCTTATATTCATATTTTCTCTATATTCGTTAACTTTTTTTATTGAAAATACAATTTCTTAAAAAGTTATATAATATTTCTGTAAGCAGCATAAGTACTAACAAATTCTTAAGATTAAATCTCTTAGAGATTAAAATTATTATATCAGATCTTTGTTTATTGCACAAATATTTTTCACAAAAAACAATAAAATACTATTAAATTTTTAATAGAAAAATGGTCGAGTTGTATAACAATTTAATAAAATGTAAAAAAAGTATTGTATTAAATTTTGTCAAATTATATTCTATGTATGATATTTTTTAAGAGAATTATTTTATGACTCTATATACTTAGTATACAAATTATATAAATATAAGTTATATAGTATATACAAATTATATAAATATACCTAAATATATTATATAAATATAAGTTATATATAAATTAAATGTTATGAATATAAAATAAAAAATAAATTAAAGATAAATTAAAAATAAATAATACTAGAAAGATTAGCAGTTCAATTGATTTTTCTGCACTACAGCAATGGGAAATCGAATCAGTATGGAGCAAACGATCGTACAGTATTAACTCTGCTGCAGAATTAAAGTCAATTTTACCAGGTAAAATCGGAGTTAAGAATAGGGCATGAGCAAGATAGTGTAGTCGGAACAAAAACAAGAATAATGTAGTTTCGAAGTATAGTGTTATTGGTTGCAGGACCCTTCTCAATTTACCACCATTCCTTGAATCATTAATGGCCCTAGGCCGACCTCGTCAATCTCCTGCCCTCACTATCGAAAAACAACGAAAAACTCGGTTTTCTAAGATTGCGAACAATTTATCAATATGTGAAGAATGTCAACACATGAATACATATCATAAAACACGAAGTAAACATTACAAGAAACTAAAATATAACAATCTAAAACATAAAATTTTTAATTTGTTACGAAAATGTATATAATAATTAAACATTTGTTGAATATATTTAGTAAAACGTGATGTGACACAAATAATAATAATAATCACAAATTGTCTACTATATTATATCATATTTATTTTCAAGATTTATACTTTTATTCTCAATCGTTAACAATTATTTATTACAGTAAATCTATATAAATTAGCACGTTATTTATAATATTAATTACAATATGATTCTTAGAAAATTATTTAATCTTAATTTAAATTGTTAAGTGACACACGCACACATTTAAATATTTTAACGCTAAATATTAACCTACAACTATATCGCTATTCCATTTTGAATTGTGTAAATCTGCGGAGACGTTAGATCTGTCCACATTAAAATAGTTAAAATATCTCAAATATAATTAAACGGTCCCGAGGCATATGTCAAGAGAACTACAAATATATAGGCATATCCAGATGTTATTTTACATAAAGTGCACGTTTAATTTTTGTAATACATTTAAAAGTTATTTAAAAGTTTCTGATATAATGTAGATAAGGAAAAAAAGAGTACAAAACTTTATAAAATAAGTAGAGTAAAACTTGAATATTACGTAGTTTCATAGCTTGTACTTCGCAAATAATTAACAATTTACACACAATAACATCGACGAAGACGTTCTTAATCAAAACTGGGGTACACTTCACGAAGCTGACCCACTATAATATTTATAGTATTTATACTGCAAAAAGCTATATAGAAGGGTTTGTAAATTTATTGCATATTCCTGTATACTATGTCGTAAATAAGGAAGGATTCGAACGTAAAAGTGAAGTTTTATGGAGGGGAGGTAGCTATGTTTATAGCACATTCATTTCTCTCTGCATGTTTAACTTCATTAACAAGGAATAAACGTATATTAATTTGCTATTGTCTGCTATAATAAGAAAAACTGAGAGTACTTTTTAATGAATAAGATACATTGTCACGAGTTTGAGTGCCACGAATATAATATTCATGCTAATTTTCAACTGAACAATTCCATAGTTTCATTTAATGCTTGAGAATGATAAAGATTTATTATATGTATAATTATGAATATTTCTTCTTCATTATAAAGTTTAGTTTAAGTTAGTATAATAGGATAATAAATAATTATAAAATTTTATTGGAACTTAAATCACTGTTTCAACACCCTTTTCAGTTTTGTCGTTTAAATCAATGAAACCGTCTCAGATCTGTATGGAGATTTGTGTGAAGAAGAGAAATAAATTTCGTGCAGCATTCGTAGAGAAGCTCAACACGACAGACTCATATGTAACGCCTGAGAAGAAGCTATGACACAGACGAGAAACGGACGAGTTATTTCATTCACGGATTTCCCATAAAATCAGAGTATCGAGAGGTTGGTGTCGCGTATTTAATAATGCAGTAACACCGGATGTTCGTAGCTAGCTATCGAGCCAGCGATGCTGGGAGGGAGGACGGAAGAGCAAGAGTCGGATGGGAGGGGTTCAACAGAGGAAGGGGTTTGCTGTTGGGGGTGGCGATGGGATAGACCAGATTAAATATTTCACAACGCATTTCCGCCGTTGCGCCCGGAGGGTGGTTTGAGGGGTGGGACCGGATCAGGAGACTGAGGGGCAGCAGAAAAAAAGCGTAGTACAATTTTGCGCGACAGAAAACCCTGCGCACGCTTTTCGCTGGTTGAATATGGATTTTCGAATGTGTATAAGCTTTCCGGAGATTTCAGATTTCATAATTGATAAAGGAGTTCTTGAATTCTAGGAGAAGAAAGGAAATGCTTGGGAGAGAAGGCAGCGTGATTTTATAGCGTAGCAAAATCGTGACAAAATCAAAAAAAGGCAAATTTATTTTCAGAAATAAAGCGATAAAGCGATAAAAAAAACCTTTAAATAAAATGTTTAAATACTGTAAAAAAAATTGATAAAAAATTTCTATGAAATAGTAGATACTTTAAATATTAAATAATATAATTGAACATTATAGATTAAAAATTATATTAGATCTAACTAATAAGTTATAATTCTCATGTAAATTCAAGGCAGTGGTTCCCCGTTGTTGTACGTTGCCAGCTCTCTCAGAACATTACTGGGTTGCACAAACTTAGAACCCACTGCCCTCTTGTCTACCGACAAGCGCGCATTAATGTAATGCCCCTTAACCTTACGAACGGTTAGATGGATCGTGTCGGGGGTGCTTTGTTGCGCTATGGCTCGTAATAAACGCGATCCGTTATCCGACAGTTGCTCACGTGCACGAATAGCTTTATAGATCTCGTCGCATAGCCGTTACAGACTCGTCGTTCCTATTTTATAAACTTACAACGCCGCATTATTCACGTCGATAACGTACACTAACGAAAAGAATCAACACGATCAATTTCTTGTCATCTCTCTTCTGATCATGAGCTCTCTTTTTTCATGATAATTAAGAATCTATGTCAAACCATTACATTTATGAGCCTATGTTCTTTAAGATACATAATTGCATTATTGATAATTTTTGTAATATTATTTAAATTTTAAGATAAAGTCACATTTTAGAAGATAAAATATATAGCTCATAATAATCAATCCTCTATATAACTCTATCCATTTTCTTGTATAACTTTTATTTATCCAATCATATTTCTCTTTAATAGTACAAAAAGAAAAAGGTGATATGATTGAGACAATCGAGACTTGTAAGCTTTCCGCATGCTCACAATATACTATGCAAGAAGATCGATAAATCCTGGGCGGTTGGTTGCATGAAAAATCTAGAAATCCACTTTGTTATTTATGCGTTGGTTTGCTCGCCAGAATGCAGGGATACTTCTGCATGTGGGACAGGATTATCATTTTTCCTCGGTGATCCCGGCAAGGTTGCTATTACTTCTGAAGTCCTTCCTCGTATGTTTCACTGGCTATCGATTTGAATCCGCGTTGCCCGAAAAAGAAAAGCCAAAGTACGCAAAGAGAAAAAAACACGAATGGAGAGATCAATTTTTCTTTAATGCCGCATTTATACAGGCTGTAAAATTTATAGTAGATTAAGAATCAAATCTCCACGAGGCGTGTCGCAAATCAGCTTCTGGATGCTTTAACACGACATGATGCTGCCTCAGGTTGCTTGGGACCTGAAAGATATTCTTGATATTTCTCAATCAACTCTAAGCCTAAGGCATTATCTCCATTTATTAATGAAACAGACTAATTTATATTCTATGTGTGTTTGCATTCGCTTTGTTAGATTAGTGCTTATTTGACAAAGTAAAACCCGAAATTTATTCCGTTTCTATTTCTCTCTTCCTACAATAGTAATATAGCACAAGTTAATGTTGAATTCACGATTGTGCCTTTTGCTTGCTTTGGAATATGTACATTGCTCTGCGCATGTATACTCCTCCATCATAGCCTAAAGGTATAGAGATACGCTTGACGAGAGTTGACATTTTCGACTAACAACGTGATAAATACCTATAGTAAATCTAGATTTCTCTTCATGACGCTAATTATTAGTATATGTAGTTTACTTATTAAGGAATCTATGGTTTTTTTTAATTCTTACCTTTACCTGTCAAATTTTATTTCATTCTAAAACTAAAATTATATTTACAAGTTAGATAAAGGAAATTCAATATACGATCCTCTCCTATCCGTTTACCTGATAGTTTAGTAATAGTTTTACTCTGTTTCTCTAGTGCGTGAATCGGCCTTATATGGCAACATAAAGCAATTATAATAGCGTTTCAAATTTAGTCCATGTAATGTGTCCAGACTATGGATTTTAATCAGATATGAAGTACACTAAATTAAACTAGTGTAAGCCGAGGTATGCTAGATTATGTCAGGCTATGACAAAGTTTCTATGCCACAGTAACCCTGAATGCCGTAAGCTAAAATAACTCCGAGAAGGATAGTTAAAATAAAGCAGCAATTTATTTCAATTATTTTTTTCAATCTGTGTAAAAAAGCTAAGTATTAATTGACTAATTAAATTATCATACAATTCAAAATTGGCTTTTATTAACTTTTCGGTGCCACATTATATGTGTTATCACAGGAATAACACATTAGATTTTGTATAAAACTATCGCATAAAAATAAGCATATCGTAACAATCTTTTAATCGAAACACCAAATATTAAAAAATGCAACGGTATGTATTTTTTATATATGTTTTTTTATGAATAAAAGAAAGTATGACATATGAAATAAAAGACAGTCAGGTCATATCGAGAATGACACCGAAGGGTTGAAAGTTACCATAATAGAATAATCAATTAATTTATTAAAATTTATGGTATAATTATTTGTCATTACTGCATATACTTATGTGTTATTTCAAAAAACAAGGAATTTTTAAAATAATTTATCTATAAATAAATATAAATGTTTATAATATATAGACTCGTAATCTTAAATAATAACAAAGATATTCAACACTAATAAGAGAGAATTAACACGGGAGGAGATGCGTACAATTATTAAATTGTAAAAAATTATTTTATTAATTAATCGAATTACATTCTTCTTTATTTCGAAATGTTTCAACTCGCTTTGAAGTCTTCAACAATCTGTTCTTAGTCGATCTTAATTCAGCAATCCAAAATGAATCAATCTCAGGTTCTTAAAATTGTTGTGGATTTTCAAACAGATGCCAAACATATCATGAAGCTTTGGAAAATTAAATTAGTCATATAAAACATTATAAACGTTTTTATCAGAGATTTATTAAGAAAAAATGTTAAATACTAACTATATGAAACGAAGTATCGATTAAGTCATGTAATGTTCCGCATGATTAATTTAATTTTCTAAAGCTTCGTTTGACGTCTGTTTAAGAATTCACAATAGTTTTGGCAATCTGAGAATTTCATTTTGAATAGATTGCTAAGATCGATTAAGAATAGATGTAAGATTGCTGAAAAAGATTCCAAAATGAGTTGAAACGTTCAACATTTCGAAATAAAGACTTTGATTAATGTAATGAAGTAATTTTTTACAATTTAATAATTGTATGCATCGCTTCTGCGCTCTTATTAGCCTTGTTGAATACCTTTGTTATTATCATTATATATATATATATATATATATATATGTATGTATATCTTATATAAAAGCAACAATTAATTTAAAAATAATTACAATATTTTGTATAAAATTAAAAAAGAAAGGATCTTCTCTCAGTACATTTATCGATAGGATCAATATTCGTTTCTTTCAATAGCAGTGCAATTCCGTCGTACGTAGGCTCCTCTATATTGAGGTGCTAATTGACGATTACGATCATCTTCACGCGCGCAATTATACTCTTCATATATGTTTGTCTTCTGCTCATTGTATTTCAACCTGCGTACGCGAAACGAAACGTGGCCGCGTAATGTGCGAACTTCCACTTCCAACGTCGTTATTCGATGAGAAAGAACAGCATGGAACACTCGATTTTCGAGTTATTTGTTTAACGCGGGAGCTAGCGAGAGACTATAAGGGAAAGCAAAAAAGCAGAAAAAAGATACGCTGCAGAAGGTAACTGGAGAAACACTGAGCGCGAGAAAAAAATTCCGAGCGAACTGAAATAAAGAGTGACCAGACGAAATAGAGAACAACGAAACAACAAAAGTGAAAATTTAATGTAATAAAACAAGTGAATGTTTTATATCTATGTAACTGGCTTTTTCTCCGATGCGGTTCCATTTTGTTTCGTCCTAATGGTTTTAAATAAATTATTTTTTAATGTTACAAGATTCAAATATAATTTCTTTTTTCCTGGCACAATCTAGATGATAACAGTTATGTTTAAGTAAATATTTATAGAGAAGTTATAAATAATTTTGTTAAACTTTTTTAAAAAATCATCGTTTTTAGCTGAAGATTATATAAAAATAATAATCGATGACAGCACATTAATGTAATTTATTCTTTTTCCAAGTTTTTCTATTTTAAATCATGCGCAATTGAACAGAAACATTATATGAAATAATATTTCTAGCAGTCGAAGATGAATGTGATAAACACTATCCGCATCCGAATTTTTTTCAATTTTGGTGGAAAATGAATGCAAAATAGTCCAACCACCGCGATGAACCGTGCGTTGGATGGATCGAGCGTAGCATTCTCTGAAAATTTTACGTGCAGCGGCGAGGTGAGGTGCGCACGGACGAAAGCTCGCACGCACGCGCATATTTTCCCAAATGCGTATCTCTTATTCAAATTGCATGGAAAATTCGGTACGTCCGGCCCGGCACAATTTATGGACGGGCCGCACTTTGCGGCGTGTCACGGCCGCTGGTCTGCAGCATTCGTAGCTGTAATTGGGATTTATGGGTACGCGTAAGCCTTTATGGTGGCTATGGCATCACGTTTGGTGTATACATGTATTTGTTGCCACACGCGTAAATAAAGTGAGTACAAGAGCGAGAGAGGCAAACGTTGATTCGCATGCAGTCATGACGAGCATGGAAGAAAGAGAGAATGGATCTATATTCACCGCGAGGCACTTGATGTTGCTCCAGCATGAGCTTTCCCACGATCACCATCCATATCCAAAGCGCGCGCATACCGTGTCGCCGAAGGTAATCGATTTATCGGTTATGATTTTTGGAAATTTTTTTTTGCCCACACATAGCTTGATAAAATAATTGAATTGACCTGTGGAAAGGTGCAGATAAGTTTCTTTTCACCATAACTATTGATTGCTAGATAAATTTTGCAAAAACTGATAGTCTTAGAATAAATATTTTTCTATGAGAAAAAATTTTTTTCATAGCTACGAATACATGTGGAAATAATTGTAGATTTTTAATGGAATTATAGCGTATACAACCTGCTATGTAGTATGAATAAAAATGAAAAATTATGCGTTGAATGTTAAATTTTCGTGAGTGTAATTGATATTTGTTATGACGTGTTACAGAATACAAAATAATTTATGTATACACAAATTTCACATCAAAACAAAATATATGGCATATTAAAGTCACGTATGAAATTTTGGAATTGTCGACAATTTGTCTTGATCTTTGGATTCTTCATAAAACAAGGAAAATATATATAATATAATACAATATATCGTATAAACGATCTTATTATAAAATAAAAGATTTATTAATAAGAGATTTCATTTCATAAAGACATCTTTTGTGCCAATTGGATACGATACATCAGTGCATCTATATATATATGTCCGTCAGTGATAAACTTTATGCTTACTGTAAATTTGAATTCTATATGTTGTTTCGTACGCTTACGAAGCTCCACGCTGTTCGCCGCTTATTGTTGGAATACAGCTATGTTTGATTTAGCGCGGTATGTTGCCCGCGGCTAGAGCCGCCACCCAAGCCTTCCCAAATTACGTTTACATAAATGACTAACAATTACCAACAAGCTGAGGATACAACAAACATACGGGGCGCGGCCTCAACGGCCTCGCCTGGCTTGGCCTGGCCTGGCCTGGCCTGGCCTGGTTGTGGCCTAAGTAAAAACTCGTTAATTAATTAACCTCGCCCTTTCTCTCTGCCGGCTTTGTGAGCAAACACAGGAGCGGGTGTGGGAGGTTTACGCCGTAGCTGTAAAGGGAGGTATAGGGACCCGCCGTTAAACTACTGGGGATGTCCAACCTCGAGAGGCTCCCCCCGGCATATTGTGGTAACCTGAGCCGACTAACGGTCCTCTCTACCCCCATCCTTCCTTTACATCTGGAAGTCGTAGCTGCAATTCTGCCATGGCGAACCCTACGGCGAATCCTTGCAGACTATTCCCTACGATGCCCTCGATCCCCGTCCACTAGCATGGCTGATGTATGCATTATGTTCTCTCTAAGCAAAACATACCCAGAAGCGCATAGCCGTAGCTCCGACTTCGCGGTTACCACCGCTTGATTTCGCACAGTCGATCTCTCTGCTCTTCCACCATCTATCTATCTTATTTTACACAACTCTCCTTGTCGCCATCTTTGTCCATGGTTATGAGAATTATGCTGCGGGCGCTTAAAAGCTTCGTAAACATCGAGCACGTGCAGTAGAAAGCTATATGCGGGCGAGGTACTGTTGGGGAACAAGAAAAGGATCAATGGGCCCAAAGGCAGAGAACTGACTTCTGTAAAGACTGGTCTTATATCCATCCTCGGTGGTAGATGCCACGGAATATTCCACAAAGGATACTTTACGTTAATGGCACTGTGTTCTCTCTCTGTACTTGACGTTCTTCGATTTCTTGTTTTTTCCTTCTTTTTATTCGATGGAAATGATAGCAGTTGGTTTTGCTCTCCTCAATGAACTGCTCGAGGCTTCGACGAAGAAAAAGGAATGTCATTAGCTTACTAATTATGAGTCGATATTGGACATTATTAATTCTCATCTTTGCCTTTGAATTCGACGCTTTAATGAGTTTCTTCGCACCGCACGAAAATAAAGTAATCTCACGCATGAGATTTCTCAATAAGTCTTAGAATTAATATGAAATAAATCTGATGAAGTATTTTATATTTTAGCAATGTTAGCAATATGTTGTGATATTTATGATGTATAAGAACACGTGATTAATCCCACCGGGATTATTTTAATCGCGATTATTTTATCCATCAATATAAAATAAAAGCAGAATTGACGTCAGAGTAAAGTGAAAGAAAGTGAAATGGTCTCTGTTTTGCCGTGGCAGCTCTGAAAAGTAACAAAGCGAATGACTGGAAGCGAGAGCACGCCGTGGACAGGGAAAAAGCGAGAGAGAAAGAATCATCGGGTTGTCGCAAAAACTGTGACGAGTACGAAGGCATGGTATTCTCTGTAGCAGTCCGCATTTGCGTTGACCCTGGAGGCTTTCGGGAAACGAAGCGCGTAATTACACGCCTAAGGGCGAGCGTCGTTCCAAGCAGACCCCTAACTAACTCCCCGCTTACGTCTACTCTATGATTCTCCGCCCCGTACTCGGTCCAATCCTTTCCTTCCTTTTCTCTTTTTTTTTCTTTTTAGTCTTTTGCTTCGTCACATATCTCCATATTTCATCTCGTTGTAAATAGTCAATCAGAGTGACAGATGAATTGACGTTTAGCGTGTGTACTTACTTTTTCGCGAATGGAAAAGCGACTTTTTTATTATAAAGATCAATTCGTAAAAATTCAATAAATATAATATCCTTTTTGAAAAGGATTACTATCGATGATTTATATTTGTCAACAAACGCTTTGCAATCTACAAAATAATATATGTAGGATTAATTGAAAACATACATTCGCGTAATAGTAAAGATTTTTAATATTTATTACGATATTGTACACAATCAACTTTATAGTATACTCTGAAGTGAGTCTTCTCTTCCTTATACTAAATTATAGAGAACTGCGATTTGACAGAGGAAAGACATACAAAAACTTATCTTTTTGACTTTTTCCTACAACTACAAACAGTGTTAACCAATCAAAGAGTTTCTAACAAAGAAAGCATTACAATCTTTGTTCCTGAGTATCATTGTCTATACGGAAAAAAAACGCAGCTGAAAACTTCACTGATTCAGCAAATCTGCAGTCGTAATATAAAGACAGTCAATTTTCTATGTTAAAATAGCAAAGTTGACAGCTGAATAACATTAGCGATTTGTTAAACCATCTTCTTAGTTAAATTCGATGTTAAATTCGCGTAGTAAATTATAGGTTTGCTATACCACCCAATTAATTTTTTTTTCCATATATATAGAAATTAGAACCCCCAGTCTTTGATGGCTCACTCCAGTATATCAGAGTTCTGATATATAAATATGATAAAATCATTACTAATTGATATAAGAATTGATTATTATTGATATTTCTGGTAAATGGTTTGAGAGTTCTTTAAATTTATATAACACATGTATTTTATTAAATAGAAAAAGCGAAACATCTATAGTATAAGATGTATAATAAATTAAATTATTTTCTTAAAAAAAATATTTTCCTTATGCAAAAATACCATAAACGGTATAAATCGTTTGAAAAGCACTTAGTCATTTTATATCGTTCCACACATTTTTGATGTCGATTTTCTTCTTCACTGTAGAAGACTCTTCGACATTTTGTAGGAACCAAAAGAGGTAGACCGAATACCACTCGACATTTCTGATATTCTGGGCGATTTCGATGCTTTACATTCCAGAACTTATTCCTTCGCCTGGTTTCTTCACATACTACATATCTTACAAGTATCTTGCACATAACGCCATATCTAAGAGAATTTTGTAAAACAAGAAAATGTGTCTTCATGCGCATTCAATTCCAGAAAGCAATATGATAGAATTATTTTCCAAAACATTACATTAATAGTTTTGCTATGTTATTTATTTTTTTAAAACTTTGACAGTTTATTTTGACTATTCTTTTTTCAAGATTATTTGACATTTCAGTTAATATTTGAAATAATTGAATTAATCGCGCGGCAGGAACATCTTAATCCCAATCTTAATCCTGCATAATGGCGTCTTATCTGTAGCATCCCCCTAGATACTACAGCGCACGGTACATCGGGTATAATACTCGATAAGATGCTTATATAGAGATCAGAACAGGTCTCCAGTGTTGCATCATGAGTAATATGTTAGACGTTACTTGCTTACTTTTATTATCTTCCGTTTATACCTCAGGAAAATGAAATTTTCTCTGAGATGCCGGCGATTCGTCTTGTGGGATTAAAAAGCCCCTTAATTTCCCTAGCGGGGCCTCGGCATCTCACCTCTTCTTCAATAACACGTTTCACCATCCTCTTTCGGCCAGCTACACAACACAGCTAACTTTTAGTTTATCTTTTTCGATATTATATCGCAAAAAAAATTTAGACTTAGAACTGTGGACAGTAGTGCAAGTTCAAAATAGAAGAAAAAGAAAAGAAAAAAAGAGAAGCGGCTGGCTAATGCGCGCAGAAATTAAACAGAATTCTAGATGAAGCTTCACTGGAGTGGTCCGCGCTCTGACATGCTAATCACCGAAACACTCAGTTCTTCAGAGGCATTTTCCTCTTCCCGTCAACGACACTTATGAAATACCTATGCAAATACTCCGTCACTATCCATTTCATTTAATTTAGAGAAATTTTGATTGTCGATATCTTTTTATAAAACTTTAGAATAAAAATATATAAGTTTTCGCTAATATTTTAAATATTATTTTTAATTAGCATGTTGAACGCAGATAACAAAAAACAAAAAAATATATACATATAATAGAAAGTGCCAAAGATTAGTCAAAGTTAGATGTTACATTAATCACAATCGATGTAAGACATTAATAATATAAAGAGCCGAAACATTCGGACATTCCTATGTATAAAATAATCATCTCTAAATTATTTCGGTAAAGAACTTCGGTAAAGAAATAATTTAGAGGGAATTTCATATATAGGAATGTCCGAATATTTTGGCGCACAGTCATATATATGAGATAATTAAATATAAAAATTAAGAATATATATTGTATTCATAACATCTAACTTTGACCGATTTTTGGCACTCTCTACCATATATATATGTTGTACATTTACACGGTCGGATCTTATTTCTTATTAGAAAAAATATATTTCTAATTGTCTATTTAAACATTTTTACAGAATTATTACTCATTAAATTTTTTATCTATTTCTTTAATAATTTGCAATACGCGTTTCATGATAATATGTGTTTCTTCTTCTATATTTATTTTCTAAGAGGTATGTTTTCCATGGCTGAATTCTATTAAGAGATATGTTTTCCATGGCTAATATACACTTTTGGAACTTAAAATATGTTTAACATTTTGCGAAACCGAGAAAAAGAGTTCTAGTGCAGTGTGTTGCGAAAATAATAAACGGACTTATTTACAACAAAATTAATTGAAAAAAAAGGCATTGTTACTGTGAATATGCCAAACATTATAAGCGTTATATTAAAAGCAAAAAATAAATAACTAAAAAATAGAATTTAACGTAAATACATTCTATATTTAAAACAACGAAATATAAACAACCAGGCAAAAGTCGGAACATACCAAGAATACCAACGGCATTCACTGCACTCTCGAGCTCTCCTGTTAATTAATAAAGTATCCAGGTAAACTAACAGTTTTACTGCAGAGCTGGTGAATTTAATACAAAAGAAGCAGCCTTTGTTTCTGCGCGACGAAGTAACGAAGTCCCGGACAAAGTCAGAGCTAGGCACTGGGCAGATTACTCGTTACATACTTAAAATCTCAACAACTAAGCAGTAAAAAGAAAAATGGGACTTTTTCCTACCGTTTTTTACGAATCATTACTTTTTACGAATCATTACTATTGTGATATATTGATATTTTTTTGTGCTATACGTGAACAAAATCCTGACTGAATCAACTGATAAGACGTAAAAATATTTTTTTACTTAAATAAAATTTAAATTGTGTTACAAATGTTAAGTTGTAAATTAGATAAAATATATAATAATTTATTTTTATTAAAATAATAATTCTTAAATCATACATGTACAGACATACACGCGCGCGCGCGCGCGCGCGCATATATATGTGCGTGTATATGTATATATGTATATATGTATGTTTTCTAATTTTACTTTAATGATCGTTCGTTTTAATTAAGAATTCGAACGTTTACAACTTCCTTTCTGTACTGAATCAGACTCGCGTTCACAAAGAATTATGGTGGTAGCTAAGATGCATTTGTTACACATTTACAAAGTAACGCCTTCTACGTAACTAGGAAGATGTATTCTGGAAAAGAGCAGCCAACTACTTTCCGCACCAGATATTTCCTGTTCCATTATGGCTAGAACTAGAGACGCCTTAGTAATGGGCGAGCACGTATGCCCGCTAAGCACAGTACTCAAGCAATGAAGGAAAGGAAGCCACTGAAAAAATAACTTTTTAATTCGGCCTAATGTCCAGACGGTTGGGAGGGGTTGGATTTATGGGACTGGCCTCCCACCCTGGGGTCAAGCTAGTGTTTACGAGAGTTCACCACAAGAATGTTGTCTACTACTCTTTGCTACCCTCCTAAATATTGCCCGCGTGTGTTACGTGCCGGTGCTATCGTTGCTGTTGCCGCCGTCCGCGTCGTCGCTGCTGCTGCTGCTGCTGCTGCTGCTGCTGCTGCTGCTGCTGTTGCTGCTGCTACCAGCTTGTTTTTCGAGGCGCTTTCATTACGTGTACCGTAGTTGCATTCGCGATTAAACCGCTGAATTATGCGCATGTGCATTTTTAGCATGCCGCGTTGTCATCACTGCTTCTTTTTTTGTTTTTGCATATTATTTGTTTCATCTCGATCTCACAGTCGTGCTGTCTCGAAAATTTTACGCGATGCAACGTGTGCAATAAAATTGGTATGTTCAATCCGCATACAGCCACTCAGAATTTGTCTCGCAAAAATTGTGTTCTCCGGTTTATTCGTGAATGAAACGAATGTGGAGCACGCGACAATTAGGTTTTATGATATTCACTTTGCACAGTTAGAAAAGAGTTAGGTATTACGTCATTATGAAATAAAAATGGTACATTACTAATATATTATGCACACATGTACTTATGAAACATTTTATGTATTGTTACAATTAAAATTATTGCACATTATTGGGCAATATTTATAGAAAACATATATATTTCTTTTAATAATAAAATGTGACGATACAGAATTTAGTTTTAAAAATTTTTAATTAAATGGAATTAAATTTATTAATGAAGCAAATTTTATTTGAATTTAAAAAATTATGCTTTTATTATATACATATATATATATCCTGATACTTCATTCCATTGCAGTGCCATATAAATTACGATTACAGCCCATTTAAAATTTACATGGAATACTTTTTCAATTTAAATGAATTTTGCATATTAAATACAATAATTTTATTTTTAAAAGTGCCTTAGGCGTAACACCAAGCAAGATCAAACATTGTAAAAAAATTCATTATTACTTTTAAAAAGTACAATTAAATTATCATGATATCATCCAAATAAAAAATCATGATTTTGAATCACGTGTTTGGCAACAGACTCATGCGAATACAAGCGGTCAAAAGGGACCTAATTAGTAATTTAACGAGATAACAATAATGTTCCCGATAACCGACAAAACAGCTGCGCCGCAATATGAACAATTTTATTGTTTCAAGCTGATCTTTCCTACGCTTGTTTATCGAAACAGCGAGTACAGCCAATCCCTGTGTATATGTAATTGTATACCGTCACAGCATTATTCATCCCTCGGGCGTATTTGACCGGTTGTATCCTAATGAACATTCTCTCATTCACCCTCCTCGCACGACCCACGCTTAGCCCCATCCGTTTTTTTCCCTGCCGTTTGTCGCACGCACGGGAACTGAGCTTTTTGAATTATTAATAAACCGCAGTTTTGGATAAATTATTCAAGAATGCCGACGAAGACCGATTGCCGCGAAGACCTACCTGGGAGACAATATGTGCACAGCGGGACCATCTCAAAGGACATTGGGCAAATGCTGTTGCTTGATATGATAAGAACATAGAATACCAATGTATGTCCAAACACGATCGAAATTGCCCTTGGAAAATGGGATAGTGCGAAAATGATGATACACAGGATACTGTAAGTGCGCTGTTGGAGAAACAAGATGATAGAGACAGAGAATATGATACTGGTTAAAAGAAAGGTGTATTATAGGAGTGCCATGGGGAGAAGATGCGCGAGAAATATCGATAAGGGAAAGATAGTATACTCAGCTTGTCAGTGTCGCATATACGCTGTATACTTATACCGCGCAGCCATAAGATCCTACGTGATCTATCGCCATTTCTGGAAGGACGTAAGCGAGAAGTATTTAAAGTACAACGAAGAAAAGTACATAAAGTGCAATGTAACGTAATACGTATTCGAAATGTGTTCATTGATATCCAATGAATTGATACCAAAATTAGAGCGATGCGATCATAAAAGGAAATTTTGATAACAAAAATATATAAAAGTAATGCAATAATCAAATAATCAACTAGAATGAATAAAAGAAAGTCTTAATTTCATATTTCTAAAATTATATATTTTATCATATAATTTTCACGATTTTAATGAT
Source organism: Acromyrmex echinatior (assembly GCF_024713525.1). Lineage (NCBI taxonomy): Eukaryota > Metazoa > Arthropoda > Insecta > Hymenoptera > Formicidae > Acromyrmex > Acromyrmex echinatior. The sequence continues at coordinate 19,177,717 of NC_141852.1, forward strand.
TACGTATATATAGACATTATTTAAAATTAATACGGATACAATATAGATATGTACTTTGACTATATATTGTAATCACAATGGATTACAAATAATATATTATTTTATTTAATATGATTTTATTTGAAATGTTTTATTAATTAAAAAATCAGATACTATGATTATATTTATAATATTAAAAAAAAAATGTTTCTTTCGTTGACTGCAATTTCCATTAGCATACAATCGTAGTACTAAAAAAAAAGAAGAAACTGTAGAGAAGAAGGAAACGCATAGATGCATAGATCTATAAAGAAAGTACACCCAAGTTAGCAATGTTGCACGTGCATCCCTACAGCTGCTATGCGTTTTCCTCACGAGCGTGTTGGGGCTATTGCTAAAATATTGCGGAATCAAATATAGAAAGAAACGAAAAAACCACAAGCAGGGGACGTTTCGAATGCGGGAAGAAAAATACACGAGAACCGCACGAAGGCGGGCGAACGTGCGTTGCCAGTGGCACAACGCGGTAACGACGGGGTGGTGAATGGGGGATGCACATAGGGTGGATAGGGGTAACGCTAGCGAGAAGAGGGGAGTCGAGTCAGTTGAGTATACAAGTTTCGAACGACGCGTTCTTATTTTCTAAACAAACACACCGGCAGGACCCACCCTTCCCTTCGGCGTCGGGTTTATTTCGAGGATTCGTATAAGTGCACATACGAATAACCGGCGCAGGTCGGTACGCTGCCGTATGTTTGCGTGTTTGTTTGTTGATACAATACGTACAGACACGGTGCGCGATGCAGGAAACTTTTCCGCTATTGGAATTCGAAAGCGGGTGTATCGAATCCAATAATGAATTGTCAACAGATAATGCGAAAGGCGACTTTTCCATTTCGCTTTCCCGTGTGTGAGTTGTTTCTCCCGTTCGAATAATCTTTTTAAAACGCCCGACCGGGATTGCGTTTGATGGACTTTAGTCCGCTGGTTACGTTCTGCGGAAACAGCTCTGCGGCGAGAATAAAAATACTTCCCTCCACTTGCGCAGTATTCGCATGCTGCGCGCAACATCCTCTGCTTCTAGCAGTTTATTTTTTGACGGCTCGGTGTATTAATTCGGATGCGTCGGACATTTTTCCGCGGCAGTGCACATTACGAATATCATGGCTAACAGTTTTGTATTGTCGGCAGAATGGCGCAAAAGAGGCGGTGCTTGCCAAATGTGTGGTTGGAAGAGTGGAAGGTCATAATTTATGTGCAGAAAGTTTTGGTGCATGCGCACGTGCTAATTACTTAGTGCTTTTGTTTATTTTGCTTGCATTAACAATCGGAAGCCTCGTACAAAATGTAACAGTAATTAACAATAAACAACCTTTGCAATAAGTAATTTAATTAATGATGATCAATATAACATATAGCAAACAAATTTTAATGTAAATATATTAAATGATTGCAACAAAATGTATTAAATTAAGTAATTACAGTCCATTATCCAATGTTTCTTTATATAATAATAATGATTAAAATAATTATTATTACTTAATATTTTAAATAATTTTAATAATAATTTAATATTTGTATATGCGTATTTTACAAATTGGAATAAAATATTAAATAAAAGTACTAAAGGTAGTAGTTAACTATCTAAAAGATTTTAAAGAGTGATTCCTCACACTAATTTAAAACAAAACATTACATAACTATATATCTGAAACGGCTTAATTTTAAAGATAAAGGGTATCAAAATTAAAAAATTCGTTTTTTCCAAAAATTCTAAAAACTTGATATTATTTTAAGTATTTTTTATGTTTTATTGAAATAATTCGATTGGTTTTTGAAATGTTTGAAAAAAACAAATTTTCCCTATCAATTTTGACACCCTACATCTTTAAAATTAAGCCGTTTTGGACATTATCATATGAAGCTTTCGTCTTGATTCAATGTAAGGAATCATCCCTCAAAACTTTTTAGAATAATTAATTATCAGCTTGTAACAATAAAAAATAAATTATTACAAATAGATATTGAATATATACAACATGGACAAATATTTTTAAAGATACATTGTGTAATGATAATGAGATGTTTTTATCTTGAAGGAATAATAAATGCTTTTATAAAAACGCGTCTGAGCAACAGTATGCTTAAGCATTTTTTATTACACAATTCTGATGATCGGCTATCAAACTTTGCAGCCGAGATCCATGTACTTCTCCATCTCTATGTACTTTTCCAAGGCATTCAAGGCACATATCAATAGCAATCGATTGAATTTCTCATCTTTCAAGTGGTTTAGAATTTCGACGGAAGAAACTTATACCAGGTGCTGGAAGCCACTTCTAGCTACTTTCGAGGTGAAAAGTCACGTTTGAAACGATATTTTAGAGTGCCATCTAATAATGGAAAAGACGTCATATTAAAAGCCGGGTAAATGCATATTTGATCATGCGATACCATAGCAATGTATTTTCATATTACGCGCCATAAATATCTTTGCAAAATTTGTAACTCTGATGTTACATATTTAGCACTGTATCGTAATATAAATAGTGTACAAACGTAAATTGTATCTTTAGTGAGATTTGTATCATTCGACGTAAATAAACATATTGCATATTTATCAATATAAAATAATTATCTAATAATTAATGATATTTTAAAATATATTACTTTTTTAGAGAAATTTAATTGTAAGAATTAAATTAGTTAGTGATTAATTAATTATTTTGAGTATTAAAAACATTATTGTTAATACTCAAAAAACTAATAAAAATCACTAATCAATTTACTATTTACAATATTACATTTTTTAATTTACATAACTTTAAAATTGTAAAAAGTATAACTTGATGTGTAACTTTCATGTCAGTAACAAAATATTTCTTTAAGTAATAAGAAACATTTTAATTAAATTATAATATTTTACATTTGATTATTTCGTATAAATTTAGCCTAAGCAGTAAAGCCACACAAAAACCTGTCACTTTAATTTATACAGTTACACACACACACACACACACACACACACACACACACACACACACACACACACACACACACACACACACACACATACATATTAATACATTATAATAATAAATTAAGAGAATTATAATATATTTAACCCATTAATATACTATAACTCCCCCTCTTCCCCGAACATTCATATTAACAGTTTCTGTGTAATTGCGAACTGACGACACGTAGCCGGAAATGAAGAGAGAGAATGGATCATTAATAACTTAATTTCTAATATGAATAACAATGCGAACACGAAACAATGAACTCGGCGTAAATGGTCGGATAGAACAGCCTTTTCTCAGTGAGATCGACGCGTGGTAGGTAGAGTGCCGCTATCCTACTATGCAATACTTAGCTACGAATTTAGAAAACATCAAAGTCAATGCAAGAATTTATTTTCAGATCGAGTAATACAAGCTGTAAATAGTACATTCGTCCCGTGATGTTGGAAGTTAATCGTGATCGTTCGCTTAAAGAACAAATTAATAAGACAAAAAGCGAGTCGGCAGCCTTATTTCACCCTGCGCGCGTTCACAGTCAGGGATCACGGCAACCCGTACATAAAAAGTTGCAAACTGCAACAGCCTGTGACATACAATAGCGTGCAAACAGAGAGGAACGTACGCAGAGATCAGGAATAAACTCCACTGCAGCGGGCGCATTGCGCAAAACTCCCTGGCTAGCCCACTCTCACCTTCTGACGGTTGCCGACAAGGGAAGGGGTACGCTGCCTCTTCTACGTACCTACCTACGTTGTACCCTCACCCCTGCACCCTTTCTTCCTTTTACTAACGCGTTTTTCCCATATACGATCCACTTCCTCCCCGCTCTCCGTCGACTGCCGTTCGCCCATTCGGATATAACCCGCGACCGCTCTCTATCTCTCACTGTCACACCTTTCATCCACCCTCTCACTTCTCACTTCTATTTCATTCCCTTTTCCTCGCTAGCCGACTTGTCCTTTTTTCGCGCTCTTCATACCTAATTGGGCATTTTGTGCTGCACCGTCCGAGATATTATCGCAGTAATAGCTGCACGAAGCGACGGGCTACGGGACTCGCACAATGGTGCATTTCGGCGGGTACCACTTTGCCCCGTCAGCTCGCACTCGGTGTTTTTTCGTTACCGTTCTCTTTGTGCGATGGAGATCAGATCGCTCGTTCATTCGTTTACTCTCCGACGCGTACGCGTTGCCGGTAATCTTGAGTATTCTGTTCACGAAGTCGTTCATTTTTCTCGGAAAATTTCTTTTGTATTCACGTGCGAGAAATATTGATATTTTTTTTTCAACAATGCTGTTCCAGGAATTAATTAAATGAGTTTAATTAATTTTATAGTGTCACAAATCAATTAAAAATCATAAATGTTTCTGATGTCAAATATAAGATATTGATAAAACAGAACTTCCTTTTCTGATCTCTTGATAATTATAACAATGTCATCGGTCATATTTTAAAAGTGATTGATAATTAAGTTTTGAGTTTAGAACGATTTTCATGCTATATTTAAATGTACTTTACAACTTAGAACTTCAAACCTGATACTAAAGATTTAAATATTCCATAAATTGTCGTGTCCTTTTAGGTCGACAATATTTTCACGCGGTTTACAGAGCATTTACGCATTCATTCCATTAATATAAATTGTGAAGGTTCCCTCGAGAAAACCTCACTTAGAGGAACTGTATAAAAGGAAGTTCACCATTAAGAAACTAAAGGATTTGCCCTCAGAATACTCTTCACATATTCTTTATGTTTATGAATATGCTAGCTCCGCTTTTTGTGTCAAAGTTTCTCATGTGCAAAACTTATATTACAAGTTATTAAAAAAAAATTACTCTTCCCCTATAAAATAATTTAACAGAAATGCGTATGAATTGAAAATATTTTTGTATACTTTTAAGTAACTCTACATTAAATAAATAATAATATTTGAAATTTGGATATATATAAAGTGAATGATAAAATACATTAAACGGCATTCTTTTAAAAGAAAAATGTAATAATTAAAAAAAGTGTAACTGTTCTTTAATTTTTTGTAAGATTTTTAGTCATTGTTGCTTTTTAGTTTTGTAATGTACATATATTTCTAATCTCGGCAAAATAGTATCTCGAACAAAGGTGACTACTACAATACGTAGCAAAGATCACCGTTTTCAGGTAATTTCTCCACTATCTTTGGCATGCAATATATGATCGTCTATGCAGAGGCTCTCGGTGTGTAAGCATTCGTTAGCATAAAGGAACCACGGCCAGTACCTGACCCGTATCGCGACATTATCAGCTCTCTGGCATAGTCGTTAGCGTGGTAACGGTAATTGAACTGCTACTGAGAGAAGCCAGTGGCTCTCACATTCTCACAGTCGTTGCTGATTTCCTTAGAATAGTAATCCTCTGTTCGACTCCGTCTTGCACCCTGTATAAAATCGTCATTACTACCAGAAGACATTCTGAGTGATATGCGACTGCATTAAGCTTAATCGAAGAACTAATCCAGACCTGCACAATCATCACTTGGTACGGTGATTACGTTTAAACGCTGAGGATAATCCGTGTTCTAACTGACGTGTTCGTTTGCATAGGACATACGGTATGTTTCGGTAATATCGCATGACCGCTATAATTAAAACGGCGATCGTGCCATTAAACGTAGCGATAACTCGCGTTACGTCTACCACATTATTTGATGAAATCAGTTCCGATCATCATTAATGAAATAATAGGAATGAAATATTATCCTTTTTATTATTTACATTATTAGACGAAAGATGATCAGAATTAGAATTATCTACTGATTTACTGATTATTATTCGTACCTCTTTAAATATAAATAATAAATATTATGTTTTTATTAAGAACTTTAATTTAATTAAAAATATAATTAATTTTTAAATATAATTAATTTATATAAAAATAGTATAATACAAAGACATGAAACTTTTTATTAGACTGACGTTTTAATTAAGACAGGTATATTAAAATCCTTTATTAAGCTTATCCGTCTAAACGACCAAGTCAAGGGTCGTCTTTCATTGAATTACGTTAAACAGTTCTACGTGGTGAACAGCTGATACCACGTAAAATAAATAATGAAAATGTAAACATAACATAAAACGTCATTTCGCACAGACTGCACGAATTCATTGCACGGCGTTTGCCAGGTAAATATTGACTACGCAGGCACAGAACTGGAATGTTCACTGCGCGGTCGTAGCCAGCTTATGCTCATATTTCAGTTTCAAATGATTCATTTACAAATTTCCCCGTAATTTATACTTTCAATCCTATATTACGCCGCTTGCTGTTTTATATAAAACATAATATTTCAACATTACTCATTTCACTCACAAAATTTAAAATAAATAGGAACTGCTTTATGACGCGATATAAATTTCCTATGCCGAATTATATATTCGCAAAAATATAGAATAATCCATTCAAGCGTTGTCTAAAGTAGCATTAATTAAATTTCACAATGCTGGTCTACTAATTACAGAAAAAATTGTAAAAAATATCATCTATTGCAGCCGCACGACTTGTTATTTTTGTGATAAATGTTATGCGTTTGTTCGAAAAAACTCAAATTCATAAAATTGTGTTTCTCATATATTGAACACTTTTAACTGAATCGAACATTACAATTGTGATTTATTTGAATTATAAAACAGCAGAAGAACAATATCATTTTTATTAGTTTTTACAATATTAATTATGAAATGTTTATACTTTAAACAAGCCCTTTCTAAATTTTGATTTATCAGGTATTTGATAAATTATAACTTCTACTTTCCACTGATTTTCTTTCTTTATGAATTTCAAACTCTAATGTCCATCAAAATAAGAGTGACAACATAATCATTTATAACGATACTCCATTGGTAATGTTATCGTAAGTAGTTCGGACGATCACATTTTGCCGTAGGATACAAACGTGTCCGTCAGGTAGATAGAGCGGACACTACACGTGCTTAATGGGAGAGAGCTTGCGAATAGCTGGAGGAAACTTCGCGAAATATCACTCGGCTGGCCCCTAAACCAACCGACGCAATGGCCGGTATTCCTGTTGGAAGCGGAATAATATCAGCTGTAGGGGTAGCGTAGCAATTTCATTACCGTAACCACTGGGTACCCAGGCATTCGTGTGCAACCGACAATGCCCAGCGCGTTTATGAAAGGGACAGCCTATACGCGAGATTACACGACTGCTCAAGTATAGCTAGCCGCGCGGTTGCTAATTCACCCGAAAGCTGGGACTCAGTTGTGGAACGTACGGGCGAGCGAACCGTATCGAAGCAAGTGCAGAACTCCTGGCTGAAACCCCATGTCAGGGATACGTTTACGTTCTTCGTACATGGAGCATGAAGCTACTTCTCTGCGAAGAAACGTTATTGAGCGGATCAGCAAGGCGCTTTTGACCACGGCCACCTTTTTGTTCCTATTCTATATGCTGTGTTTATCGCGCGAAAGGTACAAAAGAAAAGGTACAAAAGTTGTTAAATTGCTAAATATCCCCATGTAATGGAACTTATTTATGAAATGGATATTCGTTTATATAAAATAATAAATTTTCGCATAATGAATGTTTAAAAGTTACAATATCAAAGCTTACTTTTCAAGCAATCTCTAAAATCAACATTTTTTTTAGAAAATCTAAAATATTTATTAAAATCTAAAATATTTATTAGTTTGTAAACTCTATTTGTGCAAATAAAGTACAAATATGAGAATAAAAAAAACAATCACTTGATGTTATTGTGAAGATTTCGAATACACAATAATAAGGAAAAGTAAAAATAGTAAATATTAATGGCTTATAAATAATGAATAGCAAATATCGTATGGACCATTTACCATAAAAAGAAGATAAATGTGAAAGCTGAGGCAGGAGGTACAGCGAATAGAAAAGCTGTAATGAAAGAAAAGTGTACAGCTTTAATTAGGTTCGCTTGGACCGAGAATAAGCCCTGGGTTGACAAACTACCTTCATCCACCGACGTCTTTCTGCGTCTTTGTTCCGTTAACTCAAGGCAGCGTTGTTTCCTGAAGAAGTATGGAGGGAGGGCATAGCGTCCCCATCATCTGCTAATAAGACCCCAGCTCTCTTATTTATCCGGACCTTTTCTAGGACGGAAAGGTAGTAAATTGTCGGTTCCTCTGTTTCGTATCCTCGCGCCCATGAGCAAAACCAGAACCCAGACAAAAGTACGATTTCCACAGACAGGTACACTGACATACACTGACATTGTCAACTAGCGGCAAAAATCGTAGTGCCTTAGGCTTCTTGAAACGAATCATATTTTACACGCATGTATATTTGACAATATTCAAAATTATAACTTAGCCTTCTGACAATATGAAATTTTTACCTTTCATTCGCAAATTAAATTAAATTAAATTAAATTAAATTAAACTTGACTCTCTCTTTGTGAACTTCAGTACAGATTTTTGTATTGTTCCGAACTGGAAAATCTGAACGATTCCTACACATTTGTAAAAGCTTCAACGAGTTTTTATTATTATGGAAATTGAATTGATATCTTTTTTTTTTAATTTAAATTTATCTACCAAAATTTATAAAAAAATCGCCTTTGCCTTTACATTCCAACATTACTGATGGAAAATTAATAATTTATGTTAGATCTGATTCATTGAAGAGACGAATTTATAATTAGTAATAATTTTTTTTATAAATATATAAATAATAGGTACTAATTTTTTTTCTAAATAAAAAAAACAAATCTTGTTATGTAATACTTTTTTTCTTTTAGGAAAAAATAAAAAAAAAAGTTATTTCTTCGTTGTTATTTATTTTCATCAACCGCAATCGATGCGACGTTTTCATTAATCAAACTGTTACTTTGCAACGAAAGTAATTCTAACTACGACCTCAGCAAAGTTGGTTACATAACCAGAGAACGAGGCGACGTTTAACTCTCACACTACAACGTCTCGTGGATATCCCGGATAAACCTAAATTTACTACCTACGGATGATAGGCGAGGGTTGTTAGGAGAAACATATGCGGCGCAATGCCGTCACGTCAAACGTTACCGAACAAGTATATGCCAGAGTTCACAGGTGCACACGTGACCGTGTATACATATATATAAAATACGAAACACATATATATGCACACGCACACGCACGCACACACACACACACACACACACACACACACACACACACACACACGAAGCGGCGATGAAGCAACTTCCGTAGAAACTTCGTACTCGGATAATTGTTATTATCGCGTTACCGGGTTAATTAGAAGCATCAAATGTAAAGGCAGACGAAGTAAATCTTACGAATATCCATGCACGATCTTTACTGTCGTCCCACACGTACACCACTGTCGTATGTCCACACATATTGTATGTTTACATATAAGTACGACTACATTTTTTGAAACTGTCATTAAAATCGTGCCGCACGAACCAGAAAACTTTGAATCGCACGAGATTGCAACTTCATCAAGACAAACGTTTCGCATAAAGCTAGCTACTTTTTAGTGGATGAAGAGCGGCAAGGGTAACGCTTGGAAAAGACGTAGGTCAGGAAGAGAGAGTTGCGACGAAAAGCTCACAAAAGAAAGCAGAAAAAACTTCGACGCTTCAAATGTTGAACATCGCTGAGTCTAAAGGACCTCCGGCGTTTAATAATATTTATAATGAAAGGAACCCGCCGACGTTTTAAGAGAAAATGAATTCCCGGTTACGTACGTACTTATGGAACGCGATTCTTTTTCTTCAATGATCTCTATCTTTTCTTCCTTTCTTCCGTTATAATGATCCTAAAACACAGTGAAGGACTTGACGTTGTTTATCTTGCAAGATCGATTATCAAACGGAATCTCGATATCTATTATTTTAATACGGACGACGGGGAATACAGAAGGTTGTCGTAAATGTAGAGTATTACGCGATGAATTTTAAGTACGAATTTGCCGTGTAATAAAAACAAAATGATCTTGAGAGAAATGGCTGTAGCACTGTGCAACGTCTGTATAAAAAATACGAGCACCCTTATGATAATTACACGTCAGTACTTCCGCAAATTATATAAACATCCTGATCTTAAACACCTGCTTTCAAAAGTGATCATCAAAGAGAGAGGTTTCGTGTCAACATATTAAAAACTTTTATATCAAAAGCGTTGAAATACTTGTAGAATCTATCCAAGAAATATATTGGTTGATTAGATTGTAAACTTGTTAAACATGAAAATGTTTATTACAATATTTATATTGAAAATTTTCTCGCGTTTGTAATTATTCGAAAAAGCTTAATATAATAAATTCATAACTGTTTAGATTCTATCCTACTTGTTTATTTATAACTTTTACATTTCAATAGCTCTAATAATTAATTTTATTTTTTTAAAGGAAAAATTGACAAACTAAGAAAATATTGAATAGACTCAACTATTCCCTACTTATTCTCCTTTCCGTTTGCTATTTTCTTCCTTCCCTGACTTCCGACTTAGAAGACCCCAGGCGTCTGTGGAAAATATTTCATGTTCAGTTAATTAGCGTAAGACAAACACACCAGAGTTTTTGTTCAGACGTAGTAAAAAGTGATCTTTCTTTTTCCGTTGCTGCTTTATTCTTCTTCACTGTCACAGTAAGGTAAATAATAGCGGCAAGACATGTTTTACTTTTTCATGGATCAGGTCTTAACATAGAAGGAAACATAGGAGGAAGTATCGCTTTCGCCACAGTCAATGATTATAAACGGAGATTTTTTTCTCAATAATGTGCAAACAATTAATCTCTTAATAATGTGCAAACATTTTAATAATATGCAATAAAGAGTTACATAAAAGAATATAGTGAGAATACTGTTATTAAAAATTGTATTATATGAATAATTTACTAAACTTATATAAATTTGCGAAAAGATAATACACATTTGCATAAAGTTGGTTATTAAGCAACATTTATCTTTCGTTTAGCACAATCACACAAGTGTCAAGATATTCCAGTACGTTGATTAATCTGCTGGTTAAAGTCGTTTGTAACATATACGTGGACGATCGTTAGAAAATGGATCGTCATCTATCTTCTCCATTACATAGTGTTGATGCGACCGAGCGAAAGCTAAGCGGAAGACCAGATACAAACGAATCAAGAACGTTCTGAGCGATGCAAGCTCCGTTTAGCGATGCGATCTTGGCTGCAACTAGGTCGAAATGTCTAATGTTTCATCTCGACGTTGCGCACGGCTGGAAATTACCGCGCCGCTCGAAGATGTGATCGCAGCCAAGAGGTATCCGCGTGCTCCATTATCATGCAGATACGTACGCGCAACAATTCGAGATGGTATACCTATAAGGACCACTCTCACGGCAAGCATTCCGCGAGAGAGCATAAATCGGATGGGAGGGCGCGTAGAGGAAGAACGCATTGCTTGTGAGTTTCCATGAATAAGTTGATAGAGTTCTATCGGACGTGGTACGCGGTTACGAATTAGTAAATCAGCGTATGCGCGATTCGACCGATACTATAGTTAGTAAAGCAAATGTAAAGCTGAATCGCAGACCACACGGCCACAGCAGACCACAGTAGCATAATAACCGAGAGTAATGCGTGAATTATTGACTGCTTCCTATCTTGCTACCATTTACTATCTCTCTCTCTCTCTCTCTCTCTCTCTCTCTCTCTCTCTCTCTCTCTCTCTCTCTCTCTCTCTCTCTCTTTCTCTCTATAGATATGATGTGCACACCTTCGAAACTGGGCACACGTATGCGTGCGCGTGTTGGGAGTCCACCTTTGTCTGCTGTGTATTAAATGGTTTCGTACACGTAGATTAGCCGCTGTCTACCCCACGAACAGGGTTGTACGTCACGTGATGGTATATATATATATATATATATGTATTTGTGTGTTTGTATGTGTTTGCATTAGTGTGTATGTCTATGTACATGCGAGAACAAGCACCCACGAGAGAAGGGGAGAGCGACAGAGACACGGAAACTCTCGCACGCACGAGAACTAAGTTGTCCCAACTACTTGCTGGATGGATCGCTATATCATCTTGGTCGTAATGGCGCATCTATGCGTGTATGTCTTTACTTATGCGTGCACAGAAATCCAATAATTCTCGTTGAAATTTTCTTACAAAATACACAAGGCGTCTAGTTACGAGAGTTCTAGTTATATTGTTCCTTCAACTGTAAATGAAACTTATATAATGAACGCAAATCAATATCTTAACATATACAGAATATGCTATATAAAAAGGAAAAGAATTAAAATTATTGCAATAAAAGAAATAATCTCTTTTGTTTACTGATATAACATTAAATTAATTTCTCGAAATTAATTTTTAGTTTTTACTTGTTAATTATTCTTAAACATTTCTCTTGTTTGCAGAGTAAATTGCATGTGTTGATCTTTTCTTTCGGTACATATTGATAGTTGTTTTATGTAAATAAACATACATATTATATATATATATATATATATATATGTGCATATATATTTACGCACAGCGTGCTATCAGGCGTAATATGATAAGAAAAAGAATACATTTGTAGTATATCAGTACTTTAGAAAATATGCAAAATTATTGTAACTGTATAATATCTCACGCAAAGTTACAATTACATAATATCTCGGTTTCTCTTTACCATGTGGACACGAACTTACTTTCAAGAGAAAACTGCGAGTATATGAAGCACGAAAAATTCAACACGCAGGTGAACTTATTACTTCCTAGTCGGATCTAGACTTCTTCTTTTTAATTGCTATAATATGTAATGCAGTAAAAAAGACTGTATTACATTTTAGTAACTACGAGACAAGAATTATCAGATTTTTAGTAATAATAAAAGTTATACCACACTAAATATATTTTGTAAAATATACTTCTTACTATTTATGTATTTGACGTGGATTTCAAATTTAACTATACACTATTGTTGTGAAATCTGCTGAAAGGAGTAAGCATAAAATTTAACATCCAATGTTTCCATACAATTTATTTCTACTTGCTTTTATAGTAATATCTAAGTAAATTTGAAAAGCATTTTTGGATCTAATTTATGACAAATTACTCATCTCGTGATATGCAAAAAAGAAGGATTCAGGTTATCGTTCATAAATTTTCGTATATGTTCCAATATGGATAACCACGTGGACAAGCTGTCCCGTTAATCTTAAGGCTGACAGATGTGTGTACGCGCAATAGACGTATGAACTTCCTGCGTCTACTACAAGGCAAGTTGTAACCGATGTCGTCTATCAGCCCGATGGAGGAGTCATCGATCAAACGTAAGCGAGCGTGGTAACGACGGCGAAACTCGGGGAGACAATATCCCGACTCGAAGAGACTGACTTGTTAAGCTACTATAACCATAGAACATATCGCGCAATACAACCATTAGACATCTGGGAATGTCATCATCTATAATCAATATTACAGATGCTTGCATAATGATGAATGCTGTAATCGCTAATATTTTTGGCAATTAGTAAGATCGTTGAATGATCTAATCAATGCTTCATGTGTTTCAATTTATAAATAATATATTAATCGAAATATATTTACAAGTTATTCCTCTTTTCATCTTATTTTCTGAAAAAATTTGTGTTTCTTTAGGTTAAGTCAAGATTTTTTACAGTATTTTTGAAAGGTTGATAGCATACAAAAATATACTTTTAGTATATTTTTCGGAATTATACGAATATAATAATCGACTAAAAAAGAATTGCACAAATTTATGAAAACGTAGATAAACATGTACCATGAATAGGTAGAATTTTATTATTTTTACATTTATTTCCATCTCTTCATAAAAAAAATTATGATGAGATTGCTTCACCTAGATTTTTAGTCTCTGATGCAAAAATATCCATACATATTACTGCATTTTTATTTTGCTCAACATATACCTACATATTTTACCATAGAAAACGTTTTTTTTTATGAATGACTGTCAGATGCCGTACGTAAAACGCGTTATTTTTATGTCGAGCATAAAATACAAAATTTTCTTCTCAGAATTCATGAATTTTAAACTAGTCTTTAACATAATATATCCAAAAACTGTTGACAATCATTACTTCAGTGTTTGTTAAATACTGATTAACACCGAAAAGATTATAATTTTTGACATAGTATTTTATATAATGTTTACAAATTAAAAATCATATCAAAATCATGGGAAATAAATTAAAAACGTAATAGCAATTAAGTATAAAACATTATTTTCAACTCGGAATAGACGTAAATAATTATTTCTGATGCTAAAAAAATAATATAAATAGTATAAAATATTATACATCAATTTTTATAATGATTAAATAAACTTTTAATGTTATGTAATTGTATTTCTGCATTGCGAATATATTGGGTAAATTTCGCTATCATTTTACCGCCTATTATACGGCTAGTCACTTGTTATGTATATTGAGTTCAGATAAGCGCGCTTTCCAAAGTAGTTAATCTCAATCATTGCACGTGCAAGGTATCTATTCTGCAGTAACGTATTCGATAGTATCTCACTCGTAATTAGACGGTAGCAATTATATTAGCCGTTAAAGGGTCGAAGAAGAAACGATATTTGTCCATTCTTGCAAAACATCCTCTTCGTTGATCACGGTAGTCGGTAGAGCGGCACTTTGATATACTGTTTCCGACGGTAGATGGTAGACAAGACGGCGGCGGTTAGATGGATAGAAAGACGTAGTACACAGAGGTTACCACGTGCCCTTTGGAGAAGGCCCGGTGTGGGGCCTTAGGATATAGAGTAGAGAGAGAAAGAGAGAAAGAGAGAGAGAGAGAGAGAGAGAGAGAGAGAGAGAAAGACAAGAGAGTCAAGCTCTTAATTAGCTGCAATTACTGCAACATAGCGATGTCGAGCGAATCGCCTGAGGCTCATCCTCCGTCCTTCTATCTTCTATCTGCGTGTAAGCTCAGCCCTCTCGTCTCTCGCTTCTAGCTCCCTCCATCACGGAACTCTACGTTTCCCCATCGGTTCTCGCTTCGTTTTAAAGCATCATCTACGATCTCTCTTCCGTGAAAGAGCCAATTTATGATGGAATTTAAACTAATGTGCGGAAAATAAAAATCGCTCAGGTCACATCGTTGCAGTGTTTCTACCATGTTATCTGCAATCAATTTAGTTTAACTCTGACGTAACCCTACGAATATCGAAAAACATAAAAGATATGAAGAGAGAGAAAGAGAGAGGAGGGAGGGAGAGGGAAAGGGAAAGGAGTTGTAATCTTAAAAATATATGACAAAAGACGGATAATTGCAATGATGTATCTGCCGACTTTGCGCTATTTTATCGGGGTCTTCGTTATTCTAAGATAATGAGAAATCTTGTCTAGTGCAACGTAACATGCTTTAAGTTGATCCTCGTGGGTGTAGTAATAAGGAAGATAATAATATAATCTTTATTGAGATGTCTTATATAATATTTCGTTGTTTTATTTAATAATATTTACCTATACGTTAGCATTTTTTATAACAGTATTATACAATTTCTTTCTTTGTGTAAGAATATTCCTATAATATTGTTCATTTACTTACTTATTTTGAATTTATTTTAAAATAAATAAACAAAAATAAAAAGTAACTTATAAACTTGAAACAGATAATGATATTTTCTACAATTTATAATGCGTTAAAAGATTCTCTTTTGATAAATAAAAAGTATACAATTCGAAATATGACAAAGTCATCCTGCGGAAAGGATTAATGAAAAGTGACGTCATTGTTGTAATAAAGCAAGTAACAGCAAAATCTGTATTGCAGTAAATATCAGTTGATGCAGATTCCTTTTTGGCAATGTCTGATGCCAATAGTTCATAGATTCCCCTATGTTCAGTATCGCGTCACCGTGTGTTTCACATGTCACTTTGTCCTCTACGCCTTGCAGTCGGCAAATACTGCAATTGCGGCCACAAACGGAATTATTTATAAGCTTGAACATGAGCCAAGGTTGTCTGCAAGCCACCAAGATTTCACTTCTCATGGCATTCTCTGATATCGATGCTGAAAGCGCAAAATTATGTAATCTTCTTCAATATTCAAATTCGATTCTATTTTAATTATAATTATTTTTGTATAGATAATTAATTTTTTACAAACTTGCAAAGAATGATTAGTTTTGTGTCTTCTGCTATCAGCAGTATAAAATTATCTGCCATAAAAGATTAATTATTATTTGCAAGTTTTTAAATATGTTATAAAACAATTATAGAAAGTAAAATACATTATTTTTGGTTAGCTAGTATAAAAATCTGTAAAAAAGTAAATATAAGTAAAAAGACAACAGAAGTAGTTTATATTAGATATTTAAAGAATTTGAACATAAATAATAGCGTATCTAAAAGAAGTTTTTTCTAAATCTAACAAATTAAGTAAGTGTATTAATAGCTTACAGAAACTATAATTTGATATTAAAATTGTGGAGACTAAACATTGACTTTCCATTTAATCACATGATAATATGCTTTATGATTTTGCTTGTTTCTATTTATTATGAAATTACATGAATAAAGCGCATCGCTTTTGCGCCAAATTACAGAACGGTTAACTCTGTAATTAGCGACAATACCAGAGATTAAATATAGGATGATATCAATGTGCGCGATGTTTTAAAGCTTCGTTATATGAAGCATTTCGAAACTTTTCATTAATACCACAAATGTCATTTTAGACCATGCATGAAAACATAAAATTACCTCTTGCGTATATCAATTGATTCGAACGGCTACGTCGCAAATACAAAATGTAAACGCCAATAAACTGCAATTTCGAAGTTTAATGAATACCGTCTAATTATCAACTAGCAAAAATAACAACTTCCTCAATTAATTGCAAAAATATTTTTTTACGTAAATGTTAGACTGCGTTTACTTATATCCATGTGCGCGCGCGTGCGTGTGTGTGTGTGTGTGTGTGTGTGTGTGTACACAAATATTTATATGTACATAAATTGATAATTAATAATTGCCGACAGATTTTGATAGGATACATTTATACGATTATATAACATGGATCCATATTACAAATTCATATCTTTTGTATTTTTGTAATTTTTTTCCAGATTTTAATATCTCAATCTCAGCATCAGACAAATGAAATTATCTCATTTTTACATAAGAACCATAAGAACTCGTAAATTTCCATTCCTTCGTAATTTCCAACTTCAATCAAGAAGCGGTCAATAAGATAAACGTAACTCCTGTCCTTGCCCTGCATCAATGTTACCGAAAACGGCGGGGGAATCCTTTCGGTATTTGGACCAAGCTTAGCATCGCAATCACCCTAGTTCGATCTGCTACCAGCGAGTGGCGCCACTTAATGGATCAGTAGATACGGGCCGCATTGGGTCAGACACATTGCACTATTCTATTTCGAACGCAATAGAGATATTGAGCATTGATATAGCTTTACTAAGGAGATCGAAATTGTTCTGAAATTATCGGGGAAATTTGAAGAGCAAAATAAATTCTATTATTTTAATATCATTATTTCTTTATTTATTTTTGTTTGTTTTCCTACTTTCAAAAATACAAAAATACAAATAACATTCTTATAGATAACTTTATTCATGAATAGATTGTGTAATGTGACAATTATTATGTATAATAATAACAAATTATACGCACACTAATTTTATTATTTTAATGTAAATGCATTTATAGCAATTAAAGTGCACTTTTTATTAATTAATTGATAATATTGAAATAATTACGAGGTGAAACATTAAAATGTTTATATGTTTATATCAAAATAATTATTTTAATAAAAACTTCATAGCTTAATAGATATTTAATTTTTAAAAATGATATTTTATAATGTTATATAACATTTGCAATATTATATAAGATTTTATAAATATATTAAAGTAACAATTATTTTTATATACATGTACGTTATAGTTTTAAATGTTTATTTACACGCAAAATATAATCTTGATTCATTTTTTCTAGTGGCAAAAAATATTAAAATATTTTCTTAAATTTATCAATTAAAAAATAAAAAACGTTATTAGTTAATTTATTTTTCAATATCTCAATATTTGAAATATTTTTAATATATATTTTCATCATGTTCACTAAATATTTAAATGACATTAATTGCAAAGCATTCCAGTATATTTCAGCTAATTTATATTTTCAAAAACGTGTATATTATGTTTATGTATATATATATATACATATATAATATATATAACATATATAGTATATATATAATAATCTATGTTTATTTATAACAGTCTCTCTTGTAAAAAAATGAATTAATTATAAAATTACACATAACGCTTCAAATCATGCAAAATATTTGTTGCAAAGAATGCATAAAGATTGACAATGCATACAATGTAATATAGTTAAATATGACAGATATTTAGAAATGTCCGTATTACTTTTGCAATTCTTGTCATTTTTGCAATATGTGTCAAGTTATAAGAATGATATTACTAAAACAGATCTTTTAGACTCATATATATATATATATATATACACACACACACACACACACGCGCGCGCACACACTTACATATGCATATATTTATATATATAAAACTCTTTATATATACGTTAAGAAAGATTTATTTATTTTATTGAGAAGTTATACTAACAAAATAAGCAAGCCGAATTAAATCCTTTCAATATTAAATTTTTAAATGATTATATATGAAACTTCAATGGATTTATTTAATTTTTCCGCGTACATATAGATAGATTGATGCAACATTATTCGTTTATCTGTATCTGTGCGTTTTGCTATTGTTATTATTAATAAAACAAAAACGTTTGTAATAAAATGAAATTATGAGAGAAAAAAGATTAATTTACGTATCCCATCAATCAATAATATTAAAGTTTTCTTTTTTTGTAAAAATATTATAAATAAAGGTCATTTTTATTTAAAATTATTATTCATTTAGAAAAGTTATCGCAAAATAAAATATATTGTATTAATAATAATATTGAGAAAAAGAATGTCGATAAAGATAAACAAAAAAAATCTAGACTTATATCCTAAAATAATGATATTTAAAATTTTTGAACATTGATATTTTTAATAATTTTGTTTAATATCATCAATATACAATATTAGAAAAGAAAATTATAAATCTGTTTAGTAGACTTAAAAAAGGAAATTACTGTCGTTGAAGTTAAAAGTTGATAGACATTTGCTTAAAAGAAATTATTTATAAAAAAAAATACTCTCGAGTAAGACCCGGAGATTGATTGACATTTAATCTAGACGAGGGCATCGTACATTGAAAAGCCAGTAAAAAATTAAATTGGAAAAAAATCGCCGATGTCGCTAATAATTCGCGACGCATCATCATATAGTACTGCATTGGCTCCCGCATCAAACAACCCTTTCAGCGTGACGGCGAACGAGCGACTGTTGGCTCGCGTCTTAGCTCGTGTGATTCCGCGGACGCTCGGGAACGCCGGCGCCTCTGGGCGTCGCGACGGCGGGCGTCCAGGGCTGGCAGGCTGGCAGGCAGGCAAAGGCAGGCGTCCCTTTGCGCTCACCCCGCCAGACGAGTTCCGACTCTACGCTCGGCCGGACGTGACGTAACGCGCGCAGCGTGGAGAGCGTAGAGAACGACGTCGCCGTCGTTGCAACCACCTACGTTGCTGCCGCCGCCACCGTAGTTAAATTCCCTCGTGCACGATCGTCATCGGCATCGTCAGATTTTGGACAAATCTATCCGTTTGTCGTGTTCTACATAAATTTTCGTCGGTGACGTTTATTCACGGAGTTCTGCACGCGTATCTAACAACACGACGCGCGCCGCTACACTTCGCACGCACAGACGCCACCGCATGCAGTAACCGCGTGCACCAAGCACGCTTCAACATTTTTTGTGAATGAATCGCAGTGCACGGACGACGTGGGAAAATTAGAAGGAAATTGTTGGAACGAGAGGAAAGAACACACCGAAGACGCGTGAATGAAGAAACAGAAAGATCGTCGAACTTGATTGAAGTGATCGTTTTGAGAGAATTGTGCGCTTCGATGTTCGCGAAGAAACTACCGAGTTACTGAATTCGAAACCGTAAAGTTTCTGCACTTTTTGTAGATTTCGCAAACATAGTTTCGCAAAAGCGGCAGTGTTTGTTTGCTATTCTCTCGTCTGGAAGTCGAGTGAAAAAGTTCGACGAACAGTTTCGAGCGAACGAGGCAGCGGCAAATGTTGACCGCTACTAAAATTCGAGATCCACGCTGGTGTGACAACGTGAAGTAATGACGCGGGAAAGAGTCGCGACGATCTACATGACGACGCGATAGATCGTGAAGCGAAACATGCGATGAGCCACACCGTTTTTTATCGTGGACGAACGACTACATATCGAACGTCTTGCAGTGCGGATTCGCAATTAATACCAATCGAGTGATGCCATATTCGTGGGACACTAACACCAGTGCTCGATCCATCTCTTAATTACGACCGTATTCGTTACTTTCCTTCGATCGATCATTAACAAAATTCCGCGGCACACTCGCGATCCATTTGTACTTCGCATGAATCGCACACGCGTCGTCTATCATCTTTCCTCAATCCGATCACGTTACAGATCATAGGATATTGATAGAGATCGCGATCGTATACCACGTTCAGTGTCATCGTCATTTCGAGGATTCGTTTCGGTCACGTAACGAAACTACATTTTTCAACTTTCACCACGGCGAGACAAATTCGACGTTGTAAAGATGCTGACCATGTCGACCCTGATGATGCCTACAACAATGACCACCATGACGAATCCGGGTCCGATACCTGCACACAGCGTGCCGCAAAAGATGGAACCACCTAAGTTGACTGCAGCTACGCTCACCCATACACCAACACCGGCCAATAAATCAGGTGCCACTTATAAATTTATTTTACACTGACATGCGTGTGCTGTTCTAAAAAAAATTTATATTCGGCTCCATTATTTATAGAAAGATGCATACCGTTTAATTCAAGGCAACGCGTGAACGTCGTGTTTACGCTATGCAATTAAATCATCTAATTTTAATCACTTTGAGATCAATCATTTTTATATTACATATAATATTAAACATTTAAATACAACGTTAAAATTTAATTTTTGAGAGAAAAATTCATGATAATAATTTAGATTTAGATATAATAAAAAGATAGGAAGATTACTTAGAATAGATAAAATTCAATTTTTCTAATTGTAAATTATATAAATTGTTATTAAATGTCATTATAATTTTTACTATGTAAACATTGGAAAAATGTTTATTAAAATGTCAATAAAGCGTTATATAATGCGTATTTTTTTAAACATATATAATTATATATAATTACAACAGAAAATTTTTATAGCGAAATAATTAAATTCAAATATGTTATACAAAGATATTTTTCCAAAGTTAATAAATATATATATAATGTTTAATTTAACGTATATTCTTGCTTATTGTAAAGTGAATGATTTGCTTAGTACAAATTGAACGATTCTTTGATACATATAACGTGTTGTATTTTTCTACAAAGTTGCGATCATAACGCATTCCAATTTTGATATCCATCAAAGAAGTGCTAACTTCTCTCTGAAGGGAAAGGAGATAAAAACGGTAGGAGCAAGACCTACTCGATTACTTGTCTCCTGCATTGAAATTCAAATGCGCATTGCAATTTATCAGTTAACGATCTGAACTATTTTACAACAACTTCATGATTGATTTCAATAAAAAAATAAATCCTCTTGTGCGCGGTACGGGAGCTGGCTCTCGTTAATTTGCACGGCTCTCGAGGTAGCAGACGTTGCGACAACATCTGCCGGTAATAACCGCGTCACGAGCATTCAAGTCCCGCGATTATCCACCGATTAAAAATGCATAATTGCTATTAAACCAGGCGCGTAGAAATCCAAGGATGGCCTTGGCGCCGCTCCAGAGCGGCGTAAACGCTACTCAAATGGCGTTCAAGTCAGAATTTTTCTTCGTTAAATCTAGGTAGGCGAGCTGCGCGAACAGAAACGATTGGCTCCGTCCGGGCACCTCGTAAGCCGGATAACATCTCTCGCTTAGCCCTTCGACGCGGAAAGTCGCGATAATGTATCGAACGACGCGATGCCTTCGCACGGCGTTATGTTTGCATACGTGTACGTAATCCTAAGAATGGAATACGTACAGCTGCCAATAGGGCACAATCCCTAGCCGCACATACTTAGCACGTACTAGCAGTAGTTACCGTTACATCACGAACGTACGTGTCGTGGGAGCGTAACAAGGACGCAGGTTCGCGGCACGCCGTGCCACATCGCCACGTATACTTGGCCTACGTAGTATGCGTGATGTCGGCTACGTGATCGAGGGTGGACACATGCAATTTATCGAAAATCACCCGACATCACGACATTTCCCCGTGCGACGATTCGTACCTCGCTCCGTTCTTCGAGGATCAATCGTTACTAATTGTCGACAAGCGAAACAACTCAAAGCGGATTTCAGGATCCCGCTCATTGAATTTCTTCTTCTTTCAACTATTATCTTGAATTTTTCTGCCTTGTCAGAAAAATTCCTTTACCTGTTTAAGGAATTATGGACCATTCGTATTTATGGTCTTTCTATTCTGGTATGTCAAAAATTTGAAAAGATTGTCATTCATTTACAACAGTTAGTAAGGTCCAAAAAAAACAAGAGAAAGTAAGAAAAAGTTATTGAATATTTTAACTTTGTTAAATTAAGGTCCGGTTTCAATAAAGTTTCCGACGTGGGGTCTCTATTCTGAAGCCTTATTTACGAAAAATATCTTGTACTATATAATACGTATATTACAGATTTTAATAGGCCATATTTTTCGAGAATAAGACCCCTGGAGCGCGACTAACTATGGGAGAAAATGAAAAAAAATTTCCTTGTAAAACTAGTAGAAATTGCAACAAAGAAGTTACTTCGTTAAAATATATAAACAATATATATTTTGGTCAAACATTTGTAATACTAAAAGTCGCAACTACATAATATTAACATAAAATATATATAATATATATGAACTTATTTTAATTAGTAATATATGATATTTTACTTTAATTAGATCGACATAATAATTAAAATAATGTATATAAAATCAAAGATAAAAAATTATATTTTTTTAATTACGATATTTTTTTATCTACAGCATTATATTAGATGCTATAATAAAAGAAAGATAAAGGCTATAGATATGAGGATATGTTATTCTAATATATGGCTTGCAAATGAAACTTTTGACATAATTTTAGAACGATTAATCTAAACAATCTGAAAACTACGTTATAAATGATGGGTTTTGCGTCAGGTGGTACTACATTGTACCTCGGCGTGCCGCGAGTCACATGGTGCAACGTAATGTTAATGGTCGTCGTGTCAATGGTCTCTCATCACAAACTACCATTAGTAGAGTAGCTAATGCTCTTTGATTATGTAAATGCAAACTATTAAACGCTTTTAATAATATCTACTTTTTCGTGATAAGCAATTAAAAACTTAATAAAAATATATGTCACTTGATAATTGTGAAGAAAAACATGGGTAGCATTTATAATAAAGTAACCGGACTCTACATGCCCTTATTAAGTTTTGCGATTTTTTCTAATTTTTTGCTGAGTTCAAAATTGAAAATTAGCGGTCACATTTAAAAGAGGGAACATTTTTTAACATTAATAAAAAAATATGAGATGTATTCAAGTATTTATATAGACATCTCTCTCTCTCTCTCTCTCTCTCTCTCTCTCTCTTTCTCATCATCTCTCTCTTTGTATGCATTAAAGATTTAAAGAAAGAGTAACATTCCGTGAATATAGGATACATATGTTCCCAATATGAGTATATATTTCCTTCTGTTTCATAAAAAAAAAATGTTTAGAAAATGGAAAATAAAACATCTAATGTTACTTGTATAAGATTATAAACTTATCAACACGTTTATTGACATATAAGAATACACAAAGAATTATTTTTTCCAAACAATGGACTTATCTACTTATTTACTTATCTATTTATTTCCATTATGTTTAAGTGAATTAGAATTCACGACCTGGAATAAAAGTTACAAAAAAATGTTACAATCGATGTGTTGATTATAAACGAAATGTTGTAACAAAAATATATAAAGTATGAATACAGAGTTATAATAACATGAACTATTGAAATCAATAATCATTTTTTGATGGTGTATATAGGAAGTAATTACTTATCTACAAAATACATCACGACCACGATATTCTGCATTATACTTCATTGACGATAACAGAATGAACAAATTGAGCAATAAACTGATGCAATCCAGTCAGATGGATAATCTGCACGAGCTACTATTGCTGTTGAATTAATTATCTACAAATAGTGAATAGGATGTTTTGAATACATGCTCTTATTAGATACGGTATCTATCTTATATCTATAACACACAGATAATTTAATAAAATATACAGTTAAGAAAAAGAATATTTATGTTAATTATTTCAATACGGTTATTCGATACGCATGATCGATTTTTCTTTCGCTTGATATTGAAAGGCTTTTCTGAGACAATGATTTTTCCGAACCCTCTGAAAACTGGTAGATGCACACTTCCACGTATAGATTCTAGTACCTAAAGGGTAAGTGCTCGTAAAGTTGTTTGTCTGCTCGATATACTGTAATAGCAAGGAGGCGGCCATTAGTACGTGAAATTCGTTTAAACGCAATTCGCGAATGCTGTAGTCCGCAAATTGAATTACGCAAAGGTTCAGTCTTTCTTACTGTCAATTTACATCGCAAAATATTATTTTGAGAGAGAACAATTGCTATATAAACGCGAGCAATTGCGTAAAAAATATTTTTAAAATAACAAGAATTGTCGCGAATTTTGCAATATAGTATTTTGCTGTTAGAGTATGGTATTACACTATCAACTTTAATCATCTATCCAACCACAGTTTTAATTAAATAAACGCCAATAAAAGTTATAGAAAGTTAAAATAATGAACAGTTAGTGTTGAAAACTATTTCATTGACATTTACTTCAACATTTACTAATGAACAGTCAAATTCTTTGTTTCGAAAATAAAGAAACTATTTTTCCAATCATTAGTAATACACTGCATTATTTGATGCTCGTCGTTGAAATCTATAAGAATGAATTTCAACGTTTTCCTTATTGATTCAGTAAGTTTAACGAACTCTAACGACAGTCGATAAATTGATCCATGTCAAACATAATTTGATCGTCAGACGTCCCCACGTCCCAAGCTAATTTAGCGAGACATGAGAACACATATATCTCCGAGGAACACTCAAGAATCTGTCGCATATGCGCATGAGTGCACGATCGGGAAAGAAGTGGCAAACGAGTAAGCAACAAGAGGCAGAAACAATTCTTTTAGATAAAACGGAAGTCGACGATGGCTGCGTCGACGGCAACGAAAGCGCGAGCGATGGATGGCTTTAGCTTCGGTTTCCTGACGAGGTTACCAAAGTTTCGTTCGCAGATTCAATTTTAGTTGGCGCGCCAGCCCGCGCCACCACCATCCGCGGCTCTCAATGCCACGTAGGTACCTTACAGGGGCGGTTATCAGCCCTCCTTTCTATATTCATCCTCGTACACCCGCACCGTACATCCACGGCCTCTTGCCAACTATCCGCTACGGGGCCACTTTATCCAGCTGAGCTTAAGTTTCCACGTTTTCCACGCCTGTCTTTGATTGCGGCTTGTTTCGATCTCACGCGGAGCATCCTTGATTCTAGAAGTGACATGCTGCTTAATAACCTTTACGACTGCGAGAGTAAATCAGTCATAAAACATGTGAGAGATCTTTCATTAAATTATATATATGGCCGAATTAATTGTATAAGTAAATTATATATTTCGGCAGAAATCACTATTTATTCGAATAAATGTTGAAAAAATTAAGAAAAATTGTTTCTGTTACGCGTTGTAGATCAAATAAAACATATATTAATTATGTTATATTACAATTACATTGGCAATTATTGTAACATTTACTTTATATATGCCAGATTTCAATGGATTTATAGGAATAAATTAAATTACAATACTAATCTGATATATTATGCATATAGCTTTTGTATATATATTATTGATAAACGTAATGCAGATAATAAAATCTCGACGTTAAGCTAAACTAATGCTTTCGTTAAATACGTCAAAATGAGAGATTGAGTTTTTCTCTTCGTTATGAGCATTGTTAACAATATTCTGAATATTATTGTATGATATTAACTTGAGTTGTTCCATTGTCAGAATAATTGACCACAAATACGTAGATATTTTAATGTTGTGCAGTTGTTTTTAGTATGTAATCGGGGATTGGAACCAGTAGATCAAAGCGCGTACGTGAATTATTCGAAATATTTTTTCTCTAACCAGTTTATTTCACCACCAAGTATTATACATTTAAATAATCGCAAAAATGCTTCATAATATTGTTGAATTGTCTACATATGAGAAATACAGTTTATTTTTAAATGTCATGTGTTCCTATGTTGTTCCCAATTTCTGAAAGTATCCGTGTAGTTATTCTTTATCTAAACTACTTGAAGTATTTATATTATATTATAATCTATGGAACAATGAGTATGAAAAGTATTATCATTTGCGGAACAGTGTTTTCTCGCATGAAATTAGAAAAGTTTGACAATTTCAGAAGTTCTCATACTACATTTTTTACTTGAAAACTTATTTGTACATAAAAAAATAAGATATTTATATTTTTACATATACACATTAATTGATTTAATTATATATATATGTAACTATTAAATAGTATTTTTCTTTCTATAAAAATATAATTTCAGTAAAAAAGATAAATTACTTATCAAATATATTAATTTATTGCTCTATATAAAATAAAATTAAAAATAGATTATACTAAATGCGTTTATCATACAAAAAATTTAAAACTAAATTGATGTAACGCGTTTAATTATACATATCAAAGCTTATATATTACATCACGTCAACTTCTTGAATCACAAAAGCAAAATGTTAGTCTCATATATATTTCTCGATATACATTTTTGTACAAGCTTTCTTCTCTTTTGTTTGCATGCATGTTACTCATTTCTAAGAACAGAAATAGAAGGCGTACTATAAATTTGCACAGTAAACTTCTGACTAGTTAAATTATGTTACTGTCTTATATCTCGCGAATATTGGTTTTGTAACAAATATTTTAGACAAATATTATTTCAAACGTGTACTATATTATTATATTTTGTTGCTATTGTAATATATCACTTACGTATAATCTGTTTAACAGTCATGTTGATCATAAGAAAACTTTTTCACGTTAAAATATGAGGATCTAAAAATATGAGGACTACATACCGCTGCAAACTATATTCACAGCTAAAGAAATGTCAATAATCTCGTAACTTAAAAAAAATTTTCTCCAGAACAAATACAATAATACTTTTTCATGTATATTGCAGTATGATCAAATGTATGTGAGAGAAAAATATTCAAATATTTATTAATCTGTCTAAATAAAAAAAAGATATTTGCATAAAAGATTTCTTAATGGACGAAGTAATAATAATTTAGGAGGATGAATACAAGATCTTTATAAGTTTTCATAATAAATTGTCGCTTACATAAATTAAAATTTACATTTTCTCCCGAAGTGAAGTGAGAAAACTTATAAATCTAAAATAATATATAAAATGATTTCCTATTTTTTCCTATCTATATTATATGCAAAATAATTTACTTTTAACAATAAATTTAAACTAAATATTAAAGAAATGGAAACGGTAGAAATGTGAAATTTTAATTTTTTATTATCATTAAATTAATTTCAACCTACAGAAAATTGAAACGACAAAAACGTCAATGTAAGTTTTCTCTCTGTCTATATCTTCATCTTATCTTTTATTTGGAGACGGTATATTAATCGCGTCGACTATTCTCTCTTGGAATAACAAACGAGAAGAGTTGTAATAGAATATCTTTTCTATTGTGAACTCAGATGTTTATTATTATTAATAATCCTGGAGTGAATTTTTATTGCCCTCTATCTTGGAGTGAAATGAAAATAATAGTTGAACACAGTCGAGATATAAAATTATGAGGACATTATTAAAACAAAATTATACATTAAAACTATCCTTATTCACGAACATTGTACCAAAATTAAGATAAATTAAAGGCAATTTTCTGAAATATTTATTTTGCCAATATTTTTTTCCAGTCAGCTTAATGAATATTTTAAATTGTTGTTATTATCATATTATCATTATCATATATGTTTCATAAACGAATTTGAATTTCGTAGTTATATTTATTTGAATGTCTCATATAATAGAGAGGTACATCTAAAATTTAATCTTTTTGAAATCACATTTTTTTTTAATATTTCGATTCCGAAATTTAGGTTATGGTCTAGTAAATGTCGATATCTGTGATAAATTTATGCTAGTAGAATCTATTCAAATAGATGACATTTCTATTTGGCACTACTTTGAGAATCAGCTACTTCTCGAGCGCGCGTTGTCTTTTTGCATGTGCATTAAGGAAAAACCGACCACCTCAAGTATCTTTCGCCGAAAATACCGGAGTCATACTTCATTTTCTGCTGAGTTGGGCATAGAAATGGATATTTTCCGATTCCAAAGTCGACATGATAAATATGCAAATCGTAGTAACAGTTTGCTACAAACCTAGCACTGGATATTACAGCGATAACTCTCGTTTAAAACTTATCGCTAAATAGAATACGCGTTTTACATACCGTGTAAATTTATATGCGTTGCAAGTGACACTTACAAATTGTAGAAGAAAACTATTTCTCTCCCCGACATGCGTTTCTTTTCGTATCAACCAAATATAGAACGTATACATTATATATACATTACACGTATACATTAATATGTATATAATACGTACAAATCACAAAGGTATCTCGATCTAAGGGTTCGTTAATTGTTTTCTCATAATCATTGAAAAACATGGCTAATCTATCAAGCGATATCGTGCAAATCGGGAATCGCCGATTTGAAGGGAGACCGAAAAACTTCCGTTCGCCGTAATAGAATGATGAGAGCGAGAGCCACTCGGCTAACGACATTTTCGTAGCCCCAAATGCGTCGCAAACGAATTGGAATCGCGTTGCAAAATTGATTATCAGTCTTCCTCCGCGGAGATGGCTGGGAGCATACCACGAGGTACTCACTTCGGGAATAACATTTGCCGAGCGGCGTAACGACTGATCCGTCTATTCCCAGTGGCAACGAAAACTCGTAAAACGGTACTTGGAAATTCGCTGCGCCAAGTTAAACTTGATGGAGACGGAGGGGTATGGCTGCGACTACTGCTCATCCTACTACACTGCTCTACACTCGCCGAGTCGTACGGATTCTGGTATAGTCGTGACCCAGAGGACCGAATAGCTGCTGGTCGTAGTCCACCGATGGGATGCGATGCGAAAAGTCGAGGCAGTACCTGTCGCGGCCAAACAAGTGATCCGGGTGGCGAGAGCCGGGTTAGGTACCGTGGGATGAAATGATATTGTTTTAGCCGGGAACGAGTCCGTTGTCGGTGCTTAGAACCCATTTTCCCGTAAAAACCGAGCGCGGTAATATCAAGCGGACTCGTACACTACTCCCTTGCACCCTCAAATGGCGCGCTACTGTACAGTAAGGGAGATTGAGAGAATGAGAGCGAACAAGGAAGGGAGAAGAGGAAAGACATTGTCGCGGACAAAGAGTTCGAAATATTCGACGATACCTACGTATACGGCTCCCAAAGGAACGAGGACGGCAATACTGGCGACGCTGAAATACATAGAAGAAGCATCGCGGAAGTGGACGAAGTATGAATCGGAATCTTCGTCGAAATTCTCTCCTTTCTCTACTGTTCGTTTCAGCGTGAAGTCTCGTAGTATACACGTGGAAAACCGCATGGGTTTGCGTGCAACTTGGCTGGTTGCCTCGAATGGCGGAGTAAAATCTGACCCCCTTTCTCTCTCTCTCTCTCTCTCTCTCTCTCTCTCATCGAGGAATAAATCTAAAATTTGGCATCAAATAGACTCACTCGCGAAAGACGATACGGGGAAAAAAGACACATAGTAAAATTCGATCGACGCTAAACGTGTATTATATTGAACGGAAAATGATCACGCGAGTATATTTATTCACTACTGTTTATGTGATTGCTGTATCTAGAATTTTCCGTCATATTGTATGTTGAAACTGATGATATTTTTATTACCGAAACATCGTCGTTATACATGACCTATATAGCGTGTGTTCCAAGAACCTCAGTCTGAATTTTAATGAGCAATTCTATATATAAGAATTTTTAATTAATTTTTCTTTAACTTCGTGTGTTTAGACAGTTTATAGCATTTCTTGAATAATTCAACATTACATATTTTCATGAAATCAAAGTCTTAAAAATTAAAATTTTGGAAAAGTAAAGCTAACGATATATTTATGACTTATCTAATTATAACATAAATCAATAATTGATACATTCATGTTGAATAATTTCCATAATAAAAAAAAGTCTAATGATTTGAAAATAATGAAAAGAAAAATAAAAACGAATGATATTCTATATATAATCTCTTTTTTCTTATACGGGCAAGTTTTAAATTAAAAATTTTTTAATAAGTATGATTCTAATGAAACCACAATGAAATATGTCCATGGAGATCATACTTCGTTTAAAAACCGAGTAATCTTTTTTTTACTTATAAAACAAACTCATTATATATTCTCATTGTATATTTCTACACACACACACACACACACACACACACACACACACACACACACACACACACACACACACAGCAACATTGTTAGAGCAATGTATAAAAACATTTGTACATTTGTGGCTGAATAGCCACAATTTTATATCTTGCACTTTCGGTAAAGAGAATCATCTAACCGTAATCCTGCTCATTATTTTTTAGTCTCTTTCCACATAGGCGAAAAGAATATCATTACGCCAGTGTCAGTGTTAGAGAATGTTACACATTTATGACTAGTTCCTTTTTATGTTTTTCCTCGGTAGATGCTTCACCTTTAATGGTAGCTGCTTCACCGATCCGAAAACGTCAAACTAGTACAGTATCTATGGTGTACCAGCGCTTGGCTAGCTGACTGGTTAGCTGGCGCGATGCTGGTTGGCTGGGTGACTAGAGCATTCCCTCGTACACCTACCCTATAAAGCAGCAGCTGTAAGCCGGATGCGGAAGTCGTGTTCGCTGGCCAGGTCCAGTTCTCGCGCCTCGAGATGCACGACCTACCGTAAATCGTTTGGTTCGACGTGCCATCGAATCGACTGCTCGAATGACCAAGTGTTATACAGTAATAATAACGCCAAGATGCTTTGATTTATACGGTAAAACTGAATCCCACTAATATATAATCATTTTATTTTTTTAATTTTGCGAAATTATTATCTCAAAGTTGTCTAGGTTCCATATAAAGTGAAATATTTCATTGATAATTTTGATTAAGGAACATTTCTATATATTTGAAATAATATAAAATTAATAAAGATTAGTAAATATTTAAAAATTTATAAAACGCAAAAATAACATTGAAACAAAATTTATATTTGTTCGCGTACTTGAAATTTATGTGGCATTTATATTTTGCACTGTTTAATAGTGTATTTAAAAATTGATAATAATTGTATACAAGTTATATATTTTAATTGACATTAATTGGTAATAATATTATTGATAGAAATTTATTTTATCAATATGCAGCATTTAATTTGCGTTGCAAGCATCGTTAAATTACACTTGAATTATTTTGTTGGAAAAACAAGTAACAGCGAGTCAATATTAATTTCATTAGTTTAACTTGAGTATCGTTGAATCGTTTTCTCTACTAATCACATTTTGTATCAAAATCCATTCATCATTTCTCTGTCGAGGAAAGTATAGTTTCAGAAATGTGTAATCTAAACTGTGATTTTCGTCCTACTAACGAAAACTTTGATAATACGTGACGCTCTGTAGATTCTATCTATTGCTGCTTGAAAAGCTGAGAAATATTGCAAACGCGAAAACTATCTCTAGCGTAAAATTTGCTTTAATCGGGAGGTCGCGTGTCGCTCAAGGGTTGTTTGAAAGGGCGAGCATGGATAACGTACCTCTTCAAAGCCCGTTGTCCCTGCGCTAAAACGCCATCATTAGGCACGTTCACGTGCCGATATTTGAAAATTCATTATTATCGTACGCGTTGCCATCCCTCAATGGAGCTATTTCACAGAGGGATTTTAGGGATATTTCTCGTTTTTGTCATGATTGCTTTGACACAAAGCCATTTAAAGGCATATACGATTTTTTTATTTACATAAATATTACAAAAAGTATAATCTTTTTTTAAGGAAATAAATATTTTAAAACATTATTACATAATTTATATATAACCTTAATTTCAAAAATTCTATACGTATAGAGAATTTATTATATATTGTATTACTGTCGCTTGTTTTCTAAGAAATGTAAAGCAGTTCAAACTCAGTAAAAACACCGTAACATGTGTAATATTAATGATCTATATCTGCACTTTGTAACTGACACGTAATTTATTTTTTAAAACTAAAGATTATCGAGTGTTCATAAGAAGACCCGTTCACAAAGTACATTATTTGTACAGAAAATAACTGAGTCGCGTCAAAAGAAGCGAAGAAAAAATTACGAGGCTGCCAAAAGAGTGCATGTTGCACAATTTATCTATTCATACAGTATTGTTACCACTTCCCCTATATACTTGTCTCGTTTGTAAACGAAGAACGTATACTTGCGTACGCGACGATGGGTGTCTTCTTTATGCATGTAAAAACTTGTTAGATAACGAATACAAGTAGACGGTTACTCCAAGCGACGGATATTGCATTCACTATAGTAACAGCCAAAGTGGTTGCTCGCATTAAGTGCGTTTTACGCTCGTGGATTTAAGAGAGCGGGTCGCGGTAGGCTGATCAATATGCTAATATTTTGATGCCTCTACTCCGCTCGACGAATTAAATTACGTTCTACGAACGAAGATAGAGAATACGAGGAGATAACGACAGGAAGAAAGAGCACAAAATGAGGGGATAGTGGAACGAAGTGCTCGACGTTTGAAGATAAGGTAGATAGGTATTACATAAGATACCACTTAATATTATAGCACATTCACCTAACGCGTTACCAATGTTACATACCCGGAGTGAAAACAATGACGTGTACCGATATATACGCGACAGGAAATTTAATCTTTTTACATACTTGTAAGACACATGAAAGTAAATTTATATTTTTCTGAGTACACATTGTTTTATCATTCAATGGAAATATGATCTCTGTAAAAGATAAATGCATGGACTTTGAGTAAAAACTAATATTTAATAAATTATGCAAACATTATAATAATGTACACGTAAGAAGATAATATATTGTCTGAACTAATTTGGTATAACAAGTTTAACAAAATATTACATATATTATGCAAGATATCAAGGTCAGAAGTAGTAACATATTTCTTCTTTAACTGCACGTATACACAAGGACTAAAGCAGCAAGCGTTGAAAGTTTTGAAATAGTTTGAATTATATATCCAGTAGGTACTTCAAAACCACGACGTACTTCGTGGTTTAGCCTTTAATATAATGCTTGTCGCAAATATGTTCGTAGAAAGATCCTGTGTTAACAGATTTATATATATTTTGAAAGATAATCTTTTAAAAGGTTAATTAATCACGCTTGCTTAATTATTAAAATGATGAAATGTTAATCTCTTCACGAAAAATGTGCAAATTTGTATTTGCATTACATATGATAATTCATATAAATAAATGATAAGTAATTTGGAAAATTTTTTTCATTAATTAAATAAAATAAATAATTGATTTCTCGAAGTTCAGAAAAAAATTACAATATGATATTCTTACTTAAATAATCTATAACGTAATTCAATTATAACACGTCTATTTATAACACATAGGAAGAACACTTTATATCAAATTATTTCTGTAAAGTTTGCGACTTCTAAACTTCTATGTCATTATATCGTCCTTGCAATTATCCGAGTTACGTCTCCCGAGACAAAGACTTTTTCGCGATCATGCGCGGAATACAGTATTTTTATCTGATGCACGCAACCAAATTAAACGAAAATTCTCCGAGTCTATCGAAGTCCGATGGGTTAACGAGCAAAGTTTATTTGCGTATTTATTACTCTCTACGGACGAGAGGATGCTATCTTCGTACTGCATTACATGGACTTTCCTTCGCGCGAAGCTTACCCTTGTTACAATGTCATATGGATTGCAGGTACACTTCCGCGTTCTTATTAAAAATTTTACGTCGCTACCTTGTGCATCCAGAATACGCGTCGCATTCTCTTCCTTGACTGCACCAACGATTCTTGAAGCTGTTGGACGAAGAAGTGCTCCTACTTCACTAATAAGATCTCGTTCTCGCAGACGAAGTTACTCGCGTATCTGTTGTTTGGAAGTGTAATTTACTCTACACGATCCTTGAAAAGGACATACAGATTCTCAATGAGAATCTACAACGTAGAGAAGACATCCGAACTATTTACGAGTTCCATAATATTCCACCTAAAATTTCATGGAAGCTTCGGAAACGCGAAAGTTCGTTCGCCATTTAATTATGATAGCAGTGAATTCAAGGCAACTATGTTATACATTGCACGTTCAGTCTCTCGACAACTGTTCTTAACATTTTAGAAATTTCCAAACCATTTATGAATCTTGATGTGTTAATGCCAAATGGGCTTAACGCAAATGCATGCAGAGGCTTACTCTGCAAAATGGAACCAATGGAAATTCGGTAGAACTGAATGAAAGACGACACAAGTTAGCGTGAACCTCTTTCGCGAGAATGAATTTAAGAGAATAACTCGGTTATTAGATTGGGGCTGCCATATCCCAAACGTTATAATAATCTAACAGAGGGTTCTCTAGATAATCTCGATAGAGACCTACTTATCGAAGAGCACCGGATCCATCGTAGACGATGCAAAAGGTTACAAGAAGAAAGGACGGAGGAGTAGAGAAGAAAGGAGGAAAGATATAGAAAACGAGCTGCCTTTGGTTAAGGGATGCTGCTGGCGCATCATATTACCTATCTAGCTGTCTTTTGGTTTTCCTGAAACCGTAGGATGAATCGTATGCCACGAAAATAAATATCGCTCCTACTATGTAATGCACTTAGTCACCATTCTCTCGATTTTTCTCTTCCATCGGTCTGCCCTCTTTCTTTCATTGCCGTTTTCACCTTGGTTTACTATCGCGTGCGTGCGGCACGATGTAAAATCCGGTTTCCTTCATGATCGTGCTCAATTACTTTTTTTGCACTTAAACCGGTCAGACTTAGATAAAATACGAGATTACATTTTCACACATTAACCGCTCTATCTCGTGCCAGTTTTGTCTATACTGATATTCAATTACTTTCTATTTTGCAAGATTTTTCAATTATTTTCTAATTTTCTGCAATTAAACGTTAATCATAAGGAAAATTAATTTTTCTACGCTCCGTGCTATTTTATGTAAATATTTTAGTTTGTCAGAAAAAGAGTAATAGATTACTGTAACGCGAAGAAAAGTAATTATATTGCAATATTATCACTTTATGTAGTAAAGTATATTTAATTATGTATCAATAATAATTAATGCTTATATATTAACGAAAAATACTCATTCTATCTTTAAATTACATTTTTATTTAGACGCATTTACGATTGCGCATCAATGTGCAATTTTAATGTCATCGCGTTATTTTTCAACCGTTTTCAACCGTGGATAAGCTTCCGTGATCTGCAGTTTCCACTTGGAAACATTCGTGATCGCATCTAAGATCGTTTTCCGTCCCTTTTTCAACGACGCCTCGTCAAAGAATGTTATATCTCCAGATCTACGAAAAAGACTGCAAGCGATTCCGGAGAATCTAAAATTCTGATCCAAATTCGGTGTCGATGTACGTGTAGTGTCGAGCGATCTCACTGGCACGATTGCAAGTAGGGTCAGTAAGCGTAGCCAATCAGATTTACGAGGCAGGACATATCACGATCGCCTTTACGACAATTAGTCACCATCATCCTTCTTCCATCTGACGCACTGCAGCCGTGCAGTGATGGAAAAGTGGTAAAACTATCGTAAAAACTACGGAATGATATTACGCTTTTCCGTATGTCGTTGATTTTGAAGTTCTATGTAACGACATGCCCTAATTTATACTGATTAGTTATAGCTATTGGTAGGATGAAATTGCAGAAATCGGAAACTTGTCGAATTGCACCGTAAAATCGGGGAAATTCGAATTCGGCGCTTCGACCAATTCGAAGGAATTAGACGTACGCGTACATATTTGTTTTTATATTTGTTTTTATTATGAATTACAATGGAATGAATTACAATCATGGAACTGATAAATCTTTAATTTTATTTAAAAGAAATATATTTATTTTTTTTTATATTTATTATACATACAAATTATGTGTACGTAATAGGGATAGAATTGGACGTCTGAATTATGTCATATTTAAAGAAATGTTCAAATATTATATTAAATACAGTAGTCTTTATTTGTATATGGAAAAACGATTTTACTGAAAGAGATGTAAAATTTTATTGACAGATCAAATAAACAATTATGTTGGAAATTTAAAGACGAGCTATGTATGTTGCAAAAAATTTTTATATTCTGGCAACCAGTTTGAGTTTGCAGGAAAATTTTTTTGATGGTTCAACAAAATTATTTTTAAAATAAAATTTCACATCTATCAGCAAAATTGTTTTTTTTTTATGTAAGTATCTTTTATTCTCAAAGTTTAATACTTTTATAGTAAGAAGAAAGTTATCTTGTAATGATAATTATTACAATCGACTTTTTGTTTATATAGCACTTATAAAGAACGCAAAGATAAATGTTATATTTTCTATTTAGATGATATATTTAAAATTAAAAGTGGCACAGATGGTGTTTTACAAATATACTTGTATGTCATGTACATCTTTTAAGATTCTTTCCAAGTCCGCTACCCGCATTTCGCGACTAGAAAATACCGTTTGCCGTGCCCATGGTCAGCGGAATTCCCATACGTTTTTTCTCCGGTTAGTTCGAACGAACCAATCACCCACCCAGCTCTAGGAAGACGATGGGTGATGGGGGAGGTGGTAGAAGCAGGGTAGTGAGTCGGGATCGATGGAGATAATGCCTATTACTCCTAATGCGAAATTCGCTCTTCTTCTATCTTTGCCCCGTTCTATCTTCGATCCTGTACCCAGTTTCCCTTCGCCCAACCGTTCCGTTCTCGTGGCTCTTCGCAATCTGTAACCAATGCTCAATTACCATCTCCACTGACTCCATTTTCGACATCTTTCTCTACTCGTTGTCATCGTCATTGATCGGAATTTTGCATTTGTATTATTCGGAATATCAGTCAATTTTATCAGATAAAACGTTGAAATGAAATTAAATTTAATGAAAAATAAATTTCACAAAGGAAAATAATAAGGAAAAATTTATAAGAATATAATTTATGTAATTAAATAATATTTAAGTTACTTATAACTGAATGTAATTTCGCGTTTCTGTTCATTTTACAATTTACTTTCGTAAAATTGCTTATTTTCGATACTCTGTATGTAATCACATAAACAAAAATTTTCACCAGTATTACGTCATTATTGATGATAAATAATGTAAAGATTTCTTATTTAATTTGGACTTTAGATCGTTTAACTCTAACAGGAAGAAAACCCCTGTCTTTCTCCAATTTCGTCGGCGCCAACTTTTTCCATTTACTTTTACTTTTCCAATCGTCTCGTTCACTTTTAGAAAACGCGAAGTATATTACAGGAACAAAACGAAATAGCGTTGAATACACCGTAACAGTAAGTTCTGTGGGCGCAGTAACCTGTTGAGTGTATTCGCGTAAGTGGTGAGTAGTGGATACGTATACGTGTGAAAGTCTGGGAATGAAGTTTCTGGGGGAAATACAGGCGAGACACCACCGCTCGTGAGAATTGTAACATACGAACGGTAAGTGTATTCGTACCTAAGAATTCGAGAACAATACATCCACAGCGCTATGCGAGCGGCCTTGTAACGACTTCGAAAGACGTTTATGCAATCCGATATGAAAGAAGCGCAACCCCGAGTGCAACTGGTGGTAAAAAGGGAGATAAAAAAATATATACACAGCCGAAGAAATATTTTTGAACGTTCAGCGAGAAGAGCAGATAGAATTATTTAATTTTTATTTGTTATTGAAATCCTTTAAAGTTGTTATCGTAAAATATTTCTTGCATTAAAGTCAGTAATTCTTGGACATTAAAGCTATTTCTATATAAATAAGTAGTTGTAAACATTTTTATAAGCATTAAATATTTTTTCGGACAAGGAGAGACATGATAAAACCAATATACTAATAACAACATTTTGATTCGTATAATTATATTAATCAAACCATGAGTCATTGCGTTAGCAAGCATCCTTTATTTTATATAAAAAGATTGTCTCGTAAACCACTTAAATGACGATTGCGACTGGTAATATAATCAACCTTAACCATTAGCCTATATTCACCGTCTGCCCTCATCAAGCCGATAAGTGCACCTACGACATTAATTCGTGGTCTCATAGTCTTTCTAACGATCATTTGGCAATTAAATGCATCGTAACGCGAAGTGATCCTCGAAAGTTTCGCAGATACCATGCTGATATCGATTCTAGATAATGGATATTAAAGATTGTTTTATGATCAGCTTAGTGTGAGTACGGTGTAAACGTACTATACATAGATTAAATCGTTAAAGTGATACATGCGAGGACGATAACTCCGTTTATCAAAATATAGAACGCTGTTTTTAATATTCCTTTATACACCGAACTAGCTAGACATAATTTCATGTTTTTGCTGAAATAACATGTTGAAAAACAGTAATTTCACCTTTTATCCGATTAAGTGTCTTTTGTAAACGCTACGCACGAATGTTCCGATCACGTCTATATTTCGCGATCATAAATTACATCAACTCGCTAACAGCACGCTTTGAAATTAGCGTTGTAACGTGGTCGAGCGTTGCACCGGGGAATAACAATGTCCCTGGCTCACGTGCGCACGTGTATTTATACCAGGCATTGTGTGCATCTAATTTCGGAACAATGTTGACGTCATTTCCGTTTTCATTTAATCCGCTGATGACTATATGAAATGTTTGGACATTGCAGATCATATATATTAATCAGTATGCATTTATGATCACAGCTCCTGCGACAGCAAAACATTATATCTGTGAGCAAGGACATAGTATGTTACAAAGTTTGATGAAGGAGAGATAGGGGCAGAGAGAGATAGAGAGAGAGAGAGAGAGAATTGATTACAATAATATTTTTGAAAGCTTCCCTGCGTAGTACGCTCTTCTTATATACCTTTTTCATAGAATTTTATTATCACATATTCTCAATGAATGTATTTTTTCTATAAATGTTGCTTATAAAATTGTAAAATTGTAGAAAAAAATTATTATATTCATATGAAAAGAATAGAAAATATCACTAATTTTCTTTTCTTTTCTTTTCTTTTACATCGTAGCTGACGTAAGCATAAATACATTTATGAAAGAAAGACTCAGCGATGTTTCGCGTGCATCATCACTCGCAATCGCGCGTCGCGACGATAAACAGTTAAAAGATTCATCGCGATTCGCGAAGTGCCGGTGAAATTAGCGTTCGTGGTCAAATGTTTCGCGACGGAAGTAACAATGTGCGTCCGCGCCCGACGCGTCGACAATCATGCTTGTGACCGTGGTATCGGTGTATGTACGTGGTATTGTGTTGACCGTTAAGCATTTGATACGGCCACCTTCCTGTCGCGCGTCCCGTCGCGTCGCCGCGTCGCTGCTATTGTCGCCGGTGCGTTCGCGTTGTAACCGAGCCGCGTTGTTTCTCCGTGTGCGATACGATCCGATACGCCCGACGCCCGTGTATCGCCGACGACGAGTGTGTGACGCACATACGAAGAGGCGCACTTAGAACGGCCTGCATACTGAAGTGGCCGCGTACGAAAACGAAGCTACAAGCTCGACGAAAGCGGACGTGCGTGTGAGTCGAGATATGATAAAATGTAATGAGATAAGGAAAAATATATAGGGAATACGGAATATAAAACTGAATCTCGAGAGAGTGCCTTCGTGAACGACAGAGTATGAATATATTTCATGGTTGAAACTCAGTAAAAAAAATATTCTCGTTAGGATGTTACGTTAATATTAATTGTTTAAATAATTAAAGAACATTAAAGTAAGCTTATTACAAAAAATTAATTATTAAAACATTAATTAAATATTTATCATGTAAATTGATAATACAAAAAACTTATTTTGTAAATCTTTCTAATAATAATAAAATAATAGAATCATTTTTTTTTTATCCTGTTTAATCTACAATGCACTATCATTTTTTTATTTAGTACAAATAACCTTAGGATCATAAATTTTTATGCATTATAAAGGAAAAAAAATTTTATTTGCGATGTACAAATACAAAAGTTTTTATTAAAAAACTTTGTGTTTGACGATTGCCGTCTACACTTGCGAGTATTCAACAATAATACGTAAAAGAATGGAATAAAAGTTGACCTACATTGAGATAAAGTTAACAATAAAATTTAAACATGTTGCGATGATCTTTACTCGAATTTTATATTCTCGTGTTTTTTTTTTTAAAGTTCTTTATATTTTCATATTTTATTTTCATGGTCAGTCTCTCATTTATTACATTCAAAAAAAAAAGAAAATAAAAAAAGACCAAAAAATATGCACTCGCTTGCAATTGGCTCTTTATAATTGTTTTGCCAATGGCTCTGTTTGCATACGACCTTATGCACATAATATAAGAGCGATAAGCGCGAGTGCGTGGGATTCGACGACGACCGTTCACGGACGCTTACGCAGTGCACCTTCGACCGTTCCCGCGAACGAATTGGCAAAATCTTGAATTCGCAAAGTTTCGACGGGAATCCAGTACATGTGCGTGTTCGACTTTCGCACGTTTCGATCGTAAACTATCGGCAGTATTATCCGATAGATAATCGATTCCGATAATTGCGCGACGCAATAACTCAAGCATGACCATACGACGATGTCTATTGTTTGCAGAAGCGCAGGTTTCAGTTGGTAATGATCAGCATACGGCACGTGTAGATATGGCGATGATGACCGTTTGGATAAAGTGAACGCGGTGGGAGAATGCATAGGGAATGTACATAGAACGCATCCGCATAACCGGATATGAATGTATTAATTATTGAAGACGAAACAGACAACCGACCGCGCGGTGGATATAAAAACACCGCGGAACAAACAGCCGCGGAACTCGTGGATTATTTTGGGGTTGCAATTACATTTTTTATACAGCAATCCGATGTTGCGTCTGCCCGGTGCAACAGTCGTGCGCCGCCACAAAGCGCATCTACTATTCGGATCGAATTAATATTGCCCGTTTTACTTTGAATATAACGCATGTCAAAGTAAAAACAAAAACGCTTTGTTGTCAAAGAACTAGTGAAATAAAATATCGCTCGCTACAAAATATTGTAATTTTAGATAACGACGATTATTGTTTCGAAATCGTGAATGTGTTATTACATTTTGTTTCAATAGACTCTTCGAGCTTTTTATTACGGCGCATTTTTGAATACGCATTTGTAACCCTTGAAACTCGTTAAAATTGTGCTATTTTCGCAGCAATATTGCAATGCAATTTATGAATTTAATTGTGCACCATGATGAAAAACCGGATCTCTTTTAAGAACGTAAATCGTTTTAATACGGCGTGATTACACCGCGTTTATCAGTGAGAATACGATGATAAATCTCGAAATATATATTTCATATAACTTGTAGACTCTTTTAATATTCTCTACGTACGATAACAATTAATTTCTTAAGAAGCAATTTTCGGAGCAATTTATGAATAAGAGAAATATATTGGCAATGCGAATAAATAACATTAACTAATGCAAAGCAATTATTCACAAATAGGCAGATTTATAAACGGTAGAATTTGGCTCATTGCCAAGCTACTTAAAATTTCAACAATACATAACACCTCGAAAATCAATACAGACGATTCATAACTTTGCACGAAACGTGCATCTTAATTCTGGCTCCTGTAACTCTCGGCAACAAGATTAAAATGAGCTTAAATTTATAAAGACGTTAATATGAAATTTCATCGTAACGATGTAAACACTTTACTGATACTCTTAGCCAGCTTTTCAACATTATACACTTTTATATAACTATTATATAACTATTATTATTATTATTATTATTATTAGTTCCTTTTTGGGGAGAAGCATCAGCTTTCATTTCCTAAACTACACATTGTATTAAAAATTCGTGTTAAACAGATATTTTTGTATTTTTATTGACCTCGTTATTGACTCTTACGTTACAAAATAGCGTGATAATAATTTAATATCATACTTTTGCGTTTTTGTAAGTAAATTCGTAATTTAAAAAATTCAATTGTAGGATTACAAATCTAAATTATACAATCATTTGTTTGTAATTCTATTTATGATAATATTTATGATAATACAGAAACACACATAGTATATATAATATTTCGCACCACGTTATAAATCATTCACAAATATCGAATATTATTTTTTAATATACGCAATATTTTTATAAATATGTTATAACTTAGCCAATTTATTCAACTAGCCGCGAAATTGACTAAAGTGACCTGTTTTCGTCTATTGTTACGTAGCACACGTATTATTTCCGGGAAGCACGGCGTGATAATACATATCGCTGGTAGAGTAGCTATTCCCAGTATTGCTCCAATATGAAAATCAGTGCTCGACGGTACCGTCGTCATTAAAAAAACTCAGTCAAACACCACGTATCTAAAGTTTATTAAACACGACCATTCTTCGGCGCCACAGAAATTCAATTTCGTTCCTGCGAAGCTTCGCGTAGGATTACGAGATCGCGAGGCTACTACTATTCGGTGCAATCGAGGTCCAACTACATAAACGGCACACGAGCACATTTTTATCTAGCCGCGACCGCAGTGTGCAATCAGAGAAGCGCCCGTTGACTCGTGACGCTTCCGGTTCAGGCTTCCGGTCCACGGAACCGCACCGTTTCCGTTCGGCTGCCCAGCCCACCGATCCCAACCGCCGACCGTCGTGGTATATCGAGGCTCCACGTTCGAGGAGCGGTATCGAGATCAGTGCTAACGCTTCGTCACGAGAATGCAAGGACGGAATACTTGCGCGCGCCCGGATAATTAGTTCCAAGTGGTATTCACTGTGGTTGCGGAGAATCAAATTGCCGTGCATGTGATCCGCAAGTAATGTCGGTTATTTAACCTACTGATGTGCGCGAGTTGCAGGATTAACGAATTTATTTATTATTTGGAAAAGCTAATCAGTGCTTCGATGTAGTAACTTCATTTCACAAAAGAAAGTTGCAACTTGTCGGCAAATTTCAACGAGCATTTGAGTTTTGTGGAATGAAGAAAAATAGTATTAATGGTGAAGCTGACGTTAATATAATAATGAATTTTATATTAGTAGTAAGCTCATTAAATCCACACATTTTTTTTGTGTCTTTTTTAAATTTGTGATGTATATTTATGAAAAAAGCGAGGATCGTTTACAATTTATATTCAACGCTCGGAAGCTACGTATATCTTCCCTAAGCTTTACAGCAAGATACTCCGCATTATCCTTAACAAGAATGTGAAATTCATGTTGTGGGATGATAACAAATGGTGTACATCGCTTCAACATTCGCAGCCGCAGTAGGGCAAGAAATTTATCGTGAGGACAACTCTAAAATTAAAGATCGCAATGATCTAGTACAATGTTTCTTAATATCATCGGAGGTCCAGCCAGATAATTGCAGTCGATCATCGTTGAGTGAGAAAACTGGTAATAATCGCCAGGTGGATGCGGCTGTATCTGTGGTCGTGATACGCGAAAATGGCGGTTGCGCCCGGTAAGAATAAATTGAAAATGGGCAGTGCGGGCCGATACTACGGTGCTTATCT
Source organism: Acromyrmex echinatior (assembly GCF_024713525.1). Classification (NCBI taxonomy): domain Eukaryota; kingdom Metazoa; phylum Arthropoda; class Insecta; order Hymenoptera; family Formicidae; genus Acromyrmex; species Acromyrmex echinatior. The sequence continues at coordinate 19,221,748 of NC_141852.1, forward strand.
CATCTACGACGTGGCAAACTCATGCCTCGCTGCCTTGCACGCCAAGATGCCTCCTCCGGTCGTCGTCACGCGAACCAACCCTCCGTCTCCTGTGCACGTCCAGAACCCCCGTAAGTTTTCTTCGTCTTTTCTATATTTCTCCGTTTGTGTGACTGGCGCTTCGGTAACGCGATGGCGATTGCAGATGTTCGATTCCCTCGATTTTCCTCGCATTTCAGCAATTAAATTTTTCTTTCTAAACGAATTTCTTTCTAAACGAGAGAAGATTTAGTGATCGGATTGTTAAGATAATAATGCAATGGAGATATTTCATGATTTGTTTCGTGGTTTTCCACAATCATGATGGTATAGCACTTTGTCGATTAATATAGAATGAATCCATTTTAATTCAAACATAGCAAAAAAAGATCATGTATAAAAGTCATATAGATGTTTTATAAATAAATGTAGGTATTCTATAAATAAATTAGAATTGACTTTGAAATAAATTATATGTAGGTTAGACGAGTGCTATAAGAAGATATGTTCTGATGTCAGCTATGAGATTAATAGGGATACAAAAATAGCCAAATCGTTGTTCATCGTTACTAAGATATGAGAGCCCGTTCGGATAGTTAATGGCAGGATCTTTCCGGTTGCATGTTTCGAACCGATTAGAACCAAAAGAAAAAGGAAAAGACGAGGAGGATATTAGGTGAACAAACGTGTAAAAATAAAAATTTTTAGCAGTAACGGTCTTGTTAACATTATCAAGACAATTTACCGGGCAAGAATTGCCTATCGCTTTGTGTTAACAACTACACATTAGCAGGCTACACCTGAATAACTATTCTGGCTGAAATATTATATACGAAACTATATCTCAGCCAAACATATTTATGTACATTTATTACATTTGCGTTGTACGTAAGTAGAGACGCATAATTATATTATGCGGAGCGAGTTACATTCAAGATTACAATACTTTTAATTACATTAATGTAACACGAAAATGCCTGTGCTCATAACACAATACCATCGCATTTCCGTGCGCAGTCCAGCACGAGATTGTACTTGCATTTTTAACTCTGAGGCAGATAAAATCTAAATACGGCGTCTCTCGAAAAATTCGAATCAATTTCACGTAGTAGGCGAGGCGCTGTACGGTATACTAAACAGTTCCACGCCCGTTTCCGCACAAACGACTTTTAAGGCAATATCGATAACATTAAATATTCACTACCCAAATACGTCCAAAGCTGATGTCTTATTCAAAGAAATAGCGGCGTAACAGCGTGCATGCGAGTGCAGTGTACATTATTCTCATAACCGTATGCTGCGGCAATGCGTAGTAAACTGTTTTCAATGGCGAATATCGCTGTATAATATCGCGATATGAACTAATACTGATGGTTGGTATAACTTGAGGAAAGCTTCTTATAACAGTTATATACCGCTCCATAGGTGATGGTAGCATGTTTAAGAAAAAATATTTTTTAATATTAAGCAGAAGAGAGGAGAGGAGATTTTTAGACTGACAAAATTGCATTTCTTTTATATATTATTTTTGAACGTTACATCGTCGTTCAATATTTTGAATGAGATATGATGATAATGCTATTTAAATAGAAGAAACAAATTCATAATTTTAATAATAAATGATTTGGCCTATTAAATTTAAACATATGATATCAAAAATTGCATTTATTTAATTCAATCACTTAATTTATCGCATGTATTTATCATCTGTCATCAATTTCTGTGTGGCTAACGTATAAATGTGTCCCTTGTTTGGACATAGATATTTCACGTTAACAATTTTTTTTCTCTTGACATCTACCCTCGTCAACGATACTGGGCAGCGACCGATAATACGCGACAAACTCAATAATACATCAACATCCGAGATACGTCCGGCCGCACTTTCTCCCTCCACCACTTCTCTCGACACCTGCTTTCGCGTCCCTTGTCATATTTTATTTTCTTTCTTTTCCTTTATATTGCCAACAGTCGGCCAGGTAAGGAAGTAAGAAGGCATAGATGCCGGTGTAAGAAAGGGTGGAAACACCCTATGAGACGGGATAGCGTGTCTGTTTTGATTTATAAGAATTCGCCACGAACCTCTAACCCACCTTTCTAAGTCTGGCCTTACCCCCGGGCTCTCATAGATCGAGCTAGATCAACCCCCACCCCTTCAACCTATCTCGCGCGTGAATAATAGGCAGATACCCTACTACCCATCGCTCCACCAACCTTGCCACGATTTTCTTCTCTCATTCCCCGCTCTCTATCTCTTTCTCACTTTTTCTCCCATTCTTTTTTCATTCGTTTCTATCGCGTTCCGATCGCGCGCCGATCGTTCTTCTCGCGAACGACGGACGAGCTTCATCTCGTTGCTGGTCAATGAAACGATCTATCAACGTTTGTGCCAGAACAAGAACTGTTACAAAACATTAGCGAGTCATGAAAGATTTTGCATCGCCCGTTTCGCGAAGGTATACACGGATCGGGGACACGTCATCAATCTTTTTACTTCGCGCGCGTCGGTCCGGTTCCAACGCGGCTGGAGATGAGTCGTGATATCCGAGAGACGAGTCGTGCTAATTTGCAGATGTCGCGCTCTTACATTGATAAATAGAAGATATCATTTTTCGGTGGAGTTACATAGATCTGTTATTACTGCTCTTCAATGGGCGAAGATTTTATTGCTTAAGAAGATGCATCTTACTTTTGAAGAAAGATTAATGAATTCAGTGCTTTTTTATATTGGATTTGTATTCTGTCAAATTATTAATGTTTTTTTATGATCTTTTAGTTTATAAAGAGCACGAAGATGTAACTTTTTTGGAGATTTATTTATTATAATATCAAGATCACAAAATTCTAATCTTTTATAAGAAAATTAATTACGTTTTATGATGATTATATTTCTCTCTCTCTCTCTTCTCTGTCTCATTTTTGTTACGTTAAATCTAATTATAGTGAAAGCAATTTACAATTCGAAAGGACCACCCATTTCTAAATTGCAGCGATCTGCTACAATAATCGATTACGTATTGTGCATTGAAAGAAATAGGAAACAAAATGTCTGCAAACTTTCTCAATGCACGTTTGTCGGCCTACTTATTTTCTCAATGGGAGTTTTTTTACAGCGACACACCCTGTCGTTGCGGTATACTTGTCAGCTTTAATCTACTTATAGTATTGTTATATGTCTCTAGAAAGACCTACTACCCGACTCAATCATCGATTATTGCCATAACAGTAAAAGTGATTTTATACTAGTTTATTAACTTTCGTTAAAAACGCCAATAATCGGCCAATAATTAGGATATAATCTTATAAAAGCAAAAGTGAATAATTACAATTTTTACAAATACACATATAATATATTCACGAAAATTTCAGATACGGCACGTTAAGCATATAAAAACAAAGAAGAAATACATTTAATGCAATGTTAAAAAAAAATATTTATATATCCACACACATAATACACCATAACGTCATCTATTTGAGATTTTTCTACGTAATACTAACATCTACATGTAGATAACACTGTACAAATATTCACGTTCGCTGTTTCACGAAATCTCATGAAATATGCTGTGTGTACCAACGTTATTCAAGGCGAGCACAAACGCATCGTAAGTGCTACCATACGCTTAATTATTCACAGTCGCACTCGTATAATTATCGTACAATTTCTCTGCAATATCGCACGTATTATCGTTATTCGTGCTGCGACCCTGCCATCGGCCAGTGTCATACCTCCGAACGTGCAATTTTTTTTGCAGTGTTCTCACGAACACGAGTATGTACATCGATCGATTCCGCGTACTTACAGCTTTAGAGCTTGCAGCCTGAAACAAAATGCATGTGACATATACACGTTAGTCGAAAGGCAGCTACATTTTACGTGCCAATGTAAAAGCTGAATATTTTTGCGCTATTAATTAAACGAAAGGTTGCATCAATAATTTTCATATACGTTGTATTTTTACTCAGTTTCGTATCTAATTTTTCATGTTTTAACATTAATTTCGTAAGTACCAAACGTCGTCACAAACATGTCATATATGAAGTTCACTTGACCTCTTTATTTATTAACATTTAATCTATTAGTTTATTCAACAAAATTTATCTAAAATTGTTTATATCTTATAATTGTTTATATAACGCGCATTGTTCGATGTTTGATAATGTATACGGTTAATAAGCATTTGTCAATTTTAAATGTATACAAAATTATTGATTGTAGTAGGGAGCAATGTCATGCAGAATTTGGTATTCGTGCACCTTTATCTTAATTAAAACAGAAAAGTAAGTCGTACAAGTCGCTCGTAAAGCATCTCGCTTGATTATAGAAACAATACCTTGTTAGCTTCCCACTAGCGATCTGCCAATCACGTCCACAAGTAAGAGCCACTGCCATCAGCAGTGTTGCTTAGACGGCCGGAAACTTTCATGGTATTTGTGTAATCATCGTAATCCCTCTGAATATCAGCTTATCATAGATACCGTTATAGTAAAGATATCGTCATTGTCATCTTCCGCTCACGATCTGATTACGTTCAATTCATAATACCAACAGAATTTTTTTATATAAAAAATTTGTATAAAAATTTTCATCGTGAATATTATTTATCAAACTAATCGTGAAATTAAAAGAGTCTCTTTTCTTTTTTAAAGATTACATATATCCGAATTTTAACCAATATTTATAATATATTATAAATGCAAAAAAATTATAAAACTGTTTTTTATGTTTCCATTTCTGTATTTTATACACATTTTATATAAATTTACATTCATTTTATATTCTAAAACGACATAAAATTTCTGGAAATTTATTGTGGCCAAATAATATATATATAACGACAAAGGCTTGCGATTTAGTTACTATGTATCGCTCTCTACGTTTTAAAATAACAATCCAATTTCCGTGCAGGAACATTTTATACACATACTCGCAGATATTTGTGAGGTCAAGCCCGAATTACTCCCTCGGGGAAGCCCCCTAGGTTACCTCTTCAAAATTGCTTTGCATAACGTATTTGTGTAAGATACAAGAGATTCTCCAAAAAAATTATTCCCCCGTTAAGATAAAAAGAGCGGCACATAATATTTCTTCGTTATTACTTTCCAGCACCGAGGTAGAAAAATTCGAAATTCACGGGGAACACGCAGATTGTCCTTTTATATGTCGTCCACACATAACAGGCGTTCCCGGGAAAAACGCATCCTACATTGAGGTGATAAAATAATGGCATCGTAAAAATAAAAGCATGTGACTAGTATCATACTTTAAATTGACAATATGCATACATATCGGTACGATCTTGAATGTAACGGCGCAAACACTACGATTGCAAAGCTATCGTGTAACAATTTTCATACAATTCATCGAGATATTATCACAATACGGTAATAATTCAACGTGTAATTCTCATTTTAGGATAACAATATTTATGTCAGTTATAGAAGTTCTATAGAGGAGGTTAAAATATATTTATGTTATAAATTTTTTGTCATAATTACAAAATATAATATATTACTTATAATATATACACACACACACACACACACACACACACACACACCAAATATATATATATATATATGTATGTATATATGCATATATTTCTAAGTAAGATTTGTGACTATTATGTTATCACAATTAATAACTTTGATACACACCGCTTTTATTTACTGAATAGCCTTTTCTCGAGCGAAAACAAAATTTGCAAAAAGTTATTCGTCCACAATAGTAACGAGAATGTGAAAGCCGTTTTTCAATGGCAGAGTTTCACTTGATATAATGGCAGATCGTTGCCGGGCCAGAGCCACCGTTCAGCAGTTTTATGAGATGTGAAATTAAGCCCCTCTAACTGCCGTCGGTCATTTTTTACATCCAAAATAGACCCGCGGCGTCCTTCTGAAGTTAGTACGTATCGATGCGGAAAATCAATATCGTTCTGAGAACTCGCGACTAGCGTAAACAGCAAAATGTTTTGGTATGCTAAATAGAAACTTTCGTTTGCGCATTGATTGATGCCAGTAAAATAGACACTGCAATTATTGGAACTATTCCTTAATGAACTCTGTACTTTAATACAAAGTTATAAATTACATCTTGTTTTTCAAAAATTTTCCTAAATAAAATGATTCTTATGAGAGAGAGATTTGACGTTAACTTCGTTAAAATATATATCACATTAATAGCGCAAACACTACATCGCGAAGCTATCGTGGAATAATTTTCGTATGGATTCCTCGAGGTGTAATACGAGTAATAATTTAACATGTAATTCACGTTTTAGAGAAATGATATTTATATCTAGAAGTTCTATAGAGGAAATATATTTATAATTTTTCACGTAATTATAAAATGATATATTAAATAACATAAATATAATAATTAATACAATCTCTTTAATTTGATTTTTAAATGCTTAAAGTACGACACATTATTTGATGGATATGACGTTTATTCTCTCATATTTAAATCTGCATCTTAAAGAGAAAGAAATAAAAATTCGATTTGTATACGTCACATCTCCCTTACTTTTACATAAATAATGTAAGTTAATATAAATGTGGTATCTCACTTTCTATTCAATCCTCAATTTTCTGCGATTATTAAAAAAAAAGCTTTTAAAAATAATCATTGCATCACTTATATAAATTTGCCGTAACAATCATATTTTGATATGTCAAACACATATAAAACATAAATCTCTTGATATTCAATAAAACAGTTTTTGTAATAAAATTTATCTTAAAGAAGACTTTCTATAAAAGCAACTTCTTTTTATATGACATTGTTTGGTTTTTTTGAATTCTTCTTTGCTTATTACTTTATCTTCTTTACTTTAAAAGTGTTACAATTAAAAAAACGTAATTTTCCAGTTATTACCGAATAAGTTAAGTAAACATTACTCCATTAATCAACGAAAAGTGAATCTAACTTATCTCTAATCGATATTCACTTTGAAATTCTCTTAACTGATGTACGCGGATCCAGTGTATTTTAAATTATTGTACCTTTGTAAAGCTAATGTAATTGAACGATTTTTTTATTTTGAAGATCAAAATCCAAGAAATAAAATTATGTAACTTAAAATTATGTATAATGGTTTTAAAAAATATTTGTTATAAACAATTTTTTTATAAACAATGTAGTTGAAAAAAATATCCGGATCCACTAAATCGCAAATACTGTTAAGATTACTTCATTTAAAAAATCGTCAAAATCATCACTTAAAAAGGAAAATTTTTTAGACAAATCGTCAAAATTGTCACAAATTAAAAAGAATGCGGGGTTATAAAACGAAAATGACAAAAATGACATTTGATCATGTTAAGAATATATTCCTTTTGCCGATATTATTTAATTAGTCAATAATTTTCAATTATCAAGTTGAAAAACAGTTTTTCTTCTTTTCTGAGAAATTTTATTTTTTTAGTTCTGTCACTTTCGACATAAGAAATTGTAATATGCTATTTTGCCCGATAAAAAATTATTTTTAGTGAATAAATATTATTGCTTATATTATGAACTCAGCAAATTATTCCATAAAACGTTCATATTCTTCGAATGTGCATATCAAAGCATCAAGAAAACGTTGATAGATCGGTTCATAACATATTCTACCTTTGATATGTTAAATTTTCTGTCACTCCTCTCTCGAAAACAGACGATATTTCTTTCGCGTTTCCGTTTTCGATTCTCTTTATTCCGTTAAATTTACTTTACCCATTGCTTCATTCTTTTGCCATTCTCCTTCGCACCCTCATTCATCCCTACTTATGTTGCCTCTTTCATCCTTTCGTGAACTTAGCGAGATCTCCTACAGCTCGATGCATCCAGCAGATTCGTTTCCTTGCCCTAGCTGTTCTTACCGTCTCCCAACGTCTTCGCTTAATTACCAGCCGTTTAGGTCTTAATTGTTAATTTAGCGCGTTACGTTATTCTTCGCGATGCTCGTTAAAGGTGAAAATGCGGGTCGGTTACGTCGCAAGGAGGGGAAATGAGATTTCTCTTAAGAACCGCGAAACGGAAACGAGAAAAACAGCAACGGACTAACAAAAAAAAAATAGAAGTGGAAAGGCTGGTACTTTAGCGCGATCATGTCGTTAATGGAGCATTGTAAAATGTATAGGACGGAAATATAACTACGGGTGTTGCGATAAGAATAGCAAGAAGATAACAGGTTTACTACTGGATCTTTTAACAAGTGCCACGATCCACGCAGCTTTGACAAACTGTCATGATTACCTACTACGTTCTCGCGTAGGAAAGTATCTGTATAATATCTATACGTTTTCTTTTTTTTTTTGTACAAATGTAATCTTTAAATTCAACTTTAATCTATTTCACGAACTCTCTACAGTTAAAACGTTGTACATAACATTTTTTGAAACATATGTACATACTCTCTAAATCTTTTGGAATGAAATTGAGCCAGCCTTGAAAAAAGAGTGAACATTTATTACTCTTGAACAAGAATTCAGAAGAATTCAGAGAGATTCACTTCAAATTTTGCTCTTTTTTTTTAGGATGAGACTTTATTCTTTAGAATAACTTTCACTCTAAAAGAGTGAAATCTTACTTCAAAAGAAATAAATCTCACTCCTAAAGAGTGAAAATCTGCCATTCTTATTTAAGGAAAAAATATGTTCACTCTTTTTTCAAAACTGGTTCAATTTTCAGTCTTTTGGAATGAGATTTCATTCCAAATGTTTAGAGAGTAGCTATTTAGAATATGTAGAACATTTACGTACAATAAATACATAAATACATTTTGAAGTCCGATAAACCGAATCGACGCGTAGTTAGACAAAACTGAAAGATGTTTTTGCAAATTTGCATATAAGAGCATTACGAAGCACTAAAATCCATTCCGATTAAAAATATGATTCTTTCTCTTATTTGATTTATTCTTATCGATCTAAATATATTATTTGTAATTATTTGTACATAAATTTGGTAAAACATGTTTATAGTGTATATGAAATTTTACGAAAAATTACATTTTGATAATTTTAAAATTCCAAGAACTGTACGCCATTTTTAAAAAGATAAAAATTCTTATTTATCAAGTTACCCGATGAATTCTCCACATCAATGCACCAAATAATTTGATTATGATTTTAAAACTAAATTCACGTTTTTTCTAGCGAAAACTACACGTCAATGGTCAAGGTCCACTCGTTAGACCAGAAACGTTATTTTCTCTATGTATTTCAGGGTCGAGAAGAAATGGTAGCTTTTCGTTCTTTCCTCCACTCTCTTTCGCCTTCTTCCACCGTTTCTCTCTCTCTCTCTCTCTCTCTCTCTCTTCCACTGACATTCTCTCACTCCTTTTTTCTCTCGCAAGTCCGAAGGTAAATATTTCGGTCACGTAGTACCCATCGTTCTCTCTCAAATGCCGGAGCTTGCAAGCTACGCGCTCAGTGCACTGAGTGATATTTTGCTATTTAATCCTCTCTCGATGTTCAGCGCGGGTTTGCGCTCGTTCTCCCTTCGCACGTTTCCCATGCCCGGCGCCGTTTCTCTAATTTCCAAGGGAAGACGTCTCGGTTCGCCGTCACCAGCGGTCTTAGCATCTTCTGCATCAAGCGATCCACCAACCATTGGCTTCGGAAAGCCATTTCCGACGATGCAGGTAACGGTATAACCATCCACCTTCAACCATCCACCACTCTAAATCTAAACGAGGATAGCAGCGGTTTGGTTCACGGGTTACACTAGTGACCCGTCGACAATTTTTCTTGAGCAAATCCTGGCTTTTCCTTCCACTCGTGGCATTCGAACAAGTTTGTCTCTCTTCTTCTTACTTCATTGTTATCTATCACCATTGTCGTCGCTCGAGCAATTCGCTTGATAGCATATAACAAATTAATTCGCTTTTGTCGATGATATCTAGAAAGGAAGCGCTACTCAACGCTCATCAATGCTATGCAATTAATGTCAATTGGTTTCGTTCATGTTTTATTCTTTTCCATTTTTATATCGAAGAAGTTAAGAAGTGATTTCTCTGGAATTATCCATAACCGCAACATTCAAAGTGAAATTAAATTCGCGACTCGAATTCTAAACTAGAAATCAGGAATCGGGCTTTATTATAGAAGTTGGTTGGAAACATGCTAAATCACAGTACGTACATACACGCTCGTGTGTATGTGCTCGTATTGATCTTTATGCGTTACATGAATAAAGTTCATGATATGAGAGCGGAGCTGTATCCATACCTTTGTCTACCTCTATAGATATGAGCGCCCTAGATTAAAAAGAAATCGCTGCTCTCTACACAATAATTTATATCAAAACTTAATTTTTATTTTTTTCTGCTCTCAAATTCTTATCTTATTTAATATCAACACGTGATTTATTTTATTAATTATATATTGCCAGATTTTTATCATTTTTATCATTTGCGTAATATTTCAAAACAATATAGATATATTGAAATTAGAATGAACAAATGTTTGTTTCGATCTACATGATTTTACACTTCAATAATGGCTAGGCTTTAGCAACGCGTTGATCTTCTGACTCTTTAAAGTTTTTGCAGTAATACTTCTCTGTCAGTTAAAAGATATATTTTTTTATTATAAAATCAACGAGGCGGCAGAGGGGGGGGGAGGCATTCTCGTGAGCTACCATTCTTTTAACCTTTAAAGGTCGAGCCGTAGAAGCATGGAAGAAGAGAGAGAGAAAGAGGGAGAAAGAGAGCGAGAAAGAAAGAGAAAGAGAGAATAATTATGTGCGGGGTCGACTATGAGCACCTTAAATTGCTCGGATGCACATCGTGATGAGCGACGACTGGGCGCGGGGAACTTTATTAGCAGCGAGTCCTATTTATAAACTAATAGTGATTTATAAACAGCGGCCAAACAATGGCGCGATGTGACCATGAATCACCGCAGCCCGGTGCAAAATCGCGGCGCGCTGCCGCGGGTGAACACGTTAAGTCTTCGCGAAAATTAAAGAGCTTTCGCGAAAATTACGAGGGACATAGAAAACCGCGGCGCAGTAACGTCAAGACTTTTGCATACCATTTGCAACAAATTACGAAAGGAATGTTGAACTTTGGACAGTTCCAATTTACTCCGTGCCGCCTGACACGGCCGTGTGCTTTGGATCTTTTCCGCCAGTACTAAATGTATTGGACGAAATGTATCGTAATTTGGCAAGCACAGTCAGACAGGCGTTGGTTGCGCACGAATAGTCTAGTTATTCGCGTAAGGGCAAACATTGCAACAGATGCAATTTCGATTCTACAGCTATGGACACACAGAATAATTTCTGAATATTGGCGTCACGATAGAAAGATATAATACATACCGTAAAATACGTTTTTCATTGACATAAATAAATTCATTAAGTTTCAATTTCTACCGTAAAGCAAAGAATTTAAATCAAAACGCTCGAGCAGTGTAAAAAGTTTAAAACTTTTTGAGAAGGTTTCATTACGTAACAAAATGTAAAAGTTAGAACACATATGTGTGTATAACACACAAACGTAAAACGCACGTATGTTATCTATCTTTTTGTATGTCCTGGATAATATGCATATATTTGCATATTATCCAGGTATATATAATATTTCTTCAATTTCTTCTCTTTTGCACGTATACTTTTTACTTTGTCTTTTCTCGAGATTCCTGTCCTATAATTTTACCTCTAAATCATAACTTACGTAAAATATTAGCAGGTTGCACGATGCGACGGAAGTTGTTCAAGAACTTTGCTTCGCTTGAAGTTAAACAAAAAAAAAAAAATATTTAAGTTTTATTTGTACATACTGTTAAAAATTAATATACAAAGGAAATTATTTTTCTTTATAGCACATAAGCCGTGGATATTTCAACCATTTTACGTTATGGAAAAATTGACTTTAAACTGATGAAAGAATCCGTACATAAAGTTTTGTCAATCTTAATCAAGATCGCCCAGTATGTTCGAATTGCGAGCAATCCAGCTACAGCCAATCTTCACCAGTAAACGGTCAAATTCGAGAAAAAGGAGAAAGCGAAGAGGCGAAGACCCGTGCACCACGTTCGTTTCCCATCCCCTCAACTCCTCTCACCACTTTACCCTTTTTATTTCACGAGATAGATAAACGGCGTTTCGTGTCCCTTGGAATAACCGACTGCGATACTGCGGCATGAAATTGGACGACGCTGTCACAAGAATCGCATTAGTCGTCGGGCGTAGCGTGCTGGAAAGTGCGCACACAAGCTAATTACAGGACAACACGAATGCCTCTAATTACTTTTATTCCAATTCCAACGAAATTTGTTGGAGCGGGATTCCCCGTGGACGTATATATATCTATAATACATCCGACGATGTAGGCGCGTACAATGTACGTAAGTGTACGTACGTGCGTGTGCAGTACGTGCATACCAAGCAGTGCATGCCTATCAACCACGATGGTTTCGCTATTAAAATTCGCGATCGGGTATAATCCGCAAATTGACCGAAATCTCGATGACAAAGCAGCGACAGCGATCGTTAGTAGTTTCATAGGGTTGTGGACATGCATAGTCGTAGCATGATAAAATCCGCTCACTGAACAGAGAGGCTGATTTCTATCGATCGAACCGATATACCAATCCACTGAATTGCAATTGTGGAGTAGATCATGGAGATAGGAAGGAGTACCAGAATGAAGAATGCAGTAAACAAGACGACACAGGCAAGGAATATGATCCTGATAAATCTTTAATTATCCTGAGCGCCGATATGACATAATTTGATCATATTTTTTAATGAAAAAAATGAATATACGATTTTAGTTGAGAAAATAAAGGAATATAGATCGCCCAGGATATCGTTTTAGTTGGCTATTATAAAATTGTCAGACAAGCGTACAAAGAGAGAATTATAAGCACAAAAAAATACTTTTGAAGCAAATTAATTTTCATAGATCAAAGTCATTATTGATGAAAAAAAGACAATGACATTAAAGAAGAAGTTACTTGGACGGCTATCTAAAAATAGAAGTCATTCACCTTTCTTGAAGGACATAGCAGACGTCTTAAACGAAACTGAGCTACTGATAGGATACTAGAAAAGCTGGCGCTCGTGCGGAATTGCTTTACTCTTCAGGGACGACAATCCCGTTCGTCTCTCTGGCATGCAATCGAATCATTCCTTCAAATCGGCACCGGCCATCTACTGTTTCTACTATTAAGTAGTTTGTTCAACGATTTGAATCTATATATTTGCGTTAGGGAGATGAAGATAGATTCAGTTTTTGAATCAAATATATTTTAATCCTGCGAATATTATCAATGCATAAGAAGCAAAAATAATACGTAAAATTCCGCAAAATACGAAAAATTCCGATTATAAGCGTTGTGATTTAACAATAATAATCGCATTAATTTTTATTATAATTCTTAACTTTAAATTTAATATATATGTAAATATTTTATTTCAGTGTTCAAAGGAATTTACCCTTGACTTTCAACCACACTGTCTACTTGCATTTATAAATGTCCCATTTTATATTTAATTGGCATTTGTTGCGATAGAAAGATAAAAGAAGCGCGGTTCTCTCTCTTTCAAAGAAAAGTTAAATTAACATGTGTCGTTTTAACCTTGCCACCAACTTTATTTCTTTCACGCCCCGTTACATGAAAATCACCTCATTTCGTTTAATGAAATTATATCAACGCGAACATTGTCATTAATTATGGCTAACTTATGCAAACAAGTTTAACGAGCAATTCGATGGCGCGGTATTAGCGTGTGACGTATGAAAGGAAAATCGAATGAAAATATACGGTAGTTCGGTGGGCGAGCAGTGAAAGATCGGCTTTCGTAGGTCTAGCGTTTTTGTAAGTCTGCGGTCGTCTACTTTACGTTGGTCAAAGGAAATGTGCGGCGAGGTTGCTTTTTAGCTCTTCTAGTTTTTCATCACAGGTTCAAAGAAGATATTATGTGAGTAGAAAAAGAGGGAGAGAGAAAAGACGCGATGGTAGTCCATTCCTCTCTCTATCCTGTTCAATCACTAACCCGGCCGCTTTCGCGCCGCTCCTTTCTTCGAATGGTATTTGAAAATACTCCAGCTCGGAAGCAGGACTCGGTAAGTGCAGGCTGGAAACTTTGATAGGCGACCACCTAACCGCCTTAGCGGGTTGGTAATTCAAACAAAGCTAGCCCCGTAGTGAACCCGCCGGATCCATAAATCGGTAAAACGAGAGCAAAACGCGTAGATTGAAGAAAGTTGGAGGTAATAGATAGGGAGGAGTAGGCATCCTACGGAATACCAAATGAGTGAGGATAGACGCCACCCAGTCACATATTCTGTACCCAGTGTCTCAACTCTCGACCTTTAATATCCCTCCATCCTCATCTGCGATCCTTCCATTCCCTGTTCAATTCCTAACCGTGCTACTTCTTCTTTCTTGCCAGCCAGCCTCGCTTTCCTCCAATATTCTCAAACTATCTAATTTTACACGAGGAATAACTGAATTCGATTCGTCGACTGAAATTTACAATGGGAAAACAGTGAATACAAATGATTTGCTCTGTATAATATTAGTTGATTAGCTTTTTTAGCGATAAACATGATTCATGAATGATGAACGTCATTTTTAATTTTTATAAATGACAATTCTGTAAGCCGTGACAAACCATTTATTGCTTGAGAGACTAATATTATATTATTGCACCCCAATGCTGTGTAATACGATTTCGACTCTTCAACTTTACGGCCGAGGAAATTTGGATGAGATTTCTGCCGAGTTCAGTGGGATAGAACCTTATCGAGCTCGCGAAGACAGTTTCCAGCGAACCTTAAGAACTCTGGAACTAATAGCTGTGAGGACTTAAGAGGAAAGCTAGACGAATGAACGAAGTCGTGAAAAGTTTCGGATGGTTGTCAAAGTTCGTCGCAAAGTCGAACGATGAACAGGAAATGCTATGTCTAATTGAGAGGCAGTAAGGAAACGATTGTGGCAGATAACCCTGACCTTATTCCATCTTCTTTCTTCAGTGATTTATAGTAAATTTGTTTTATAATTATTTTATCCGGCACAACGAATATTACAAAAATTGACATAAATACATATTATTTTATGATAAAATAATATTACACTTTCCATTCTTCAGTATATATAATGTCAATGCGAGATTAGAAGCCAACTATACGTATGCTATCAAGGTTAGTCTTACTATAATGACATATCGCTAACTGCTTTGATAATACCGAATTTACTTCTCCTATTGCTATTTAGGCTTCACAGAACCATCCCACGTAATGTATGATAAAGGTAAATTTGATGGAGTTTGATTAGAGAATATTATTAATAGTAGATTTATTACTATAAATTAATATTCTAAGTCATAATTATCACGAAATTATTTACGTAACGAAGCGTATTCATTTTGTAGATAAAAAATACATAAAAATTTTTTTTGAATGATGTAAAAAGTGAGTTCTATTTTATTTATTTTATAGTAAAATAAATAATGTACATAATATTTATTTTATAGTAAAATAAATAACAGGAAAACGTAGTGAAATTTCATTATTTTTACTTATTTTTTTATTGCAATATTACGTGTTATTTAAAATAATATAGCATTATTTTCTTCTATTCTCTGTAATATTTTACAAAGTTATTTATCAAATAAAATTTTTACGTGTATATTACATAATTACTTCTTGTTGCAAATTTAATTAAAGCAAAAAAGAATATTAATGATATTTACAAATATTTATAAATTGATTTTTATTTTGATACCTTGGAACTTTTACTTTAATTTAATTTTTTATATAATTTTTAATGTATACTGTCCATATGTAATGATAATACTGAAAACTTAAATTACCACTAGTGACATAAATGTAAAGAAATAAAAATTGATGCTATGTTGCTGCGAGAATGCGCATAACCTGAACACCACGCAGACCATCAGACGACGCATCATCGGACGCACCAGCTGCACTCACATGCTCGTTTCATAAATTCTCGTTGGCGTAATTTGACTCACTGCATTTCGGAACTCTTTTATTATATCGTCAGTTCAAGAGTACTCCGCACAAATGCGCACCTGACTTTTTACGAGACAGCATATCGCGTACCGTACCTTTTAATTACAATTAAAGATACGAGAAAGAAAATAAACGAATAAATTATATCACAATTTTCATCTCTAACTATAAGTTGTAATTGTTATTTATCGTAATTTTTTGAATAATAATTATTTACTTCTTATAAAATTGTATCAAATTGTAATTAATATATTTCCGCAAATTTTATTTTTATTTTTTAAAATTCACTTAAAAAGTTTATTTGGAGTTTCATGGAAGTTTCCTATTTCATTTCATAGAAAGATATATAAATAAACTGTAATTTTTTCATTTTGATAACAAGCAGATTTAAGTCATTTCTTTCAATGTTATTGAGAGAAGCACCAATCCGACTATACTGATATAAAAAAATATTCACTTTCATCCTACGTGGAAACATATCGAGGTGAGCTTTGCGGCGAGTGATACTCGACGTTGGGTCATTAAGAGTTAAGTAGGTAAAGGATGTATCCATGGCGCGGTAGTAACTTCATATTACGTCGCCAATCTTTTTAATGCCGTAACGGATGTGAAACAGTCACGAGAGAAAACGTGATTTTCAACCGAGTGACTACACAGTGGAATGTAATCAACCTTTACTAATCCAGGAAACAATGCAATAATGAAACTCAAATATTTTAAAACTCTGCTACCGCCGCCGACCGGAGAAAGCCAACGCGAATGCGCTGTAACGCGTTTGGGGATGGGCGCAACGTGCATAGTAAATGGATCGACCAATATTTGCGGGCTTTTGGCAAACAATCAAACAAACAGAACCTGCACGCCATGTTCGAACTAAATGTTAGTTAGCGCAAGTCAGGTGTGTGTCATTTCCATTAGTGGTGGTCGTGATTGTGTAGCTGTAACGTGCGCCATCCCTTGTTAGTCTCCGAGCATACATTATCCCGTTATATACTTAACGTATGGAAGCTTTAAATCTGTGTATGCATAATATATATATATACACACACACACACACACACACACATATATATATATATGTGCCTATACTTTAACACCACAGTTGCTTCTTTTTACATGAGGCATGTTGGTAATCTCATTTACATTTCCTTGCTTACATCACAGCAAATATTTAACAAACATATATGGTCCTGTGTATCACGTGTCACTTGCTATATATATCAAGTTATTGTTTGTAGTTTGATTTAGAGAGCTTGTTGCTTGCGCCTATAGACACGGTTAAATATAATAATTATATACATACAACTGTGTTTGTATACACGTTCTTATTGAAATAACAACAAATTCTTGTTTTATTTATCTTTCTCGTCTCTTTATATGTCCTTTCTTCTCTCTCTAATATTTTTCGCAAATCTATTTCAAATATTTTTACTAATTGAAATCTTTTCATCAGAAAAATTAATCTATTTTACGAAAAAGATTCGTTGAAAGGCATCTACCTTAGCATCTACTAATCTACCATGCAGTAAAAAGATTTGCAGTAATATAACATAGTAGTAAAAGAAATAATTGAATACATTGGAGAGAGGTTTGCGTTAATCGCATTTTTTTTTATAGATTCAACCGTAAAGATACAAATCAGACACTTATACACTGTTAAAAAGAAATGTATTTGCTTCCATTACATGTAATTGAAGCAAATTTCAAGCAGATACATTAAAGACATTTAATATACATGAATATCAAATTCCATGGCACGTCCACATAAAATTTTATGGTAAAGTGTACTAAATTCCAGGCACATGTACACAAACATATACTTTCCAGTTACAGATACATTAAATTTAATGTACTGTATTTAGTGTAACTTAAAAATACATTTATATACTAAATTTCAAATAATATTTTAAGCAATGTAGATAAATCTATCTAAATATTTTAGTCGAGATAAACAGAAATTTAATTACGATAATCAGAATTCTAATTGAGATATGATCAGAATACTTTTTTATTGGTATGAACAGAACTGTTTTCTCAGTAACAAAATATGAAACAAAGTAACGCACAAATTTTTTAATGGATCATAAAAAAGTTTTTCATCGCACGTAAACAATCTCGACCATTAGCAACAAAATTCCTCCGTCATTACGCCCAACTAGTCAGAGCTTCGCCATGGTTCAGCCATATTTTTCTTCCGTGCGGTGTAATCCGTCCGACAGATTGAATCGTCACGGACGAGGTGGATGCAGCTACGTGGAGAGACAGAAACCTGGAAACGACTTTGATAAAGTTACGAAGCGCCGTCCGACAACAAGCCGCATCAAGAAGGAATTGCCAATAGAGAGTGAGTGTCTCATGCGCGCGCTGGAAAGTTTATATCGGCAACATTTCGGACACGCGGTCAACCTGATTTTCAGTCTCCGTCCAAAAGCTGATGAACGTGTGTTTGCTTCGCGCGTCATGGGGTTGTAAAGAGCAACGCTCCGAGGTGGTGACTGGTGCTCTCGTTTCGCATATTTACGAGAAGCACACATCGCACACTCGTACCCTTGCCGTCTACTCTTGTTCACATAACTCATCGTGTCCGGTGACCCATATCCAACTAATTTTCAGATAATTAATATTTCAGTCGCGGCTTTGTTACGCGCGAGTTAATTTTGATTTGGCCACGTTTCAGTTTCCCGCAGTTCTTCCTCTGCGACCAGACCACCCCTGATTCGTCCCGCACCACGTCGCGTCGACTCACGTCGAGCCACGCTCTCACCGCCTCTGCCCGCTTCATCCTGCAACCACCCCTCTATACCAAACCCTCATTTGGTCCCAAGCCGTCGTTACACCCCGCCGGGCTCTCTCATGACGCCCCTATCCTCTCTACCCTTTCCCCTCAGTTAAGCCGTTTCCCGTGAAAAGCGCCGTCCAACCAACCGTGCGCATTCGTACGCGAAGTGCGTGCATAATTTATTTTCAGCATGCTTTAAAGCTCCAGGCACGCCGAAACTACCGCTCTGAAATGCTCGTTGGTCAACGATCCTGAAATCCACGTTATCGGTATCGCATGTCGCTTGTTGTGTTTTCATTCGCGTGATACGAAGGAGGAATAATAATTTCGCATCTTGACGCGATTCGATCGATTCACGGTATTACGTGTGGTAGGGATGGCTATTATGCTCCCACAGATTTTCCGCGTGCTAGGATTAAATAAATGAGCGATGAAACGTTCGCGCCGCAATCGGAAATCCGTGCACAAAGCTGATCTTTTAATGGGTCGATTTAATCGCTATAATGCATTGTAAATAATTTGAGGATAATATTCACATCTCTCTGATAAATATATTTTTGCAATCTATGCAGAGTGCTGAGATCATACATTGTAGTTTACAGTATGATTTCACTCGAAATAGCGAACGATGAATATCATAAAGAAGACACGTGTAATTCAGCGATTGAAAAAAGAACATTACATAATGTTAACCTTTATTAATATAAATAGAAACAACTTAATGTGAGATAATTTAAATGATTGTTTTGAATATGAATATGTAGAATCAAAGATAGAATTAAATTAACGATTATTAATATAAAATATGATTTCAATAATATACCATTGCAAGAAGAGAAACTGTTATACACATACGAATTCGAATTGCAATGATAAATTTATTATTAGCGCAATTAAATCGACGAACTTTAATTCAGTCGAGCTTTCCGTTAATGTAGTACAAATATCATGGTCAGAAAATCGCTGCTCAATGTTATACCCAGCTATCGTGTGTTTGTACCTCTCCCTGTAAGCATCCCCATCGTTATATGTTTTGCAAAATATACACGCGCAATATTTACGAGAGAATAAAATGTTTTTTCCTGTCCGTTGAACCGTGCTCCGTTGTTTCATAAAATATCAGATTTCTTCTGTGCATTATCCAAATGCACGTTTACATTTATAATCCTACCATCTTTTCGGCATTTAAGCATCGTGGAAATTACGAAAACATAAGTAATATAAAGGTTTAAAAAACATTTCTCGTCGGTTTATCATAAACGCCTGTTAGATGCCATTTGCATATAAAATATCAAATGAAAACAGAAGTTATTTACCAGAAATATAACAGAAATATCGGGAAAACAATGCGTCAAAAATACATTTGTTTATGATGGAACTCTAACTTTGTAATAATATATTTCTTTGATGCATTGACGAATTGAATATTCTAAATTGTAGAGCTGAAGAGATTGGAAATATTGGAAAATAAAAGTTAAACTTTATAAAAATTTAATACACATTTGATAAACGCTTCAAGCATATTTTATATCAAATAGGATAGTAATGAATAACACGATGAAAATTTATGAGAAATTATATTTTTAAACGTATCGCACCTTCGCAAAAAAGTAAAAGAAGTAAAAAGTATAAAATTGTTCAAGAGAGAGAAAAGAAAATTTGTTCTTAAGATAAATTCTTTATAATTGTATTAACTATAGCTATAAAAACTATAGTTAAGTTTTAGAGCGCTCTATGTAAGGTAATGAGTACAAGTGAACTCTTACCTTCTAATTAATATACATATTAATATATATAAAGGAAAATGTTCAAAACAATTTTTACTTACAATTTAGAACCTCATAAAAATCGTATGGATTATACAATCATTAATATCATAAATTTTCGCTTTGGTCCAAATCAGTCTGTTGCTATATTGTTAAACACACACACACACACACACACACACACACACACACACACACACACACACACATATGTGTGTATATAAGTTAACTAAACTATCACAAATTGCTTGTTTCATTTTCTCTAAAAGTAATGTAGATATTTTGTGTGTGTTATGATATATTATTTTTAAAAATTATTTCTGTTTTGATATGAGTCATTTCTTTAGAAAGTATTTGAATTCAATTTTTATAAATTAATTTGTCTTAATTAAAGGCTAATATATTTAAAGCATATAATTTGAAATTCGAAAATTTTCAATTTGTGTCATTTTTCTTGCGAAGGGATGCTATCGATATATTTCAAGGAATAATTTGTCGCTTCCTACATAGGATTAATTGATAGCTATATTATGCACGGATTTGCTAATGTCATTGTATCGTGTTTATTATTTTAACGTGGTTAATGGAAATGCAAGCACTGAACCGTTAGCAATCACCGATTAACGTTTCATATTAAATGTGTGTATGTATGTTGGAATAAAGCCATTCTCTTGTCAAAGAGGCTTTCATGCTTAGATCTATGACTATATATTGAAAATTTCATAATATTTGTTTAATAGTTTCTATTATACAAACTTATCTGATTAATTTAAATAACTAGAAATTATCGAAAAAATATATAAGTTTCTTGCAAAAAATGTTTCTTAAATCATTTTATTTTTACTCTTATTAAATACTTTGAGGAATAAACGTGAAAAAAAAACCGATTTTGAGTTTAATCAAGGTATTAAGAAATTGAAATTTATCTACAAAAATTTATATAACTGACTACTCGTCCTAGATTTGCAAATATTTCTGGCAAAGATTTATATTCAAGAAACTGAAGAATATTTCTCTGCTGAGAAGGATGAAAAACAGTTTCGGCGAACAATACATTCTCTAACTAAACTGGGCGCAAATTCATTCCCTTCTAATATCACGGAAACCACGTTCATCTTACCAAAATATTCAGAGAATAGCTAGTCGTAGAGTGAGACTGTGCTCGCCGGGGGTTGATGGCTCAGGATTGGGTTGGGAGTCTTCGCGTCACCAGGAAATGGCGACCGTTTCCTCTGCGTATCCTCCCTACCGTCTCTCTTCCCGCTGAGGGTTTAACTATGCAGTGTTTCTCAACCTTGTTCTTCCTATTCTTAAAAAGACTACGGAGTATTTATCCATAAAACCGGAACGCTCTCAATTTTTTTATTTTTGTCATTTATCGTTTTTTTTTTATTATGGCAAAGTACTAAATATGAATTTTACACAATATGGATTTTAATAAACTCGGAAAATCATTTTTTCAAGCCCCTTTTACTGTTTATTGTCTCAGTTGCTTATTAAAAAATTTTTAATACTTTATCTAATGCAAAATAATTTAAACGAAAACAATTTAATTTGTGTTTTACCAAGTTAAATATTCTAAACTATTCTGGAATATATTTTATGTAATTTTTAATTATTGTAATTAAAAACATCAAAAACATAATTACAATACAATGCTGGCCTTACGGTTAGTTAAATACTTGTCATTATGTATTACAATCTCTGTAAATTATTCTGTATTTACTCTCTTTGTAAATTATTCTGTGTTTACTCTGATATATCTAAGCACAAGATCTATAATAGAATATGAAAGATATACAATATTTTTAGTTATTATAAGTGCTATTTATTTTAGAAGAGTTTGGAAAACGGTGGAATAGAATGCTGGTGTAAATCAGTGCGATGAATCGATGTTAGTAGGATTTTCAGAATTCATTTCCGAAATAAATGTCTAGATATTAGACAAAATAAACTACTCATTTTATAATTTGCAGTCTACGAATTCGTACAAAGTACGAAATGTATATCTGATCTAATAATGTTCTCGCGTTCTCAAATCACAACTAAGTGCTCCTCGAGTCAACGAGAGACACTATGTGCCACGGAATAGACGCGGACAGCTATGAATAAATCCGAATGTACGACATCTATAGATGCGTCGAACATATCATGCATGTATACCACAGTAAGGTATTCGCTTCTTTACTTGCGTCGATATTGCATATCGGAGCACAATTTCTCAGATCATTACATCTCGGTAGGAAAAGGAGAGGAAAGTGGGACGGGATACGTGTTAAATCATGCAACCGCCACCTCCACCCATCACCAGAATTTTCTTCCGTGATTTTTCCGTGTCGTCGATGCCGGCACGACCATACTACCAAAGGGACGTACAAAAAGGCAATCCTGCCAGGACGACTACGTGTCGCTGAATTTAAACGTCTGCTTAGTGAGCGCCATGCATTGTTGTCGCCGCATTCGGATCAACATGTCGTGTATACCGTGCACACCAATACACAATTAACTGTATTGACACGTTTGTTTTGGGCACGCGAAGTCTTGCATGTACATTCCTATGAATTTCCTATTTTGTATACGTAGCATTTCTCGCGCGATACTGAAATGATAGTACAGTCACTTGATGCACGCGTTCTCCATCAAAACGAAAAATAATAATAAAATATACCTGCGACCTGATGAGATGTTTGACAATATATTTATTATAATTTTTTAATAGTTCTTTTTTCATATTTCTTATTACTTAACTGTGAAAAAAAATACATCAAAATAAGAATATGCAATAAGTACATATTGAAATTATATTTTACTCTTCATCATTCGGTTCATAGTAACTTTCTGTGTGTGCGTGTGATTATCAAGAAAATTAATACTGATATGTAGGTGAGATTTTAAATACATATTGACATATATATATATACATCAAATCAACATTGTTCTTGTCTAATATTTCTTACTTCTAAACGTATATTCTTCCGGACTCACGAAGATAGCTTTATTGAGAGCTATAGGAATCGGTCGTCCTACTTCAGTTTCTTCTATATACTGTCAGATACTATTTCGTATAAAATGTTCTTCGTAAAACAACATCTAGCGAAACCTATCTAACTCCGTGTATTTACGACCATCCGATCCACACTGTTTTTATTGAAATGTATCACCCATTGTGGTAACGGGTGATACGGACTTTGCTCGTGATCGTTACCACTAAAAAGGGATGGAGTAAAAGAGAGAGAGAAAGAGAGAGGGGAAGAAAGAGCCAGTGTAAGATTGGATTTCACGTTTGGTTCGAATACGTACCAGTCGAGAAAAATCGTGAGCCACCGTTCCGTCTTACTCAGCAGACATCTCGAGCATTCGCTTCGGAAGGATACATTGGTAGGTACCTCGGTAGGATATAGGTAGGTGGGCATTATCGAGGAGGGAGACCGATCGAACCGTTCGAATCGAATTTTGAAGAAACGACCAAACGCGCTTCAATGGTGCGAGAACCGTGCACTATGACAAACATGGGACGTAAGGTGGAAAAACCAGTAGAAAGATGAATCTGTAAAACGGCAAGCTTATCAAATTGTCAAAGGTAACAGTCTCACGACATGCCAATGGACATATGGAAATCAAGTATAAAATAACCATGCAAATATAAAGTAAAAAAAAATATATTAATAAAAAAAAAGTATAATAATAACAAAATGTTAATCAAATAATGAGTAGTTAATCAAATAACAGAACAGATTTTAATAAAAATGCTATGTACCTATCTAAAATATTATCCAAAAAACGTAAATTATTTTGACAGAAGAGATATAAAATTATGTTAAAATATGTGTGAAATCTTAAGATGATGCGGAATTAAATAAAATCTGCAGTGAAGATGCTGGAGATTCAAGATTGACGGTCAACGAAGTCCATAACGGATCGAAGAGCAACCGATGCGGAAGGAGAACAGGTAAGAAACGACCAAGGAAAGGACTTGAGTTTGTCGAAATCAGACTAACTTAGCTTAGCACCGACTTCCAAGAGCATCGACTTCACCGACGGAACAGCCAATACCCAACGGGCTGCTGGCTCCTGATTTCGTTGGCTGCTGCGGGCCGCCTCCACAGCCTCCAATAAGTCGAAAGATGGGAGCAAATATTGGCGGGCGGCAAAGTAGGGCGGGGGTTTGCTCAGGTTGATGCAAAAAATGTCGTCGGGAAGATAAGGAAAAACTCACGGAAAAACCGAATCGCTTAGCTCGTATTAGAAAGGACAAAGAACTGATACGGAGCGAGCGTGAGCGAGAGAGTAAGAAAGGCTGGCGAAACGAAGGAGGGGTGGAGAATGCTGGTGACGCGAAAGAAGTTGAAGGACCGTCGGTGAAGCCAACGGAAGTGGCAGGAGGTTTCTCTCCTGGGATAAAGAGGACTAGATAGGAGAAAGGAAAAGACTGTGGCTGTAAAAAAAGAGACTGAGCGAGTAAGCAAGAGAGGTGCGCAAAGATAAGGGAAGAAAAGAGAAAGAGGTAGTGATAAAGGGATGAGGAGAGGGGGAAGTTAGGACAAACGGATAAGTAGGAGAGGTGAAAGCGTCGAGTGCGCTTATTTGTCTTGACACGAATTTATTTTCCCGTCTGAAGAAACCTGGGATGACGCCGCCGTCTTTTGCGCGCGTCTCGTGGGATACTTATCCCACTTTGTTACGTCACAAGGTCCCACGGTGACGAGGAAGACACATCATTCTGATGCGAGAAGTAGGCAATCTGCAATCTTCGAAGCTTCTGTTTTGGTAATTGTTCGATGTTTTTTGATATTTCATTGAAAGATATTTCTGTTTATCGCCGACAATAAAGCAATTTATGGATTTCTTCCTATAATATATTTGATAACATTAATTTAACGGGTGAAATATTATGATACTTGACGTCAAACAATTATTTTTGTTACTTTGAATAGAATGTGACAATATTACATTGATTTTATAAGTTTGATGAGTGCAATAATATTTAATTAATATTGTATTAAATGTAGGTTTTTAATTGTAAAACATATGCTCATTTATATTTATTTTCTATATAAGGAATGGCTTGTTTTGTAAGACATTTATTGGCCCATCCACGTAGATCTAGAGTTCCGATGGCCATCGTGTTACGTGATTTTTCTTGTAAGCAACTCGACGGAGACAGATCGCTCTCGTAATTGATGAAACGATGGCAAACAGCGTCGAAAAAGAATTGTGACACACACGGTTAGCAATCCGTCTTACAATTTCACGAGTAACTTGCGCATTTACGCTTAGGTAACTTACCTGACGTGTAATGTTAAGGTATTCGCTGTGGGATTGTTTTCGACACGAGAAATACACCAAGTGAAACATGTTCGTTTTACTCGATGTATTTACTGGATGTACGTTATATATATTTGCATCATAGTTATCGCGATTTATCATAACGCCGGGACCGCATGAAAGATACATTAAGATCGCCAGACGGTGAGCTTCCGTGAAGTTGTACTCGTTCCGTTTGGGATGAAAGCGACTCGTGATACCGGTAAGGTGGACCACGTCTTTCACATTTTTGCCTCGAGCGAAAATATACGAGCTTCAGCAAAAGTGGCATTACTTCAAACGAACTGCCTAAAGATAACCTGCTCTCTTTGC
This sequence comes from Acromyrmex echinatior, assembly GCF_024713525.1. NCBI lineage: Eukaryota > Metazoa > Arthropoda > Insecta > Hymenoptera > Formicidae > Acromyrmex > Acromyrmex echinatior. Next base: position 19,247,928 of record NC_141852.1, read on the forward strand.
CCGAGGCGCACACGTTCTAGCACTATTTTTGCGATGGCAAAACGAAGCGTATTTCATATTTTGCAATCCCGTAGTACACCTGCTAGGATCTCCGAAGCACGCGTTTCCTACGTAACCTAATCCTAATAAGCTGGCCTTTGAAAAGTTTCTTGTAAGTAATTCTGTAAGCAAAAATAAGATAACTTTACGGATGGAATCAACTGCTTTTGTGCTTGCCAATAAGTTTTATGATAATAATACTGTAAATTATAATATTACTTTGTACAAAATCTTAGAGATCTTAAAGATTAGAGGTAATATTAATATTAAAGCATCTACATTTTTTAAATATATGTATTCCTTTTTTCTATATTTAATACTTTGGAAACTTCATTAATGCATTAATTAATGAGAAAATCACAAATATGTCTGGACAACAAGTGTAATAAAAAAAAAGCTGTAATACGCGCGTGTGTAATAAAATAAAAACAAAGATCGTTCCATTCACCATTGATTAAGAAAATATCCCCTCCCAATTACTACATTATATTTCGACAGAAAATGAAAAATTTTAACAGGAAATATGATCGGACTTTCGATAACGGATTAATTATTATTCGTATCCGAGAAGTGAATGCACGTAGTACTTTTGCTCGTTAGTATCATGATCGTTCTCCTCACGAACCGCCTATTGATTATCGTACGTACGTCTAAAGCTCAGGGATCACACGTCATCTGCACATTAATGCAAACGATAGAACACGTATCACATTGCACGTGAACTATGCATATACATTATTGATGTTAAACTACATACTGCACAAAAGAATTGTATTTTAACGAATTACATTTTAACAAGATTTCATTGTAAGCTATATTTTAAATATTTTTGCATACTCAAATACAGCAGATAGTTAATGTCTATTCCTAATTTAAATTCTATTCTTAATTTAAATTTAATGAAGTAATAAAAATGACTATCTTTTCTTATAAAAAGAATAAATGTAATATATGTATAGTCCATACACATTAGGAATACCATTATACAATTTAATTTTGTATAAATATTTGTTTAAATATTTGACATAAAAATATACATTTATGTACGTACTAATATATAAAATGAAATCAGAAAGAGAAAAAAAGAGAGTGAAAGAGGAGAGGAAAGTTTGGTGGCTTATTATAACTATATCTCCGAAATAGCATGATATTATTAGACTATAAAATATGTAACAGTATATATTTACATATTTAATGGAATGGATCCGGCGCGATCGAGAAACGACATCAAAATTCCATCGTCGCCCGCATAATATACGATTATCCTTGTCATGATCGATGCTTTCAAAATCGAGATCCGTTCATGCAGTTATGTAAGAGGAAATCGAAGTTCTCCTCCATATTCGGCAGCACTCGAACTCTCTGACCGAGAGTCTCCGTAATTACGGCTTATCCGTAATCGTGACTTCATCAGATCCCGGCACGTGGATTTCAAAACGATGTCTTGCGTGATTACTTATCGGTTGAATAAAAACGTCCATGCTTGAATGGATCACCTCGAAAAATAATATGTATGCGTCTGCACTTTTACGGCAATGGTGGAGTTGAGTATCGAACGGAGAACATTCGGCACAAGTATCCGCCAGCAGTGAGACTATAGCGAAGAAAATCGATGAATGTAAGAAAAAGGTTACTAGAGCAGTCAGTTAAAATATGTAAATATATGAAAAAATATCGAGTACAAAAATATATAATCCTTCTTTATAATGCTCTATTTCTTTGATATAAATGACATAATGTATACCATATGATATAAATCTGGTACATAACAGTGGAACACAGGCTCTGTATATAAATTGTTCCTAAAATTTATCTCAGCGTGGTGACTTTTTAAACGTTGTAAATATATCATGCCTGCAATAGATCTCAAGATATTCGCGGCAAATTACTTCTCTTTGACCAACTTCAGCCATAACAGTATCCCTTCGCATTCTACGAGCGCATAAGAGCTTGTTGTATACGTTATTTATGGAGCTTTGTTCTTTTGCTTCCATTTTTTCGCTGTTTGAGCGATCAACAATGTACGCCATAAGGCGAGAAGAACGTCGAAGACGATGAAAAGGATGAAACTTGATCGCATCGAAGATAAAAGTCATGTTTGCTATTGATATGAATAGACAGTGAGTGAGAGTAATCTTCCAATTAAATCTTTGTTGTACTTTCGGATGCGCAAAGTTCTTTTTGCATCGAGTCTCTATCGGCCTACATAGGATTTTCCAGTAAAACGGAGCTTGTAAACGATATGATTTGTGGCTCACGGCGTATCTGATATTTGAGCATGAAATTTTTATTTTATACTTGTAACAGATATTTTTAGCTTTAACTAAAAAATAATTAGTAATTATCTCAACACAATATGTTTATTATTAATCTTTCATACGCTCTTATAAATATAAATGCAAATTTTGTTTCGCGTAAAAAGCTTGAATGTGAGGGATGTTATATGTTGAGTTGCGCATGTCAAGTTAGTGATGTATAAATGTTTTTCACAGATGTCCAGTTATTGGACGTTTCGTACTGTCGCATCGTTTCATTAAAATTATATACAGTTTGCTGCCCGCAAGTGCATAGTTAAATGCGAATCATGCACACGTACTTGTTTGCATACATATATTCTACCAGCCGGATCGACTCCAACGTGGCTTTATTAACGCTCCTTTTACGAAGATATGCTATATGTTTATTTAACAACCGTATTCGACTTGTTATTTATTGCCATTTATTTCATTACTCCGGTTTATTGAGTTTTTCAGTTGTATTAACGAAATCGTGACAATCAACGCATCCGGGGCATTTAATTACCATTTCCACGGGTTTTTCTCGTGTATTTATGGCGGCGGTATTATTAAATTTTAGAGTTCCTTCTTTCATTAATAACTAGGTCAAGAAGTTCATTCAGATCAAAAAGTTTACTAAGCATCCACAATTGCTTTTTACTAAAACTTTATTCGCATTCCATCTACTAATATTTTATGTAGTTCATATTTAGCATTATTTATTGCACATACTTCGCTTCTTAAATTATGCAATTATGCATAAATATTTTATATTGCTATTATATATTAATAATTATGAGAAATATTTACACCTTTTTTTGGATAATTTTTATTCTGTAGTAGATAATTTATCATGAAAAAAATATATTGCATTTTTTATCTAGAGTACACTAGTTCAACAAAAATAATATTCTAATATATTGTAGGTTGTGTTTTGTCGTCATATAAAATCATTACAAACAGATTGGAATGTGCAAATATACTTTTTTACCCGCTGTGTATTTATAAATAAAGATAAGCAAACATATCGTGTAAAACAAATGAAGTGTGTAATAAGAGGTGGCATTTTCTACAAAGGAGATCAAAGTTATAATTAAATTATATATGGCCTTTTATGAAGATTATAGAGTAATGTTACCTTTCAATTCATTTTCAGGAAGCAAATATTTGATTATATCGTTTGCTATTAATAATTACTGCGGAGTTGATCTGTATAAAATCAGTACACGATAAGAAAAACGCAAAACACATAACATTTGTACTTATTCTGAAATAAACAGTAGGCGTTTTGACACTGATAAAATAGTGATACCGTACGAGGAAGCCGTGAAAAGCACACTCGCGTCTTATAACGCTTGCATTGATCGGGCTAGAACGCTTACGGCGAAGCTTACAGGGAAATCGCATTAAGTTTAACCGCGACGCAATTCATAATTCCATTATTAACCCTCGCGAAAGCGGAGCGCCGATGGGTCGCTTTGTTCGGCTTTAAACGAGCGGTTTTACGTTATATCCGGCAGCTTCCTAAGCTGAAGCCGAGCCCGAGGCAGGAACGGCAAGCGCTCGCTTCTAAAAGATCACAAAATCTTCGTTAACTTTAGTAGCTGTATATATTCGGGACTTTAACAGAACCTTGCCACTTATGGTATAATCATTTCTTCACCGTATCGTGAAGACATGATTCCACTTATAAAGACTGACTTGGAATTTTTATTTCTTCTTATTCATTATTCAGAATTGTTGAACGGATAATGTCTGCAAGGTAATCATAATTTATTTATTTAACGGGGATATCCGTTATTCATTATTATCAGCGATATACCTCGAAGTATTGATCGCTATAGAAATATGCACGTTATATATACGCATCTTGCTAAATAATAAAGTTATATGAGCGATTACAGATATCGGTAATGTAATATTTATTAATAGCCGTAATATTACTACAGTACGTAATGATTACGACGGTAATGTTTATGATGTTGCAAAGATTAATCATAGTACATTATAATCACGTTTATGGTTTAAATGCGTGAGTGTATATTACGTGCTATTTTTGTATCAAATGGCACACCCACACAATGTGATATTATCGAGCATGTAAAATTAGAAAGCGAAACCTCGAGTTGAATTATTTTATGTTACAAATAATGTATATGTCACTACTCACGTTTTTTTACGTATAAACGAATGCGCAAATTTTCCGAATAAAAAATTTCACATTTTAACGCGCGAAGTTTTGCGAGTGTTATTAATGCTATGCGAGTTTGCTCTATTTCGGGTCATTACTTTTACATGACTATCCTCGAATCGGAGACTCGCTTGAGTGTGAAATAATGGACGAATTATTCTCATTGCCAACGATTAACGACAATTACCAAGATGATATTTGCGTCGCATTTATAAATGAGGAGTGTTTTCATAATCTCCAATGTTATTAAACCTTCGAGTATGAAGTTTATCTAATATTAATCATAATTATTATAAGAGGAGTTGAGGCATCAAAGATCTTGTCTTAATGAATTTCAAATAATCTTCAATGAAAATGGAACCAGATAGTGTTGTTGAGATACATGTATATATATATTTTTTTTATTTTTATGATGTTTGTTTTGATTAAAGGATACATTTAATATGAATTGATTACAAATTCAAGTTTAATGATAGAGTAAATAAACTTTGAATCTTTAATCGAACATCGATTTTAAACTTGCAATAAAACGTGATGATAACGGTTAAAATTCGAGTTCAAACAATGGTTTCTCGCCTAGCGTATCGATTAATAAACGTTGTAATTAAGGTAACATGAATATTCATACATGTATTATAATTACTGAAATAACATATAACGATATCCGATGCTTATATTATAATAATATTTCTCTATATTTGGACATGTGGATCGATAAACTATTGAAGCTTTTAAGAAATAAAGAATAATATTTGCTTAGAAGAATAGTGCTTAGCAATAATAGTAATATTTAATAAAGATAACGTTGCATTAATGCGTTTTAACAAAGAGGTTTTGACTTTTGCTCTCCTATAAATGAATAAATTTTATTGATATATTGACAACATCTTAAATATATACCTAAACATAATTAGATAAAAAGAAAGTGATTTATTTATTTAATACTTTTCTAATATTATCAGATTCTACTTTATTAGAATTTATTAATTATATATTATTTAAAGTATCAAATATATGTGAATTGAGAAACTCCACTATTACTTTCTATACCACACACATCTCAATTTTAAATATATATCTTTATAGAATTGTGATCGTATATTTATTAAATTCTACAAAATCTACGTTGCAACACAATTGCGGAAAATCGGAGAAATATCAATTTTCTAAGATGATATTTTCAAACAATAAAAGTATATCAGAAACTTAGCAATCGTGACTCGCGCATCGACAGCTGATAGGCGAAAGTGCGGAACTGGGAAATTATATAAAATTATCTAAATTAAAGGTATATATTCGAGCAAACGAACATCCGCGCACGAACTCGTCTAACCGCCGTACCCGCTCTCTTTACCTCAGCGCGAATTCCACTTTTTTTTCCTCTCGGTAAATCCATCAATTTGAAATGCAGACGGATGGCGCGCTTGACCGGCGGAAGGATAAAAGGGGCGGTGGGAGAAACGAACCGTGGTTGCAACCACCGGGATTGTTGGATGGGTAACGCTGCGTTTGCAGGTAGAAAAGGCGAGTAGGAGGGTTGCTAGCCAGGCATAGCCGTGCAGCACAAGCAAGCAGGCAAGCAAGCAAGCAAGCAGGCGGGCAAGCTTTCACTATAGAATGCATTGAATCGCACCGAACTAAAAACAGCTTTCTGAATGTTTTATATACGAGACTACACGACCGAGGCTCTCCAGCCCTCTTCTTCCTACCACCGTCGTAACCTACGTACGCAATCCCCTTGCGTTATCAAACTCCTGGCTTTATGGTGGTTTCTCCTCTCTGCCCTTAACGTTCACGTTCGTCGTCTTTTCGTATCCTTCATGTTCACCTCGGCTCGGCTTGTATTCTCCGTCTCGCTTTGCACTTCGCTATTTCGCCGTGTGTGCGTCTATATGCATAGCTCAGTTGCTCACCGACTTACATACATATCTCTTAGCGAAGTAACGAAAGGTACATATTATCGGTTTCCACGATCTGCCGAGTAATTTCGTAATACGTTCATAAAAATTATCAAACGAGAAATATCAGAATATTAATTAATGACTACTTATTATTTTTACATGTCGTTTCCGCTGTACGTACAATAACCGCAGTATTTAAACGCTATACTTATTAGGACCGTAAAACGAGCAAAACGAGCAAAACGAGGTAGATTACGTACACAAACAGTTCTGATACTATAAACGCTGGAACTTGCATTGTTTACTTTAAATTCCATGCAGTGGCACAACTCGTCTCCATTTCGCGAGTATACGTCTCTGTCTTTCTCTATCCCTTTCATCACCTCATTACCCTTCCAACTGCTTCCTCTTACCTACCTACTCTCCTTCGTTCTCTGTACCTCACACCACCTGGCGTGTTGAAAGTTTCTCACTGTGCAGTTTGTCACAGACCCCCGTAGCTTAGGCTGGCAGGTGCGCGCGCCGTGTAGATATGGACTCGCGGCTCGCTTGCGATTAATGGAAAACGACATAAGCTCCGCTGATTCCGCCATTCTTGTTGCTAATGACCTCGAACTCCGTCAGGAAGACGACGAAATCTTCGTTTCACTCATTAACGGCAAATCCGTGACGGGAAAGGAAATCCGCCGCACAGATGGAGTATACGATACGAAACTCGCGCCAAACAAGATTCTGAGAGAGAGAGAGAGAGAGAGAGAGAAAGAGTTTATTTGATCCGGTGAATCACGTCCCTGAAAGCAGAAACACCTCCTCGGTGCGGTAATAGCAACAATTTATTATCTCCCACGCGCTTTTAATGACGTTAACAAGTAGATAAAGACTCTAAACAAGCCAGGCATTCTTCGTCGTTATTCGAAAGATCATTAATTCTGTTTGAAATGTGACTTTTACCGTGCACGATCGTAATGCGCGGTATTAAATTATTTTGCGCTGTGTTAATTTTCACTGAGCAAAGTTTGCTTGTTATGTAGATGTATGACACTTAATGCATATAATGTATATATATATATATATATATATTTTTTTTTTTTTTTTATTACATTCTATCTTCTCCCTTGTAAAGTAAAATCTGTCGAATTACTTCGTAATATGCTCAATAAGAAGAGTTCCGTCATTTTAATTATTAACTCTCCGCCGGCAACATGAATTTAATTCTTCTGTCAGCAATAAGGATCTTCAAAAAACAGAGCAAATTTTTTGTTGCTCCGAATCATATTAAAATCTGAACAAATTCTGATATACTTTTAAAATTTTAACAACGAGTTTTTACCATCATAAGGGTCGAATTGAAATATTTTACTTATTTTTTTCAAATTTAAATTTACCAAAATTCACAATTAAAATATTGATGATTTCTTCAAATCCTGCTCCCGGATGGAGGATAATGAATTTCCAAAGCAGGCTGGAGTGCAATTTATCCAAGTCGTCGAGAATAATTCATATACAAGGATATATAACAAATTATCGTTTCTTTAAATATATGTAAATGTAACTATAGCAACGTATACTTAGCGATGTAAGGTTTCACAATAATGCGTTCAGCAAAACATGAACCTGCCAGGTATTCGATGATGTACGACATAATACCCAATTATAGATATCCCATTACTGAACTTCGATGCTTCCATATCTTGTTTTGTTGTATTTTTGTGAGATATGTGATGTTACAGTATTATCATTGATGCATACGCATGTATCAAATCAATCGATGGCTGACGGTCGATAGAAAATAACTAGAAAGGTCAATTACAAATGCCAATAATAGAGTTAAACGATGTTGTTCTATAATATATTTGGATGATAATAGTATTATCATTGTAATATTATACATAAATGCATAGTTAACTTGAATGTAATCCGCACGTAATATAATAATTGCATATACAGCATTATGATTAGTAATTGTGCATTTAATAATTCTAATTTTGAAAATTATATCTAATAAGACTAGCTTGATTTACAGACAAAGAGATTATTTAAAGAGAAAATGAATATATGAAAATAAATGATATGTTAATTTTTTTTTTGTAAAAGGTTATGCAAATTAAAGATACATTAGCAACAATAAATAGATAATGATTAAATATTCATCTATGCTACATTATTTAAAACATCTTATGGGTCAGACTTATTTCTGACATTTTATCTGTGTGTGTGTGTGTGTGTGTGTGTGTGTGTGTGTGTGTGTGTATTGTGTGTGTGAGACTGAAAAAATCTAAAATTAACATTATATATACAACATTATAGGACCGTATATGTGATAACACAAACTATAAAAATCAATGCTTTTAGCTGGATCTTAAATACTCATATGATTCCGTGTGAATTTATATACTATGTACAATATGTAGTCCTTTGAAACGTACGCCGAAATGATTTTTTGATCTTGAAACGCTAATTCTAAACTGTCGCAATAATATCACAGATTAAATTGACTAGCAATTTAACAATTTGATGCTTTTTCGCATCTTTGAACGATCTTAAATCTTAATAATGTTGAGACATATCAAAATCTGAATCTCTATCTAAATAATTAATTCTTATTGCGAAAAATAATATCCCCCCTCGGGAGTCAAACCCAGATTTCTTGCTTTCCGAGCGAGCGTCCTAAGCTTTTAGATCACCGACGTTAATATTATATATCTAATTGAAAATTATGTTGACAATATATCATCCTCACTTTAAAAAATAAGATGGATTTAACACTGCAGTGCTTATTTAATTCTCACCGTGTTAATATTAACATATAGTGTGAATGGGTCTTTTAATATCATGAAGAATGATGGTGTTTACATAAATTATCAGAGATTTTAAATATCCATATCATGTTGATGTTAATATTTACATCGATACGATGAGAATTATATAAACACCGTGTGGTGTTAAATCTACATCGACATTTTTTAGAGTATTAAAACGCCAGAGAGAAAAAAAGTTTCAGAATAATACTAAAAAAGTGGAAGTTCATAAATATGTACGATGTATCTTACAGAAACGTGCGTAAAATATATTCGATATATTCATAAGCGATTAATAAATATACAGCGTGCTACTATTTGCTTGCCAAACTCCGAATGGCTTACTTGAACGAAGCCAAAACCTTCTCTCTTCACTGGATTCCATCAGCAATCCTTTCCCTCCCTTCACGAACTCGCGCCTTACTGCCGCCGGTGGTTAGTTTTCGGATATGGGTAATAGTAATTCGTTTCAGTTTCGGCGCACGGAGCACCGTAGGGTGGGTTCCTAAATCATCAGATAATTACTTTGGTAATTAATTACAACTCTGTTGGGCCGTGGACCCACCAGCCACGCCAGTAGTAGTAAAGTAAAGGGAGAGAACGTGCCCTACTAATAAACGAGCCGTCGACGCGCCTCTTACTCCTCTTGCCGACGTGCGCTCGTCGCGTCCAACCCACTTTCCATTATTCTTCCTATTATAAATCACTCATCAACTCTTTTTAACGCGCTTCCTCTCCTCCACTCCTTCTCGCCATGCGTCGCCGTTGCCGCCGCACAAGAAGCGAGAAGCTGCGCTCAACGTCGCTCACGAATCATCTAAAAAGCCTCACCGCGAAGGGAACGGATCGTTCTTATTTTCACTGCGATGACAATTATACTCTCTAATAGACGATATGAGATTATTAAAGAGATTCACATCTATTTCGGATTAGATTATTAGGATAATTCTCAAAGACTGTTTCATTTGACTTTTAGGAATGTCGAAGATTATAGGATTTAAAATGGTTAATAAATTCAGTTTTAATTGAACTTTAATACGTAATGACAATACGTATTAATACTTTAACATTGAAACATTTATCGGTTTTCTTAATTTAATGCTTTAGTATCTATAAATTAAAAAAGATGTACTTTTTATGTCGTCTATTATGTATTTTACATTTAATCATCTATACCTATTAATATTCTATAAGATGTTAAAATTTATTATATACATATATATATATATATATATATATATATATATTGTATATATATATATATATATATATATATTTAAAGCACAAAAAATAAATCAATTATCTACAAAATATAAAAAATGAAACGATATAATATTTTATGATATTCTTTATAAGATACACATAGCTATTATACAGAAATGATAATGACATGTTAACTTCAATGAGCAATCATTCGAATATCTTATAGCCATAGGTTTGAAAGTTTGACAACACCGTACAATAAGATCGTACAAGTTCTTTGAGACATCGTGACAACTTAGGACTCAGGGCTTCAGTAGCGGGGTTTATAAGATACATCTCAATCCAGGAAGTTACCAAGCAGTCTCGGTGCGGCTACTAACGCTCGTATAAGTTTCTGAGTTGGCCGTCCATTAGTTAATTGTGGTTTTCGGATCAGGATTCTGCCAGACATCGCGTGTCTTTACGACAAATTGCTAAGAGAAAGCGGTTAAGAGCGTATGCCGCTGGTGTACTAAGGCGGAGGTGGAGTGAGAGTATGAGGGTAGGCCGAACTGAAGTGATGTCGTACGTTGGGATAAGTTTGACGATCCCCGCATACCACGTACGTTGCTGATCAATGTAAGTAATCAGTCTTGCCGCGAATACCCCGACATGACAGCACAGCCGTCTCAAACTTCACGACGTTGCTCTCTGTTCTCAATTTCAACCTCCTCTTATCGATGACCCACCATCTACCGTTACGCAAACTTTTCTGATCGTTCTAGTTATCGAGGCTCCGAAGAAACGTTGCCCGAGACTCGCGCGGAAGCTGCTATCCGTTGTTATCGCCGTGGGCGCAGACTTCCACTTTTCTGAAAAAATTACGATGCACACTCGTGGGCATCCGAGAGAAAATAATGGCGATTTATTATCCAGAAGATTGACGTTCCATGCTGTTAACGTTTCTGGCGAGTAAAGTCACGATGGCGGAAGCTCAATGCTCCGAAAGACGATATTAAGTTTATTATTATTCTTTAGCGTTCATCTGCTTGTTTACACCGAAAAATCCATTGAATAGATTAATTATGTAATTCGCTTTCCCTTTTTTCAAATCTTTCTATGTAGTAATAAATTTTATTTCAAGAGAACTAATCAAATCCAATAGAATTCTTGAACACGCATTGTCACATGTAAAAGAAAACTTTAAATAAATAAACGCTTACGGTGAAAGGTAATACTTGTCTCCACCGAAAATCCTATTGAGAGAAATGTGTTCGCATGGAAATACGAGAAAATACCCTCAAAAATACCGCAAGATTGTCCTTTCTTCAACATGACGAATAAACTGGTAGTGATTTTCCATCGCGATGAATAAATTGGTAATCGAGTTATCGGGATTCAGACTCGATGGGGGTGGAAGAAATTCGAAATCCATTCAGTCAAAGTGGCGATGCTGGCCTCGGGTACACCAGCCGTGTCAGAAAACTCACGCCGATGGGGATAACGCCCTCTCCAAGACGATAATGTTGCAAATTTATATTCCGAAGGCGATCGAGCAAAGCTGCTGAATGTGCACTCTTGGCCGCGACTGGTCTGCCCTTCTCAGAATGCCACTCCCACCCTTCCTAAACCACTTCTTTCGCATCTTTTTCTTCGTTTTCTCTTGCTCCTTCTCGCCTTTCATATCTTTTGTGCATGCCATACAGCTCGATGATGTTCGACATCTTGTCGTCAATCACAAAGTGACAATCAATTTTTCATATTACAATTTTCTGTTCTCTGCAGCTTTCTCGATTCCTGCTGTAGTAAAGCAAAAGCGAGTACTACCTTAAGACATTTTAACATGCTTTCATACACATTACTTAGTAGATTTATACATTGTTGAATTTATTAGTGTTTTTATATCTCAATATGACTATTATTTCTTATATTAATTGTTATATTAATTTTTCTAACAATAGCATTGCATCATGCTACGTAAAAACTAAATACATTCATGATAAGTAATGTTGGAATGTGCTCATCAATTGCATTATTGCATGTATATTTTTTTTATGAAAATTAGATGAAAATAATATTTGTTCCGATTATTCGAGTGCTTCCTAATTTTCGAGTCCAAGGCAAACATTCAGTTTAATCGATCTTATTCATGAAACTAGTGCCTGAATTCAAACACTCGAATTCATATTTTCGATTAGAAATTATTATTAATATTATTAAAAAATAATAATTAGATTGACATTTATTACATATTTTTATAAAATTAATACTAATTTTACATATTTTCATAAATTTGTGAAGCAAATTATTTTATGCATATTTTCTTTTTCTATAGGAATGGAATATTTTCATATTTTGTCTTGAACAATTATCTAATCATTAATTTATAATATCGTATTCTTACTTATTTTAAGATCAAGCTTATAGGTACATTTAATTCTAAATTATAGTAAAACAGCATAAATATTTCTTTATTTGTCAAAAATGTTAATTGTTGAAAACATAGAAGCAGTAAACAATCAGAACAGTCATTAACGCTTGCGCGCGGTTTGTAGTAATTATAAAGCATGCAACTCATATTTACTATAAGTAAGGTTAGTCGCATCAATCTTCTTGGAAAACAATCAGTTTGCAATTAGTCCTTCTGAAATGTTGCCATATTGCATCTAGGCAGCCGTACCTATTTTGCCTACTTCTACGTATCCGCCAGGTTACATTGCTTTCTGTAGACAGTAAATGGCGCATTTACACGAGTCATTTATCACGTGATATTTAGCTTGGCAGCGTTTCAGTTAACTTTGAAATTTAAGTCCATACTACGGAATATTATTAACGGTTTAGTAACGTGTCATTTATCAAATCGCTTAATGGTAAGTATTAATCTTCTCTCCTTCGGTGAGCAATAATATGAAAATTGTACTACTTCGTAGTAGTTATGTTGTTGTTACTTGTAATTAAGCCCTACGGCGAGCATTAGAATTTGATGATCTGTGATTATATCAATTTCATGTTAACTATATAGCAGTCACTTAAATGTATAAATTCTGCTATGGAAGATATAGTATGAAATATATTAATTATACATATATACATATATATATATATATATACATGCATATAAGTTCATATAAATTGAGTAATTAATCGTATTTTACATTACAAATGAGATTGAATATTTTAATGCTGTAGATAGTACAATTAGACAATTATTCCTTTTTAAATTGTAACAAAGAAATATGCATGTGTGTGTTTACATGTATGTGTGTGTGTGTGTAATATACGTTTGTATTATTATATATCTTTACATGAATATATTTTTATAATTTCTTTTTTGACTATTTCATCATGATCTGCTTTCCGCTCTAATTTCTGTTAGTGATCTGTTAGTATCATTCTGTATTGTCATACATGATCGTTTGTATAGACTATATCTCAATGTTGATATACCTAATAACGCCAGTAGCTTCCTATGTGTACGGATATTCTAATTATACACTCGTCATTCACCTACATATATATATATATATATATGTCGCGCTTAAACGCGACCACTCGAGAATTTCCTCGCAAAGGGAATAGTGGACAGTGATGATTAGTCTTATGAATAATAAATCTGTACAAATAGCAAGTAAACGCGAACTTCTAATCAATCGATAAATTAAGTCTGTTGTTTAGATAAATGTTACTTTGACCGATATTAAGCATTTTAACAATATATTAACAATTTTTTTTTCTTTCTAAAACAGAAAATAGATTATTGAATCAATTCAATAAAAAGGTCGCGCATAGAAAATGCAATGTGAAAAGAGATATCTTAAATGTTACGTCGTCGAGTATTTTATTTATCGTCGATAAACTGCGTCGATTTCACGATCCAACTCATTTGCCGTTACAGTCGTCGCCACATCTTTCTTTCCGATCTACTTTTAGTAATTGAACGCTGCTTAAGGCATCATTCGACATCCATCGGCAAAAAAGCTCTCTTGCCAATATCTCACCGACGCCGATGCGTCCGCACGACATCCCGCTAAGCGGCGTCCGCAAAAGCTGCCGTCGGTGGTTTCTACGAGTTTTTAGCCTGTCTAGATCGATAGGAACGCCCGAACCAGTGTCGAAGGGGCTGTTGGGAGGATGGTATGAGATGGGCGTAGGGAGGTAGGACGGGTGCGAATGGGTTGAGAAGTAGTGGACGCCACTTTGTGCTGCATCGACATGAATTTGTATCCCTCCGGAGCTGCCGGCCACCATTCTCACTTCTCTTTCTCTCACTGCTGTGTTCTCATCGACGCAACCCGGTCTCTTTTTCTCGTTCTCTCGTTCGTTCTTCGCCGTCCCGCGTCATCCCACCCCGAAAAGCTCCAGCAGCTTGCGGAACCCAGCCATCAAGTAAAAATACATCACGTTCGGCCGATCCCAAGAGCGAGTCGACACCCCGAATATCAAGAGCGATCCTTTCAGATCAACGTGCCATCGGTTTAACGATTTTCCTTTTTGTCGCTTTAGCTGCGCAGGTGATTTTTAAAGCGACCTTCGGGAACGGTGACAGTAACACGCTCGAGCTTTTTTCACGTGTCACGTATTTGCTCATGCGAGCGTACCACTGGCCGCAGGCGTGCTTAGACTTTATCAAACGATGAACGATCAGCGCGGTAAGGTGCCGCATTAATGTATCTTAGCATATACATACAATTGTCATTAATATACGAAGTGTGTGAACCAATTTTGATCATCCAATATTTTAGTTAGTAACATCTTATCAAATTTTAACATATTAAAATTATGTTTTAAAATTTATGATTTTTGTAGTAAAAAGATAAAAGTCTTGCTACGCCTGCACAAAAGAATTTCTTCAGAAGCGGTATTCTCTCTCTCTCTCTCTCTCTCTCTCTCTCTCTCTCTCTCTCTCTCTTTCTCTCTCTCTCTCTCTCTCCATCCCCTCTCCCTCCCTCCCCCCTTTCTTTCTCTTTAAGTCTTATATTCTATGATTACCACTTCAGAAAAAATTTCACCTTGTAGGACGTGATAAATTCTTGTGATGTATAAAATGCATGAGTTTAATAGCTGCATAGCAAACACATTCTCTACATCTCAACGCGAACACGCACCAACGTGATTACATCTGTGTACACATGCTAGTCATGCACAACTGCAGAATTCATATTATTAGTCAATTATTTCCAAGCATTGTCCCGCAATGCAATCTAGTGTATACGGGAATAACGCGTTTCTATGCATACAATTATGCGACATTATTATAATATTATGATATAATATATCTAAAACTGGGCACCGCTTTGCGTACTCATATTACATATTGCTGTGGAAAAGTTTGCGAACAAGAGGTACACAGAGAAATGCGGATAAATAAGCGTCGCGAAACACCTTCGCTACGCGTAATCAGAAAATGTACCATGTACTAACTCATCCATTCACTTGTTCATATCTCAACTTTTTCTCTCCCTCTCTCTTTTTCTTTTTCTGCCTCTCTCTCTCTCTCTCTCTCTCTCTCTCTCTCTCTCTCGCGCTCTTTGCTTCTGTTACGCAACGCTGTAAATATGTAGCGACGCTTAATCACATTTCATGAAAGTTCTGCTCACAGCGTCGAAGCATCGACGTCCTATCGGTTTGTCACCCGAGGATGATGCCATTGTGTAACAATACTTCGGTAGTAACTCGCCGCTACCCTTACTTGCGAACCATCTCTCGGAAACCAACCCCCGTCTCCCTTCTCGAAGTACCACGTTCTCCGGTACTTGCAGGCTGAATAGATCCGCTGGCGGATAGAACGTATCCATAATGCGCAAGCTTAGCGCGCGCGTGTTAGGATCGGTCCCGGGTACAACCGGGCAGATTGAGGCTTAGAGCAACGGCAAACAGCATCAATTTGGCATCGCGCCACCACGCACGCTGATAGATACACGATAGGTGTATGTGCGTGTAACATACAGACGTAGGTACGGAAATCCTTGCACACACGCACTTTAGATACTGTATCGTGCTGACCATTTAATTAAGCCGATTCAATGTAAACGAGACTGGACTGTGGTAATGTTCATCGGCAATCATGTGACGACTCTCATTAATATCGCTCTCATTCCAAGTAATTTTCTATCTCACTTCGATGATTCCATAAAGGCCGAGTATGCCTCTGAAATTAGAGGGGCTCATGGCTGCAGCGGTCGCGTATTGGCTTTGCGACTGTTGACGGGTAAACTTCTACCCGTGCATAGGCAGCGCGCAATGAATAAAACATACGGGATACGGTTTGCATTTGGCTGTGGAACTAATTGTGACGCGATAGGCCAACAAACTAATCATTTTCATCAGGCACTTAACGTTCACTTCTCGATGTGTACGTAACCGTGCCGTTTTTGCTGCTACGTTTCCCATTTCGAAATAAGAAGTAATCAACCCCGATTCGCGACCGACAATTTCAGCTTAACGCGTGACCATAATTCGAAATGCCGCTTTCAACTAAGGATTTACGTCATCCAACTGGTGTATAGGATATGAGTATATAGGTGTATTGCGCGTTGTACGCGCGTTATGCAATCGGTCGCAGTACGAGTTTGAGTTCTGGTTGGCCAACGGGTCACTTCTCTTAACCGCTGCACCTCTTGAACTATTTAATTAAGCTGATTCCATACACAGGCGAGAATGAACAGGAGAAACACAAGCGGGACTCGCGAATTCCATTTATGCGAGACGATTTCACGCTATTGTTTCGTCAATATTCATCATCATGATTGTACGAGGGATGGATAGGCGCGGTGGCAATGAAAATGATCGGTGAAGGTCTGCTTGGGGAGTATCGACGGGCAAAATCCGACGTGCAACGTAGCAACGGCAATTCGAGCGCTATCTACGCTCGTCTAGGGACAATGCATCATGCATCCCGTTGCTGCAGGTACGCCGGTGAACCTTGCACAGCCAGTACACACCGGACTGGCTGCAGCACAGTTTGAGCTATGCATTGGCCAATATGTCGTTCATCCCCTAAATCACGACGATTTACAGTTGAGCCTGGACGCGCTATCGATGCCGGCTCGTGTATACGTAATCTACGCTCTTTCGCCTGTCACGGGACTGACGAAATAAAAACTGTTGGGAAAAATTCAGGCGTAACGATTCTAGTCTTCCCTTTGCTATGACACGTTGTACACCACCGAACAAATTGCCCATATTTTTGTCTCACCAATCACGAACCAAGAACTACTCGGTGTGTCAAGGATAGCAGATGCTAACATTTGTTAACAAAATTGCACAAGTTTTATAAGACTACATATAAAATGCATTGATAACATCTTTAAGATGATCGATTATAATTATTGAACTTTATAATAATTTACGAAAACACGTAACTTTTAGAAGATGTCAGTATACTGACAAATTAATCACAATATGTCATTGTGCGTTAGCCTACTACATTTTCAATTCGTGATTACAATTATAAATGCTTAATTTGAATTGCTATCTATTATGAATATTATCAAAATTATTCTAGTCTTAGTTAAGTTTCGTGTAATCACCAAAGATAACTTGCGAGGTAATAATTAAACTGACATACTTCATTATTCCATTCAATTTGAATTTCATATATATTTTCTATTTTTATTAATATTCATAATATTACGTAATTTCTTAGATTTTTTATATTAGTTTATTCATATGTTAACCCAACTATAATAGCTCAATTTCTTATAAAATTATTGTCAAATTACTTATAACAACGTAAATAAACAATTGAAAAATAATCGAATAAAAATTAAAAACTCGTTCTAAAAAAATCTAATGATCAGTTGAACTAGTTGCCAACAACCAAAATTGATAGGGAAATATGTTGTAATACACAAGCAGTAAATTAATCTTTAATTAAAAATTCGATTTATCTTCTATTCAATTCTATTCAACCGCCAACGTAGTGGCAAAATATTCGCTTCATATCACGCTACCTATATCGGTATTAATCAACTAAAATATTCACCTCAGCGTGTATTTTAAAAATGCCTAGTTCGCACATCCTATATATCGTGCATTCGCGTAGAAAAATCCTTGTACTAAAAACAACAGATCTAAAGTACCTTCGGGAGACAACCCGGTTAAAATCCCCGATGGAGTACGAGGCAGTTGGTTATTACCGACCACGAGAAACAAAAGAGCGGACCATGCTAGTAGAGGTTATATTATAGAAAGAGAAATTTGATCAGTGGTGAATATAAATGTATGTCGAACGAATTAATCGCTGATTGAAAGCAACTCAATCAACGTCACTTTGTTTTACTAAAATTTATAAATCGTAATTGTTTGATTTGATATTCTCTATAATTTTATTGAAACTGGTTATCATCCCTGCTTTCCTTTTCTTATGTTTCCCGACACACACACACACACACACACACACACACACACACACACACATTTTAAGATATTTTATTTATTATCAAATCATGTAGTTGCGAGACGATACTTAATATCAAGTTATTATTGTAAAAAAAAATATTTAATATTTTTTTGAATTTATATATTATATATATTACAGGAAAAAGATTTTACAATAATAATCTAGATGTAATAAAACTTATATTTTTCATTCGATTAAAATATTGTGAAAATCTGATTAGAAAATTATATGCAAAAATTATATATGTACATCGTAGAATTGCTAAAATTGAGAATGGATTCCTGTAATCCATATTTTATGCAGATACATTATGGAACGAAGATGTTTCCACGGGATTTAACAGGCGTTGCATTTATATACTATAAGACCACAAAATGGATATCTAATCGTGAAGATATGCAAACGTACAAATGTCAGCTTATAAACGTACCTAGGTATTGTGCATCATGGAACTTAATACCGCATCGTATGTATATTCTCTCGATAACTCAGACACACATCTATTGAAATACAGATCCATTATAATCCAACTTTCTATAAGCGTGACTTCAGTATTAAATTAAAGTACGTTTTACATTTATTTACTCTTAATTTATTGTCGTATATTAGTAATTCACATTTTTGTCACATCAAATATGTTATAAATTCTATTATGAGATGAATATTGATTATGTCGATAATACAACATAATAGAGCATCGAGAATTAGAATTCCCGTCTGAGAACATCTCCGTAATATCAGCGCTCCGTTATGTAGAACCCCGATACGACCTTCTATACGACCTGTAAATAGACTAGTAGAGTTACATTCCGATACCATCTCACCGGCCTACCCTGAAATGTTATTAAGACATATTACGCATCTAGTATTCCGCGACTATTAGCGAACAACGTTATTCACCTTAAGTGCACCAGTCTACGTTGAACACTGTCAAGCTGCGAAAATGTAATTTGAAAATGGCATATACCAAGAAACACAAGATGACATCTTTATTTTATTCACCAATGAAAACAATTAAATGTAATCAAACATAGGATAATGTACGAATGGCGTTCGCATCAGCTGGCGCATATCAGCTGACTCATATTTTCTAGTACTAAACCGAGTTCGAATCTTACGAACAGCACATGCACTGAAAATACTGCCAGTTCTAGGAGCGGCCATCCAAACCGAAATTCGATTGTGTTCACTTCGCTAGGTTTTCGCCGCATGGAGAATTAATAGAGGTTTTCATTGGCGGCACAGGCGCCATCTTCGGCCGCAGGGCATATTTTCTCTCGTGCATGGAAGTGCGTGCAAGTCGTACGGCCCGTTTCGAGGTACAGTAAATCAACATTTCACCGTTGTCCCGCGAAATTAAGGAAACCCTTGATCTACGGGCCATCCACGCTCGATTCCTGATCTATGGCGTAGCCTGGACTTTTGTGTGTCCACCCCCGCATTGTCCCGCTTCAATGGATCTCACTACCCCCAATCCCGCGCTCGTATTCGTTTCTTTCCTATTTTCTCCCCATCTTTTACCTTCGAAACTGTCGAGGGATCTATTCATGTCCCCGATCCGCGTGAAATTGTCACGCAAAAGACATGCTACAATTTCGTGAATAAATTTAAAACGAGTACTACGTACAGAATAACATTTTATGGTAAATTATTGTATCTTTTCTTCATGTGGATTTGTAATTATACAGGATGGCTTATGAAATATGATTTAGGTACCTTCAAACATTAATAATCAATACTATACCAATTCTGTATCAATTTTGTTAAAAATAAATATGTTACATTTATAAATTCAATAGATGACATTTCATGCGCCACATTGTAAATGTCATTATAAATAATAATTGATGTTGTATATTACTTTGAAACAAATTTTTATTTTTTTTAATTATAGATTATATAGCTAATATTTTGAAAAGAATTAATATATATATATACACACACACAAATACATAGAAAATAATATTCCATAATTTGAGTACTGTAATTGAAATTAATTTTGATGAAATCTTATACATAGTGTGTTAGCGAAAAAGAGTCACAGATTTTAAGGACATATAGAAAAACAAAAAATAAGTCAAAAAGTCCTAAATCCTAATAGACATAGATTTAAAAACGTTGCCAAGATATCTCTTAATCTTTGTTTAAATAATACAGTTTCCTTCAAATCAACTTAATAATAATGTAACGCAGAAAAAACGCATTTACTGTTTATTTTTAAATTATTCTTATTTATTTTTATTATTCTTAAAGTACATGTTCGAAATCTATCTTCCATATCCAAACAAGTTCTACATCTTCTCAAGAAAGATGCCCTCACTCAAAAATGCCTCAAAAAAAGCTTGTTTGAATATGGAAGGTGAACCTTTCGAACAAATACTTTGGTAATTGTTTGTTTTCGGACCTATGTTTATTAGGATTTTTTGATTTATTTTTTGTTTTTCTATATCTATATGCTCTTACAGTCTGTAACCCTTTTTCGCTAACACCCTGTATATGTCTTACACATATATTAAAAAATTTTAACGCATTAAAATAATCTAAACTTGCTAGCTATGTGATTAAAAAATAATTTGGCTTAAATTTTAATTGGATAAAATTCTTATAAACAATTCATTATATTAACTTTTCAATATACCAAGATATTTATTTACGATTTTATCAAGTTTGATGTGATATATTTTATACGATACATTTAATCATCTTTTTAACATAAAATGTTTAAATTATATAAATATGTACTGTACGATATGTATCAAAATTACCTTTCAAAATAAATGTCAAATAGGTAAATAATGTTCAAAAAGATCACACTATGCGTTCAAACTATACGAAAGATTGTTCTTCCAATTATGCGTGTATTAAGTAAAAAATTTATTTCGTATAGAAACTCAAGCGACACTGGATGCAAAATTAAACGGCCTTCCCTTATTATTAGCTCAGTATATTTTCCCATATGTAACTTGCATACACACGTCGTAAACATGCAACGTGCATACGCATGGCACGCAGGTGCTACTTCTATCGTGATTTTAGTAACCTTATTTCATAATGCATCGACATTTAAATGTGATAATACGTCACAATTGTAACGATAATGATGTTTTATATTCACTATCGAAATTACCGTTGTCGCTAACATCGATGATGGAAATAACGCTCATTTCAAATGAAAGCATCATTCTGTCGACTGGTAGGCATGTGAAAGGGAACGAGGGAGAGATGGGAAGAGAGATGGAGAGAGCTGCAATAATAAATGGCGCTCCATTAGTCCCACTTTATTGAAAACCGTGGGCCACGTTTTAACCACCAGACGGTAGGCGAACCATGACGCGTGACGTCATCATCGGAGATCCTTTAATGCTGGCATCTTTTTCATGCTGCGCCTTTTCTGCATTCACCCGGGCCATATTTCAACAAATCTTCTCCCTACGAAATCGGATCTTGCCAACTATTTACTACTGGATAATATCAAATTCGAAGGATTTTGCGAAATTTCGTTGAAAGCAAACCGATTCTAAAACCGCTTTCGTGTAAGATCCCTTTTGGTGAAATTACGTGATATTTGATCTTTCTTGATTCACGGGAAAGATTTCAGTCTTTTTAATCCTTTTGAGCAGTATGAATGCGATGCTCGCTGAAAAATTCAGCAGACAAGAAAAATGCATGGATAATTTAATCAACTAAGAAACCTACAGCGTAGATGAAAAGAACTATGTCAAGCAAGACGTTTCATGAAACTCTGCCTTAACAATATTTATTAATGGCAAAGAAATCTTTCTTATGATCACAGAAAAGACACTCAAGTATCGAATTATTCATTAAAATTATTAGCGCGTAAAAAGGATTTAATCACGAATTTATAAATATTTATCAACACATATATACAGATCAGAATTTTGTGTACACACACACATATATATATATATATATATATAC
Source organism: Acromyrmex echinatior (assembly GCF_024713525.1). NCBI lineage: Eukaryota > Metazoa > Arthropoda > Insecta > Hymenoptera > Formicidae > Acromyrmex > Acromyrmex echinatior. Next base: position 19,270,655 of record NC_141852.1, read on the forward strand.
AATACTATATCTTCAAAAGACAAATACTTGCGACACGCATTTATGCCGTAATATGCAACATTTATATGCAACATGATATATTGGATATATTACTTGGATTGAAAAGCAAACGTAACATTTTTATATATGCATTAAAGACAATTTCAAATCGACAACTCTCGATTTTATCTAACGTTAGATCTTAAATTTCCAGAGGATATCAAAAGAAATTTGATTGTTGATACTGGAAAATTGTATAAAAATCTCGGAGGCATCTACGAACAAAATAAACTTTTATCAATTTCCTGTTGATATCCTAATTTACCAAGATCCTGGCACGATGCGACGATGTCGATTGAGTTGGTCGAAAAGGAAGATGATGAGGATCGGACTAATTCACGAGAATGGACCACTGTGTGTGCCCACCGGAACCTCCAACTGGCAAGGATAGGCTATCAAACCGATTGTAATCAGACCACCCTCCGTCTCCGACAGTCCACTTCTATCTTATCCTTCTATACTTTCCAATGGTGGCATATCCCACTCAGAGTAACTGATGCCCCTGGTAGAGACCTTCCGGCGGTAACTCGATTTTCGACTACTCGTCTTGATCTATTCCTACATATCAGCGTGAATGAAACCGTATCGAGTCGGAGAGAGGATGTGGATAGGAGAAAGGTGAAACGAGAGACCAGAGAAGAGGAGCATATTTTATCGAGCCGATGCGAGGCTGTACCGCAACGCCACGACGTGCACTCGACCGCACGACCGTATGCGAATCGATAATTTATCCCCCCAAAAGCTTACTTCGCACACCGTTTCGTTGCACTCATCCGGCCGGTTTTAACCATAGAATCGCACAGATTTTCGTGGGTGAAAAAAACAGCATGTGTGATTAACGGAGATTACTAGCGCTTAATTCGATAAGGTGGTCGAATGAAACTCTAGTAATCTCCGTTGAGTTAGTATTTAAAATAATTGAAATATATGCAACAACGTAGCACAATTATCTACACTGGGAAAAACAAAGCAAGAATGAGAGATGTATTTAAAGAACATAAAACCAGTTAACATTGTAATAAATTGGCAAGTTTACCATTGCTTTTTATTAGATAGCTCAAATATTTATTGCTATTCAATAATATTATCACTTTACACATTAAAATTATCACATTCCCAAAGCGATCTCAATATCAATTATGTCTCGATCAGTGAAGAATGGAAACGCGTTTAATACAAACGCATCGGAATACTTATAATCCGATCCATCTTATGGAATAACATTAGCGTATATCATATTATTATACGATATACTGGCTTGAAAATTTAATACAATACTTCTAAAATAATAAATGTTTACATAATATTATTTAATATAATGTTATTCTGTAATTACACGCACACAGTTATATTATTACAATTTCTCTTTTTTCTTCTTTAATAAGAAACGGTATTGTTTCATGCTATTATTAGTTTTACACATAAAAACCATATGATGATTTATAATTAATCGTTAAATTTTCACAAATTTGCGGATTCTGTTTTTCGAATAGCAATATAGTTAACCGTACAAAATGATTATAACTAATAATTACTTATTAATAGTACATCTCCTGTTTCACGTTCCGGAATTTGTATCATTTGTTCAAAAACGGCTACAATTAGTAATTATTTATCATGTACCACTAACCGATCTGTATTTATGCAGGAAATGATTTAATTACGAATCTGTCTTTACCTCTATTCTCCGACGAGTTATTTTAAGTGCCTATCTTAGAGGTTGCATCTTATGTATTATGAAAGACCTTCGATTGTCTGAATAGCATTCTCGCGCTAAGAGTAATTTTCTGCGATGTTTCATTTTCCTTATATTATTTCGGATATTTCAGACAGAATCATCACGCTTTTAGCGAAGGAAAGAGCTCATTAACAATTTAATAAAGAGATATTCTCAAAACAGCTAAGCTTGTTATTTATTCAGTGTTTTGTGATTATAAGTATAGCAAAGTGATATCTTATATTTAAAAAATAATATTGTTAAATGGATAATATAAAAATTACATTACATTAAATTTAATAAAATATAATAAATCAATTTTATTGAAATCGTGTCGTGATTTTCTAAATGATTCTGCATTTTCCTCTTGTGTAGAGATAAATACAGTAATTTTTAAATGAACGTCACAGAAACACATTAATTATTTCTCTATCGAGTTACTGAATTTTTATCTACATTTTTGGATTATTGATTGCGGAGTTTAATCACAGAGATATGTATTTTGGACCAAGTATAATGAAATAAATATTTCATATCTAGTTTTGCATCCATTAAAGCTCATATACTCGTTGCAGAAATAATGTTTGAATATAATCATTATTATCTTCAATTGTAATTTTCTCAGCAATAAAAATGTATTATATTATTCTGTTTTCAAAATATGTCTAATCATCTTCTTTTTTATTTCAGAACATTATCACATATTTGTTGGAGACCTGAGTCCGGAAATCGAGACACATACCTTAAGGGAAGCTTTCTCAGCCTTCGGAGAGATCTCGTAAGTCCTCTTAATCTTGCTCATTAAAGTCGACTTACCGTTTTACTAGAGTTATATGAGCGATAATATAACGTCATCATAAAACGATAACATGGTATCACTAACGACTTTTCAAAAATGCAAAATAATCTGAATTTATTGAATTTATAAAAATTAATAAGTTTATGTTACAAGTATAAGTATATAAATTTACGTATTACTCTTTTTGTTCGCAAGTTTAGTTAATGAAAATATATAATTAATTAATAAAATTTTTATAAAACACATTAATACATATATTTAAAAAATATTTAAAAGAAGTATTCGCGTTTGCAGTAAAAAGAAAAAAACAACATTTTAACGTCGTCAAATGTTTTAACAAAAGAATATTTAATAATCTTTGAATATTTTATCTTTTTGTTTTATATACCTGATATAAAAATATCAGTTAAAAAATACTACTTGTATAAGCTTTCAGATGCTATTCAGAATGCTATACAGAATATTTAATTTGTTTAAATGCCTCATACATTGGAACATCTCTCTTTATCTTACTGATATCTATATATATCTAAATGTAAAAAATACTATAATATTTATATTTATATTTATATATATTGAAGACTCACGAGTACTGTTGCGAAGTCACAAATATCATTCACAATCTTAACGCTTCCGGAAATGCAATTTATAAAAATGTAGTACTAACCCACGGCTTTACTGAAGAAAAGCCACCACTCTGGAAAACGTCAGTGTCGACAATAAATAGACATAATCAAATCCCTAGAAGTTGCAATAGAAGGAAATCCGGAATATTTCGTTTTATCAACCGACTTGCTCAAGTTTATTACACTTTTAACGACCTCGCCCTCTCGTCCTAACTGAGCTGTTTTACGAGTTTCCATCATCGTCCGACGTTTCACGATGCACCGACGCGAACAATAATAACGCATATCTCTGCGATCGCGCGGCAGCTACCACGAGTCCTGCGACCTTGCGCTCTGTTAAACTCGCCGGTCGATAGATGCATGACGATAATATCGCAAGCACCGATACCCTTCGAAGTCGGGCTTGAGCTGCGAGCTGGAGGTGAAGTCGCGTCAATCTCCGCAGTCTTGATCGATTGTATCGGTAAACCAGTAACGTTAAGCCACGTGCATTTATGCAGCAGAAACCAGCGAAAGAGCTAATTTGACACATTTCTATAGACAGCATTTAAAGAACATAAATCCTTTGTAAGTTCCGCGCAATTAACTGATAATTGATAGACAAAACACTCAAACATTTCCTTCCCTGTTCTGAAGATTTTCTTTTTATAATGGTGTTAACACAATTCGAAATAATTAAACAGAAAAATTTGGAAACGTGGAATGCTATGATTTTTTATTTTCGATATATCAAAAATTTTTCATAAATTCAAGAATGGAGTGACGGGAACTACTTTCCATTATATTCTATTCTTAAATTTGTGAAATATGAAGAGTCCTTTATAATTCTTAATTTTATTGTTAAAAGTTTTCAATAATTACTTTTATTATATTAAATGGACACAACTAAAAACACATCTAAGAATAATTTTAATGTAATCATGCTCTCAGATATTCAAGTAATGTGAAAATTACCTTCACTTATAAAGGTAAATTATCATATACCTACACCAAGGATTCGTGGTAGTCTAAGAATAGGCATAATCAGCAGCAGAACTTCGATTTCGCAAGGAAATTACGTGAGCAAAACAAAAGGAACATATTGAGCTTGCATTTTGCAAGCATGCGAAGTGTCAGTAAGTCCGCGCTCTACATCGATTGTATCTGCAAACCAGTACGTTACGCCCTGTGATTTTACGTGACGAAAGTTAGAGACAGTATCGCGATTTCGCGCAACGATACATCGTAAAAGTGAACAAAATAAATATAGCTAATTATTTGATATTATTACTGTCTAAACATTTGTTTTGCACTAATATTGTTCTGGAAAAATATGTTAATAATAGCTTATCATCTCGCACTTTATCATCTCTTTCGCGAATTAAGAATCTCAATCCGTAAAAATCGTAAAGGTAGAATCGTTTCTTCTAAAGCATAGATCTTCGTATCCGTTTCTCTTGCGGCAAGAAATCTCCATTCGGATTTCGCATCCTGATTTATTCTTGGCTCATGCAGATGCACCACTTCTGCGTTCACGAAACTTCACGAGTATTGCTTGATAGGAGAAAAAAGGGGAACCGCCGTGCGAGGTATCGAAATTTCAGATTCCAATCTAAACTCGGCCTTCGAGCGACAACCATGTTCAGTAGCGAAACAGCTGGAGGTAGGTACAGTTTGCGCCGTTTGGCACAAGAAGACGGTAGAAAAATGGGCCCTCTCTCCCCTCTGGAAAAATCGATTCAAACTCGCTCCACGAGTACCTAAGCCGCGCTTTAAAAAGCTAGTGAAAAATTGCCAGCGGTTTTCTTCTTTTATTTTGTTTTTCCCCCAGCCTCTTCCTTTTTCTCTCCTCTACCAATGCTCCTCACGCCTCTTCTGTGCTCCGTTCAACGCTCCTTTCCCCGATCCCAGGTACGTTCTTCCTTGCCTCAAATGGTTTATTCCAGAAAGGCCTGCTATGCTTCGTTCTTTACGCGATAAACAATCGTGATTAATTATATCCTTAGTGAGATACATTTGATCGAGCTTGATATTACACTAGAAGAAGATAAAGGTTGTGTACATACTGTCAGTTATATTAGAAATAATGAAGATAAATTTGTTTAAATTTATTTTTGATACAGCGTCTTTTGACTTCCTTCAATAATAAATGCAGCTTAGAACAGCGAGTTATCACAAATTTATATCGATATTCCATGCTAAGCAATTTCACGATTCTTATACATGCCGGTCAGCGTATTTCCTTCAAATATGAATAACGCCATACCATGCTGGCGAATATCGCTTGCCAAGCGTGAAACGCGGTTTAGCGCTTCTGCTTTTCGGGCAAACCTTTATGAATATTGCACCATAAATTTTAGTTTTATATGTATATATATATATATATATATATATATATATACATATATATATACATAATATATATATATACAAGATATATATTTTATATATATGCAGGTGACCCATCATCGCGAAATGTCATCAGGAAATATATGATCGTTTTCTTTATGTTCTTGCATAAACTAGCAACATGTGAGAGTATTACTTGTATCTCTTTCCTGAAAATACCTATTTCTTATAATTATAGCATAAATTTTTACATAAGAAGTGTACTTAAGTGTACATTTTGATATTTTGATTTTTAGATTTTTTTAACTATTTTTATTTTATTTCTTATGTTGTTTATGAATAGAGAGGATGTATATGACTTAAATAAATATTTATAACATTTTGGAATAATATTTTTATCTCTATTATTAACAATTTCTTTTGATAAATCATTCTTTATAGATAAAAAAATAATTATATCTATAATGGACAATGTTATAGCTGAAGATACATAAAACGTAAATTTATAGGAAAGAACGGTTTTAATTCTATTTGAATCGACAACAATTAAACTATTAGCAATAAAAATAATTTTAGACAAATGTTTGTAATAAATAAATGAAGAAATTTAATCGTTTAATACTATTATAACATAAAATGTCTTATAAAATACAACAAAGTAATTAAATTAATTAAAGTAATTATAATTAAAGTAATTAAATGTAAAGAAGATAAAAAAGTAAAGAATAGTATATCCAATATCATCCTAAAGATGTTAAATGAGTTCTTTTGTACATACGTTTCTAAGTACAACAATTTTGCTTAAAATATAAGACTACTGAAATTAAACAGAAATAAAAATACAACTTTTCAAATATGCTAAATAATATCTAAAAGAAAATTACATAGAGAATCTTATAATAAATTTAAATTTTTCATAAAAATTTGTAAAAGAATTAGAGAAAAAAATATACATGAAAAATACTTACTTAAGAAGAAACCATTTTTGTCGATAAAAACTAAACGACTGTACAGAACACGTAATTATTTAGATTAAAAATAAATTACAACTGAAGTAATATAACTGAGCTGTTAATATTAAAAATCTCAGTACTGTTAAAAAATAATTAATCCCAAGATACAACATGTTCCTAGATATCAGTGTCTCTCCTACACATATACTTTTAAAAAATATATTTAATATTTTTTACTTATAGTATTATAATTTAAATCATTCAGCGACTCTTGTAAAGATTTTTATAAATAATTAATTATAATTCAATTACATTATTACATATATTACTATCGCAAAATAAATTATATATTTGTTGATACATTTATAAAATTAAAATATGCTAAAATAATAAAATTATATTATTAAAGAAGAAAATAAGATTCGTGAAATAGCTTAAACTGAATAGTTTAAACTGAAAAACTCAAATTAGGATACTTTCCAAGAACGTTTAAAGTTTAAATATACCTATATAAAATGGTTTGTATTAAATATACAAAGCATAATTATATTTAACAATGGAATTTAATTACAAATTGCTGATTCGCCTGCTATCAATTAGAAATTTTAACAATGCAACTTGAAATTTTAACCACGTAAATTAATTATCGGTCATAATTCGCAAACGATGTAGCATCGAAACATAAATCGAGCCTTTAATCAATGTCACAATTACCGATAGTGCAGAGTAAATCGGGAATACTTTGAAAGACATATTAAAATGTGCTTAATGATGATGACTTTAACTCCTTTATTCATTTAATCGTTTGATGCTTCCATTATATTAATTACATTATAATGTGATCAAAGAATCATTGTTCTCTCTCTCTCTCTCTCTCTTTCTCTACATATATATATATATATATATATATATATATATATATATGAGTATCTATCGAAACTTAGGGATAGTTACTACAATGCGCGACTACAATGACTACAATAGGAAAGGGATTTCTGGAATAGTCCATTCACGTGAGTGCGACAACTTGCTTCAACCTATGTCCACATTTGCATACGAGCACATTGTACTTGCACTTTGATTGCTCTTGCAGATTCGAAGTAACCACCATCAAAGACAAAATAGCTTCGAGTGATACAAACTGAATGATATTTTAACATGTTATACATTCTATATAGAAATCATTGTACGATTATATATTTATTGTGATTAATATATCAATTTTTATTATTGAATGGATACATATACATGCAAAAAGATATCGCAAGAAATTCTATTCTTCTAGATTTTCAATGAACATATCAAATTAGAAAATGTTGCGATACAACATTAATATTTTTTTTTCGTTATTCCAATAGTACTATAGTGTGAAAAAAAGTTAATAACAAAGTGAACGTATTATGTAGAAACACAAAACAACGCAATAGCAATATAACGCAAATAAATGCATAACAATATATGTAATGCGTAAAACGTATAATACAATATATTGGTTACTCAAAGAAGCAATTTGTGCATGTTGCTCTCAAGATCACCATTTATGATCGCGCGTTTTGGGCATTTCAGTACAGCGTTAGGCCGTTAGTGTCACAGCTTGATCTCAGCGGAGAACCAAAGCTCGCTTTCAGGTTTAAATGGTGGTTAAGTAAGCTGCACGGTCGTCTCCTCAGTTGCCCTTTGCCGATATATCTACCCTCTAATATACACATTCACGCCGCGCCGGTACAGGCGTGCTGCCATTAAACGTGTCCGCACACCCGCGCATGCAAACGTGACTAACACATTTCCAGAGGCCAGCGCGCATATCCTATAACTTATGATACACGAAGGCGTCGTTATAACCGGTCTCCCTTACGCTTTCGTACCACTTCTCTGCCACTTCCTTCATCCAACCATTTCGCACGTCCACCACCGCCGCCATCCAGTTTTAATCCATAGATCTAGAACTGGAGAGTACGGAAGGAGCTTGCGGAGCCTGTTGAGACTGTCGGCGCAGTCTGCTTGGCAAAAGTATAACGAGTAGTACCCGACATGTCCCTGTGCACATTGCCGTATTCGAGATTTCGTTATTAATATTTAACTACGGCGGAAAGATTAAAAAGTTTTAGGAATTTTAATATAGCCGTACCCCAGGGAGTCGTTTCCATGCTGAAACCTGCGCCAGGCGTTCACATAGACGTCACTGCGGCCAGCCACGTGTGTGCGTGCAGTTGGCGACCACATACACCGTGGAAATGCGTATACGGCATCCTACACGTGTGAAGATGCACGCGTATGCAACGCTTATGTAGAATGCATGAGCGCCATGCATGCACGCACGAACACATTGATATTCGGCCGCGCCGTTTCTCACGGCGTAGCGAACAGAATTTTAACGACCCTCGTTATCAATCTCGCGACGAGCGAGTCTCGACTGACCGATCGATCGATTCCGATCAGCATCACGGTGTACCTTGTTCGTTAACGCTCTATGGAACCGAAGCCCATTATACATATATATATAGTGTCAAGTATATCGTAGATGAAACTCGTAATTTGATTTGTAGTGACGGACAGCGTTCATTTAACTGTGATCAATTTCTGACTTATCAGTCTTTCTACACTTTAAGACGTATTCCGGCGACGTCTCGCCGGCTGTCGATCGTACCTGGAGGTACGCAAATCGCACAAAGCTTTAACGTACTACATCAACCGCACCGCTTTTCTATTGATCCTACGTATATTCTGTGTTTCAGCGAGGCATGCGTTTAACGCTTATCGTACCCTTCACGCGTGATCTACCATGTATACAACGTGCGTCCAAATTAATATTTCGCTGGGCGAGCTTCCCAACATGCATGCAACATACAACTGAAGAGTTTAAATGTCGAGAGTTCACACTATGATGTTGTTTTGTTGTTGCAGCTTTTCTGAACGATCTGTTAAAATGCTACATGCAATACGTATCCCATGGAAACCACCATAATATGATAGACTTAGTATTATATATGATTGCCGAGCAAGATTATATTTGATTCCATTTCCAGGATACATGATAATGTTTTTGAAATCGAGATTTTCGATCAGCGATAATATTTTCTCCTGTGAGTAGAGTACGAATCTTCCAAACAAAGAATTTCATGAATAATACGAACAAGTAAGTGCGTAAAACGCATTATATCTTGTTAAAAGTAACATGATATACCTTTTTTAAAAACGTATAGAAGTATATATGAATTAATGTTTTTCTTTTACTTTTTATTATATATTATATTAAGTGCACTTCCAATCATACGTGAGCTAATAAAAGCAACTGACGTGGAGGTAACCTTTGCGAAAATAAATGATATCGATTATATCATATGCGCGTGCGATAACACCTGTTTTTTTACACTTCGTAACATTTAGAGTGACGTGACTCAGCTACTTTAATCTTTCCTTAGGAAAGATATCGTAAATAACCAAAAAAAAAAAAACTATTTCAGCATAGTGACTGAAGTTATTCGTCGTGGTAACTTTGCTTATAAATTACGGTGAAAGCTTCGCATGTAAGAGTTAACACCGATAATGATCGAAATATTTCGCGGCAGGTTTCCTTAAGAATTCGTCGGTGCTATTTATTCTCCGACCTAAAGCTATAAAGAAGAAACATGTGAGATAGTGACGAAAAGATAAAAAAGCATGATTGCTTTACTTTGCAGATCGTCGCCGTCGGTCGAGGGTAAGCGTAAAAAGAAGTGTTAGAAACGGGAGATGGTAGAATGGGAAAGGTAGTGGCAAGGGTGGTTGGAAAAGTTGACAGCCTCCGAAAGTTTCGACACCCTGTAGGGAAAGAGACGGCTCGATTAGTTTGCAAACGACCGTAACTTTTGCCCGAGATCTTTATCCGTAAAAGTACAGACAACTTTCTCGTAGCGATCGAGGGAGGCGAGAGGGGGCGGGACAGGTAAGGGATACGGTTGGTTCAATTGTAATGTCGGGACATAATAATTCAGCTTTCACTGTCCCGTCCGGCGTTATTTTTTCCCCTTCCATCGCATTCTTGTTTGTACGCGTATTCCACCGCAGCGACAGCGCGGCGGTTAGACTTCCTTGCATTAGCGCAAAGTAACTTCTAACTCTACCGTAATTTTTTTCAGGATTATCAACGCGCACGTGGTCGACATTCGTGCTTGTCAGCCAAAAGCTTTTTAAAACTTCGTGAGAATAGTACGGAAGCGCGTCACATCTAGAAATGTGCAAATTTTTTATGCGACAAAAATGAAAAAGTTTTCAGAAACGGCATATAAAATGTCAGTTTTTTTTTTCTGTATAGGGCAAACATCGTTGCTGTGATTAATATAATTCGATTGTCACTTGCGCGCAATCTCTCTTTCCCCCTATCTCTTTCTTTTAATGTCTATTACCAGATGCTCTCATCCATTTCATTTTCCGATGCACATACCGGCGGGCTCTTGTACTCAGTTCGTAAGAAAGACGAAGGGGATCAAAGCAACGACCTAACGAAATAGCTTACCCCACCGGATATCGAATTTTGAGAGTGGAAGAGAATTATTACTTACGAGCCTCTCACTGGCTACGTACTTACTTACCCTCTTATTGGCTATCTGAAAGCAACCGAACATTTCTCATACCGGGTAAACTCCTATTTACTCGTCGATACATTTTATTCAATCCTAAAAGTAGCACGGCTCTGACATAAGCGAATGCCAGGAATTACGCCGAGTAGGTATGTCAGAGGAATTCCGAACCCGCATAGCGCTTACGCTTCAGCGGAAATTCCTGAAAATGTTACGATCTTCAAAAATCTTTCCCGGTGGTAGACGACAGTGTCGACGACGATATCCGTTTCGCAATTTTGTCACTGTCACGACCTTCGTGCTAATAACATCAGATGCAATTCGCGCGTACCTTTACTATCCGACAAAGGGTTTAACGGTTCACACTCCATCGCCCGCGTTTACGCCGGCGCGGGCGCAATTCTTGTTCGCGCAAATCCACGCAGATCCATATACTCACGAGTGTTGCGAATGTGCGGTCACTTGATTTATTACCCCTCAAGATTATCACTCCCTTCCTGGAGCAGAAACCCACCTCTTCTCTCTGACCTCTCAGTCTTTCCTCCTGGAACCACTGTTACTCCTCTGAGTGGTTTGTGACTTCCTGCTACGGTTTACGGAGCGAGTCTACAGTTTGGAATTCTATACGAAGACTAAAGAATGAACATATAGATTAAGACCGTTTTATAATTCATGGTTCACCGATAATCCGCTGATGATAAGCGTGAAATTTTCTATTCGAATGTATTTAACAGAGCTTGCTAAGTCGTGACTTTTAACTTTACAACATTGTCTCTTTCTTTTTCTCTTAACGTGCATATATTTATTTCTATATTATAAATTTCCTGTAATATATATTATGAACTACGAATGAAGATTATTCCTATCTATTGAATTTCCAATCGTAAACAAATAATAAGTATGATAATTCTCTCTCTCTCTCTCTCTCTATATATATATATATAAATATAGAAATATAGTATATAGATAAATAAAAAATATTCCCTATATACAGTATCTCTCGACGCAATGCCATTTCTATCTCATCACCTCACGCGAAGAACTTTCATGTCAATCTCGTTTTATCCGCGATAAATCTTGCACATATATATTTCGTGCTCTAACAAATACATATGGTCTTTTTTTCCGTATTACTCGTACGGCTGCCCTTCTGATGCACAACGGTAGCACGAGCGACAAGACTACGTCGTAGAAAGGGTCGTGGAGAGCGATATCCCGTGAAATGATTCAGGGAAGTCGGCGAATAATGCGCCTCGCTGGTTCGGCGGTAGGCACTTAAAATCCGGAGACTGGAGTCCTCCGCCTCGGGATCTGACGTCCGGGGATTCCATCCCGGATCCCAGTACCATGGTTATAGTAGTAATAGTAGCCGGTCGCTAGCGAATCCGGTGAACGAGCGGTGCACTCGGACTTGAGACGTTGTCAGAGTTTAAATCTTACCTCCCTTCTCACTTCCCACTGGGCTACACCGACCGGGCGGATGACCCGTTCCTCTTTATTCCCTAACTCCCTCGCTCTAGAAGGCGACCACTTCGGTGCTCTTTGCCTCTATCCCCTATGGCCGCCCCTCGACAAACTGACCCCGTAAACTTAGCCTCGCTCCAGCCATCTTTCCCAACCTCCTCTTACGTCTCAACCGACGCTTCGCCCCTCGGCAAATAGTCAAAGAGAATTCAGTTCAACGAAGCTGTGACATAGTTATGACCGCCTTTAACATATCTACGTGCCGTAGCATTCGAAATTGTCTTGCCTACCGTGCACGGTTTCAGAAATCTAGTGACCCTTGGTGATCATCCTTTTACTTACTGTCTAAAAAAGTGTTAATTGCACGCTGACTCGTGTAACCCGTCGATATAAAAAAAAATCGCGTTTATATATCTTATCCTGATATAAGGAACGTACGATTATCTTTTTTTTTTGGTAAAGTACCTCACGCAAAAAAAAAATTAATAAATGTGTAATCAATTTTCTCGCGCGTGTTACGCTTGATGAATTTAAAACACCATCGCGATCTTTAACGTCTTTAACGTTCCGTAGACGGCGAAGGTAAGTACAGTAGCTCCGTACTTTGCTAACTTCTTTCGGCACGGTGAACTTTCCTTCACTTTCCCGAGTTCGTTCGCAACTTTCGAGATACTTCGCGTAAGCATTGCACGGCGTCAGACCGTTGCGTACGGCCTTCGAGTAAATGTCGGCGGGGACGGACCATTCTTTCCATAAACAGTTTTCCAAAGAACTCAACACGGAGATGCTGTAAGCGAAAGAGGGATGGATGATGCTAGAGACGTGTAATGGCTGACTCCCGCGGTAGGAAGTATTCGGGATGTCGGATGTTCGGGTGAACTAGCCAAGCATATCCGAGGTGGAGGGTTTGGTAGTAGGTAGGTCAACGGGTATGAAATTTCAATGAGGCTGCTACTCTACGTCGCCACGGAAGAATTCCCCCAGCGCGCGTATAGTCCACCAGGGTTAGAATTATGCTTAGAGTCTGAAATATCGAGCGATGGAAGAAGGGCGTGGAAGGTGGGGTGTGTGAGAGAAACGAAACGGTGACGGGGAAAAGGAAGAGTAGAGACAGAGATCTAGTAAGAGGCTGCATCGTGCATTCTCTTTGTAAACCCTGCTAAGGATCTCCTACCCTCGCTATCCCCTTGCACAGATAGAGAGAAGATAGACGAAGTACATCCAAATACAGCCCACGTACGAGTCTCGCTTTGAAGCTCAATATCTCGTTTGCCAGGAATCGAACCTGCCGAAATCAATGTCACGCGCAAGTCTTGTCCTGAAGCTCTCAGTTTCATTACCTTCCGCCTATGACTCGCATGCTGTTCAAGTTACTTGACGTTCAAAATTGAGCAAATTTATGCTTACATTTTGAAACGCTCTTCAAATTTTGTTGTTTTAAAAAAGAAGTATATATTTCAAAAGGCACACGGTGATATAGAAAAAAAATTATTGTATGTCTTCTAAAATATTATATATATCATCTTTTTTATAACAATAAAATTTAAAGATTGTTCCTAAATGTAAATATTTAATTTGCTTGAAATTAAACAGATATCAGTGTAAAAGAATTGTATTCTCTAATCTTTTTATATACAATAGTAGGAACGTGTCACGGATGACTTTTAATAAATATGAATTTGAAGACGCAGTTAAAATTTAATTTTTTTTTTAATTAAAATTAGATAATGAAACTTTTTCGTTTTATGCATGGTCATTTTATCATGCAAATATGAAATAAGAATGAAATAAGAATGAACAAGAAAAAAGTCAGTAAATGATAAGGAAGCAGTAAATAAATACAGAATACAAAGTATCTTTTAAGTTGTAATGTGAATATACAACAAATAGGAAATAAAGATCCTAAATAAATATAGGTCTTGACAATTTAAGTATAGACAAAAATCTAGTACTCGATTAGATTAAAATCAATTCGCTAATAACCGTATATTATTAGACATGTATATTAGTACACTAATATTAAATATAAAGTTATAAATTGTTCAATATTCTGTTTGTGCAATATTCTGTTTGTCTCACACATAGATTTGTCTTTAATTTAGTCACTACGTCAGAATAAGAAAAGTTCTGAACACGATTATAATAAATAAAAACCTTCAACACAAAGAATTGGCCACTATGCCTAAATAGCGCTACAGAAGAGCACTTTGCTCATTAGGTCATAAAAGTATACGTTCATTATATATGCGATAGGCTTCTCGTGCACTTTGGCCGTTTTTTACTTGCCTGCTATCATCTTTTTCAAGCCCTTTAACGGCTCCATTCTTTTTCTTCAGTGTACAAGTTGTATCCAGCAAATTTCATATTAATAAATGTGTCATCAATTCAAAAATTTGGAAAAAATTACATAATTTTTCGATTATTTTTAAATGATACATATGTAATTGCTCTTACACAAATATTCTTACTCTAGATTTCTGAAGATAGAATTATAGTAGAGTAAAACAATACATTATAAGTTACAATTCTTAAATTTTATTTCATTATTACTTAAATAGGATTTTTTTTCGTATAGCACTTATTAGTAGGCAAAGACATGTGCAATAAACCAGAAGTATATTATATACATGTAGACGTACGCGCGCCCGAAAAAGAATAATATGCGCAGCTCGGAAAAGACAGGAAGGGCTAGGGTTGGTATCCAGAGCTGTCTGCTACATCAACTTGCTGTGCGCCTCGAGAGAGACGTCGCAGAGAAAGAACTACCCTTGGAAGTAGGTATATGCCGACGCTGGGCCCAAGCACTTGTCCAAGTGAAATATTCAGCTCGACAGCACAACGATATGTATACGTTCTCTCTCATCTTTTCTCTCTTCCTATCCCCGGATTCTCCAATGGGCAGTTCTTCTTTTCGGTCCTCGGTACGAATTCGACCGAATTCGGACAACTTTAAGAGTTAGCGATGCGCGATGAACTTTTTTCTAGCTGTACTTCCGTGTTAACGGACAATGCGAAGCATTGAATTCCAATTTGTGTTTGACTTGATAGATTTAATCTGGATGAATTTCACGAACAATTTGTATCCATGAAACGAGGCGATGGTAATATATAATACAAAGCGAAATTGCACGGAACATTTTCTTCAACTATTTCAGCGAAGTAAAGATCATTCAAGGATATCATTTATAGAAACTTTCAACTTATAGATAGATATTTTATTAATATCAAAGATTTAATTGAATAGCTGAAACGATTCTTGCTACGTATAGCTATCAAAAGTAATGAATATATAGTTATAGTACATGAATATATAATCTCATATATACAATATATGTTATATGCAATTTATCACAATTTAATCAGTCTTCTTCAATGACGATATCGCTCAATTCGTTGAATTTCATTTGCCGCTTTATGTTTCTAAAGCAATTCTTTGTCAGGAAAGATGTGAATTGATTTCTTCTCTATACATGATTGACCATAGAACTCTACATGACATACGAAAAATGATAAGAGGAATGGATATATTTAATAACATAAGAAAATAAAATATTTCGGCAACATTGGACGGTCGATGAGAGTCTCCCACATGAGAGATCATTATTTATCTCTCAACAAGCACGGTGAGACTAAGCGATATTAATTTGTCAGAACATGACAGCGGTCTTAATAAATACAAAACATGTTATACGAAAAGATTAACTACAACAAGCAAATAAAGTCAACTATAATCTCAATAATTTTTTAAAATATAACATTACACGTATATAATAATATAATAATATGTTATAAACTTGAAGTAATTATTTATAATAAAATAATTATTTATAATAAAAACTTAACTTGAAATAATTATAAAATAATTTCATTTATTGATGTTCATCGTTTGTTGATAATATAAAAAAAATCAGTGCGTTCCTCACCCTAATGAAGTAAATGAGAAGATTCACGAAACGTCAGCATTAGCAATGAATGAAAACATGACAATAAACCGCAAAATCTTCTGGTGTCTTTGAATATAAAAAACAAAAAAATGTCTGCATGAAATCTCTAAAGTTATTACACAACGCTATGAAAAATTTGATGTCCGAACAAAGCTGATCGAGCTGTATCATATTCGTCATATAAGAATGTTAGCATGCTAGTGTGTCACGATTAAACCGGCAATTCTTTTCTATGAAATTGCCGGATGAAACGGCAATCGACTTTCGCCACGACCATCGCAATACTCGACCAACTCGTTCGAACAAAGGCACTTCCGAAGAGAAGTCTACGTGTGCACGATGCGGAGGAACAGATAAAGGTACCGATGGCGAGTCGGGTATTCACCATCGGACGCAACACGTAAAACGATGCAGCACCAGAAACGGCGGTCTTTCTGTGAAAGTGTCTTTCTCCGCTTTGCCAATGACGCACAGTCCACATAACTGTAGCCGACGCAACTGTACAGTAGATCGGATAGTGAGTAAAGGGATAGAGAAAACTACACGAAGAACATGGAAAGGAGAAAAGCGAAAGGCGGTTGATGGAAGAGTGAAAGAGGGAAGAAGAGAGAAAGGGAATTGTTTGAATTACAACCGCGATTCGTATCGGCTCGTTGGTCGACCGACTGATAGCTCGAGGGGCTGAGACGTTCAAGCATCATTCAGGAGAACTAGGATTGGTACGAATATTTAAATGTTGAAATATTCGAAAAAGCGCTCTTCGTACTAACTATCAGCGTGGAGAGAGCCTTGAACGCGAAATAGTTGCAACTCGGATCTCTGAAAAAGCGACCGAAACAAGAAGGTCGAGAGCCGAGAAAACAAAAGAAAAGAAAGAGAGATGGAGTAAGACAGACGACTGTGATTATTTGCGTCTCTCGTTACATATAGAAATAGTCGTAAATGTAAAGATGAAAGAGACGTACTGAATGACCTGCTTATACTCCTGTTTATAGAAGATTATGATATTTTTTTTCATCTGTAACTAATAAATTAATCAGTTATATGTAGAAATTGAAACATTAATCATATAATCGTTAATCATTAAAATTTAATCATTAAAATGGAAATTTACGTAACAAACTTGCAAGAAGAAAAGTTTCCAACTTGATGTTGTAACAAGTAACGTTATTGGAATGTACGGCTATAAAACTCTCGTTTGGGCTATCATTTTATCCTATTTTCTATACAAACTTATTTTTAAGCATGAACTTTATATCGCATCTTGTCCTGAGCTTTTGGCCTTTTCATTCAAAGCAACGACAACAAAAGTAGAACAATACTTTGTTACAATTGCACGTACTTGTAACATTAATTACACTACGTCACGGAATATGAATATTAGAAGTTTTCGATGATAAGATAATATTATAAGTCTATGTTAATGGAGGAAGGTAGTATTGCTTTGATAATTAATACAAAGAATTAGTATAAAAAGTAATATTTTATTATTCGCTCGATTAGAGCGTTATGAATAATATTATCATATGTTATGAAGAAAGTAAATTTTATGTTATATCAAAATCACATATTAAATAATAAATTACAGAATTTGAACAATCAGAAAAGGACAAACGAATTATTAAATCTCTAAGAAATGTGATAATCCTACAATCTACAACAATGTTACTTTAATTTTGTTAAAGTTCTCTCAATTAGTTATAGATTCTATTAAAACATTTTGAGAAGAGATTGAGAAAAAAGAGAGAGAAATAAATATATGATGTGATAAAATATAATATATTTTTACACACATATATATATGATTTTATTTCACAGGTATAGAAAGAGAGAGAGAGAGAGAGAGAGAGAGAGAGAGAGAGAGAGAGAGTGTGTGTGTGTGTGTGTGTGTTGACTTTGACATTTTCCAAGCATCGGAAAAATGTATAAAGGTACAATTAGTTTGTACAGATAGCATATATATCAAGCAATCAAATTTATTATCGATGCAATATTGCAATCGAGATTTTATTATGCACCGAAATGTTCGCTTTTGAAATATACAAAATGTAATATGTGTCCTGATGCTGAACTTTTTTCGTCTTCATTCTTTTTAAGACGGTATTACTCACATTAAGATCTGTAAAGTACCTCATGTAGGTCTCTCTTGAAAACTGTACAATTTCGAAGTGCAACGTTACCTATTTCATCTTCTTTACAGTGAAATGTTGGATATATCATACTTTATTTATGAATCTTTGTTGACCGCTTTGCTATCACATTATATGAAATATAGTATAGACCGAAAATTTCAGTACTCATTAATATAAAAAAGATTATTTCATACATATTATATTTTTTTAAACTAAAAGAATTACAATTTTATTCAAAATAATATTAAGTATCTTTTATAAAGATATATAATAATTGATAAATTGCAAAAAACAAATAAGGTTGTGATAATTTATAAATTAGATTCTTACCGCGCGCAAATATATTAGTCAATATATTTTATAATTGTATATAAAACATAATGATTATTATAGATTTTATTTACTTTATTATAATAATTTACGCAAATCTAATATATCTTGTTACATATTATTGTTGATGATTAAACAAAATTATAAATCCACCGAATACTAATTAGTTTATCACATTTTCGCAATCAATGGTTGTTAAATAGATTGGAAATTACTTTACACTTATATATATAAATCAAGTTTTAGAATATCACGATAACAGCTAAAAACCGTTGCTCTCCAGAGAATCATTCATTCTCTCCGGATTGTTTAACCATAATATTCCTCTAAATCCCTTGAGTTCCATCGAGGTTTATTATCACAAGTATAACAGTATATAAGAGTTTTCATGATCATATTTCTGAAGAAGATAACGCAAGAAATTGTATCTGCAACTTTCTTGCTATTTTTAATTTAATGGTTATCGACTTGACATATAAATAATTGAAATGATTCTAGTATTGATTTGGCTTATACTAAAGTGCAGACATGTACATTATCTTATTATTAGATTGTTAAAATATTGAATTGAATTACACAGTATTTAAACACTAAATAAAATATAATGAACATCCTGTAGATATTAGATATATCTATATATGCATATACATATATACATATAAATATATCCGCGTATCTCTTTTATTATCAGACAAATTAAATTCATTAATTGTTAATGGTGCCGTTATATGTAAACCTAATTTTTTATTTAATAAGTTGTATGGATTACATATTTTAATGTTATGCGAAATTGTTTTCATATTTATGTATGTCAAAAGTTACGCGCCATAAACTTTGTAACAAAAGATGCAAATCTAACGAAATTTATATTTGTACCTTATTTTCTATAATAACGAAGACCGCTAGACAAGGGTTACGACGAGCAGGCGGTCCGTAGTAGATATAAACTCATATTTTGGTCACTCCGGCGAGCTTTAATAAAGAAAGCTCCCTTTCTCCACAACGTAGACAGGCCGATGAGAGGCGGTGTACCGTGAATCACTATATAGATACCCGTAACTGTCAGTAAGCTACACGGTATACTCTTTCGCTATATATGACAATCCATATACATACACATAAACGACATACATAAAAGGGAAGAGGGTGACCTAAGGACTAGGCCGGCAACCTAGCGGAGAAGATAGGATAGGACGAAGTAATGAAAGAAAGGTAATTCTACGGTAAATAGCACGAGAAAGAAGAAGGATATATCAAGGCACTGTTGAAATGAGGGTGAGGCGTTGCCAGTCATAGTCGAGATGACCCATCCCCAACAAGAGGCCGCAGGTTTGCAATATTAGTTTTCACATTTTGAAAAATCCCGTCATCTGACGCGATCCCGAACCCTCTTATACCCACGCGAACCATCGCTATCCTCCGCACTCACACGACGGCCTTATTCCACACACACACACACACACACACACACACACACACACACACACACACACACACACACACACACACACACACACACCTGCATGCTGTACGCGCGTTTCAACCTATATTGTTATTTGCATACCCGCCACCCGCCACGGTCTGCATGAATATGGATGTGGATGCGGATGCTCAACGTGTAGCTTCACACACCAAAATTTTGGCGAGGTCTTCGTCGGAATTTCGGATCGTAAATGTTCGTCGTATTATACGTACACAGGTACGTAGATCACGTGTATAGCGACGTACAAACGCGTCCCAGAGCTCTGTCGAAGCGCCGCTGCTTTTCGCGTTTAACGGCCGAGCGTTTCCTTTTATCGTGATCCTGGAACGAGGCTCGGAAGATATAGAAAGCTCGTTTGTCAAAGGAGTCAAAGTCGTATTAAGTGTATTAAAGGGACCATGAATTAATGCTTCCGTATATAATAAAATCCATTGATATTTTACATATGAATTAGTAATATTTTGATTTGCAAAGTTCCTAATAACAAGTGTCAAGATATCACTATGTCAATATTCTTTCTATTACGTATCTTTTAATTCAAATTTCACAGAATTTAAATATTTTAAAGGAGATCGAGAAATGTAATCGTGCTTTAACTTCTATAATTTAATACTTTCTTAAATCTCAGAATTTCTATTGGATAATCACTGGACATTGAAAGATTCGGTTTTATTTATTTTGCAAACTTCATTTTATTCGGATTTGCTGATCTTTCATTCAGTTGAAGGAAATATTGACCAATCTCGTAGGAAACTTTTCATATTATCGGAATAAATTCTTCATATATATGTATATATATATATACATATACTATATTATAACGTGTATTTATATTTTAATAATACTTTAGATGGATATAAAATATTTATCTAAGATAGATATAAAAAATAATGAATATAAAAGAAATGATTTCACTATTTGCTAAAATAGTTTCCTTTATTTTCATTGTTTTAAAATAATTATCGCGATTGCTAAAATAATTTCTTTTATTATGCATTCTTTTATTATTTACTATTAGTAAATAAGCTATTAGTAAATAAAATTTAACGGATGAAAATAATTCATTTTACATAAACAATAAAGCAGAATGTCAATTTCAGAAAAGAGTTGATGATAATAAAATGATGGCGATAACTTCGATTTTTTATTATAGATATAGTGTAATATTTGTAACTTTAAAATAAAATTTAAATAAATAAAATTTATATAGTTTATTCATTCACGAAAGTTAGTTTAATTTAAAATATGTGGTTTTTAGAACCACAAAAAATTTAAAATTTTAAACCGATGATATGCACGATACAATCCTAAAAATTATGCAATTAAACTGTTATTTTTTAAATAAATTTGTGCAATGAGCAATAAATAACAAATAATGAAACAAATAATTTTATGTATTGTGCTTCCTTAAAAAATTGTCGACTTATTATATTTTCTATATTAAATAATAATTGTAAATAATAAATTTAAATAAAAAACGTCGTAATAAACATATTCTGAAACGTCGCTTGTATTCGAGGTAATTTTAACAATTTACTTAACCTGACGACTGTACGCAGTGGAAAAAAATACAAGATACTGGACGGATTGCTGTTGTACACGTATGTACAAAATTAATTGTGCGCACGTTTACCAAATTCAGTTGCGTAAACTGGTCCGATACACACGTCGGAAAATACCTCGTTTGATCGCGCGCGAAAATTGCAAAACTGACTGACGCGTTAGTTTTTCAACTTTCCACACTCTTTTTCAAGAATAAATTTTTACAAAATTGTACTATTTGCGGCATAGTATTTATCAGTAAGTTACATTTCATAATTAAAAAAAAAATCGTTCTTATTGTTATTACACAGAACAAAGTAATTTACGTTATTTAAAATAATTCACTAGTGCAGTATAATTACATTTATATAAAACATTAAACATTTTTTAATGTAAGTATATTTATCCATTAAAATATAAATTATATATATAAGAAATGTATCAAAAGAATTATTTTTTATAACATAAAATTGAAACAAACTTTATACAAAATTTGTTGATTTCTCTCTCTCTCTCTCTCTCTCTCTCTCTCTCTCTCTGTCTCTCATTCTGTTTCTCTTTATGATATAATATATTGCTCTTTTCAGAGAATATTCTTTACAACTATCTGCCTTCTCTTTGAATGTTCACGCGGTCAGTAGTATATTCATATTTCAACTTCAAGAGCTACTCTTACTTTATCCTTGTTTCGTATTTTCGTAACATTTTAAGTTCTTTCCCCGAGGGCTTGCCCAGAGGGCATTCAAAAGGCATACACTTCATTCCACTTCGCTTTATTCCATTGTTTTCCATCACGACTCAGTTCAACTATTCACTCGGCTCATGCATATGTTTTTCTGTTGTATACATATACATTGTGCCTTACCAATATATTCAATCTATCAAAAAAGAGAAAATTTATTGAATAAAATAGATTATATTTTTCCAATATTTTTGTATCGTAGTATATATATTTAATTAAAGCTAATAAATAATAATTATTGCTTCGTATAATACGTTTTTTAACATTAAAATATTTCTTTTCATAGTTTGCACAGTCGTTTCTCTCTATTTTATATTTATATATATATATATATATATATATATATATATATATGTGTATGTATGTGTGCGCGCGCGCGCGTGTACATAATTTAACAGAAATAGATATTTACACAGCATGGAAATTTGCACGGTAGTTACCTAACTAAGTTGTAACTCACGTAGATATACCCGCAATTATTTGTTCATGAAATATTTTCAAGCGAATCAGTTGTATTCAATGCGCAGATAGGTCCAGATATGTAGAATGCGTTTTATTTATTAATCTTAAATTATATATTTGAAAGAAACATAAGAAAAGTGATAAAGTTTATTTCTTTTATTTAAAGTGTTGTAAGTTACGTAATATATGTAAATTTTTATTTGTAGGTTAGTTATACAAAATAATAATATATTTTCAATAATTGCTACATTCTTAAAAATTTATATTTATTAATATTACACATCTATGATTAAAATTTTACGCTGTTTCTGTAATCTGGTAAGAAATTCCTTTTTTCTTTAATGTACTCGCATAACTATGAATCATGCCGTCAGCATATGTTGGGAAGGTACTGTCAGAATATATGTTACAAAAGTACTACTGAGATCATACTGGCATACATGAATTCCTACCTATCAACAGGTTGAAATAAATGGAGCCGACATGAAATAAATTGGTACAGATATAAGTACATACCTTGTAAGGAATATAGCAGTTTCAAATATAGAAATTTATATTTCAAAAATGACATTTTAAATGTATGAAAAAGCTAACAGCATATTGATAACACAATTAAATCTCTATAATTTTTGTGAATGTGTAAAACAATCATTTTAAGAAAAAAAATTTCTGGAAAAGAGCGATATCAAAGAAACTGTGTGATGTCAGAGTTATTTAATAATATAATTAAAGTTTATTTAATAATTAAAAGATTATTCCTATTTACATATTTATTAAATTCGTGAAATTTAAAACGTAGTACTTATAAATAATTTCAAATTTATTCTATTTTAAATGTATAATTATTCTGTAGTAATTATATAAATTTATATGCCATAAAATAATTACATATCTCATGTTATATCATGTCATTAATGAAAATAGAGTAATCTTGTTACACGAAAAGAAAAACAACTATTGCGTCATTGAATAATTGTTTCAATTCCCAATTTTCACCTTCACTGTGGGTAACTGAGCGTAGGGAATTTACGTCGATACAACACTTACGGGTAACAACGTTACTTCCGGATATACCAACCACGACGCGTTTAGTTATCCCTGCTTGATAGTTTTTTTTTCGCGCCACCATGTATCGACATATATTCGAGGCGCTCGATGCCTCATGTAACAATTAGAATTGCGGGTGAGTTTGGGGCTGACCGCGACAAAGCGTGCACCAGCGAAGTATTGAGCCGTGTATTTCACAGTTCCTCCGTCCCTCATGTCCAGCCACGGCTCTGTGTCGCACAGTGACATCCACAAATGGCACGCACACCTACACATCTCTTCGCCCTACGTTCCAGCCTTCCATAGTCCATTCGCTCTTCCTGCAATAGCGGAGAGTTTGCACAGCTATATAGATATATTTGTGTCTCGTCGACCGTGCGCGCTGGTCCATCTGTACCTACATAACTGGAACCAATACTAGTCCTGAAACACGAACTAAAACGATTTTCTCTCGCAGAGAACACATTGACTTCGGTTCTGCATCGCGCCACGAACACACGGGAACGCTCAAATGGTTCGAAGCCGAAAAATCTATGGCGCCATTTAAGCATAGCTCAACGTGTCTGTGGATCGAGCCATTCTGAACGGGATCACGTCACAAAAAGCTTTAATGCAAATTCATAAAACGCTAGGAACATGTGAAGTTTATGGAAGCTACTTACATTTGTCATTGGATTAAGCGACGAGTTATGGGAACTACTGATATTCATTTATCGGATTTGTATGATATAGGTATACAAGAGAATTATATTGTATGCCTCTGCGTCTTCAGAGTTTAAGGTTCTCTCTATTGAGCATATAATTCTTTGGCATCTAAAGTAGCAATGTTTCGAGAGTAAAAGAAGTATTTAGATAAATTATTTTTTAATTGAAAGACGTGTGGATCTGTATGTGTGTACAAATTTATGGAATTTATCCCCAAATTTATTCAACTCAGGTATGCGTACTTTAATAGTCCTCTTCAAATTCACGCGTTTACACATGTTCCAATATATGTACAACAAACATCAAGTTATTCTCAACAATGGAACTACATATACCAAAAGTTATTCCACTTGTACAAATCGTGTACGTGCACATCTTCTAACACCGAACATGTAAGTGTCACTTTGCGCCACTTAACTTATATCCCATTCTAACATATCGCTTCATTCGTCAACGTTTCTTGTAGGGCAATCGATATTGATTTTTGATAAGTCAATTGATCAATTCCTCTATTTCTAGAGATGTGACATCGTTTTTCACAGGAAAATATTCTTATTCCAAGCAATGCGTCGGAAACACAAATCGGCCTAACCAATCTGGCATTTTATCTACTGGAGTTAACGAATTTGTCACTATACTTTTCTACACTGATACATCGTACATAAGATCACGATATGCTGGATACGAATTTGAAGGGATCAAGATTTGAGGGTGATTTACAGAGGACAACGAATGAATGCGAATCTCTCGAGACTAAAGCTACATCCGTTCTATTCCTAGGGCAACCCTCGATCCTGGTTTGTTTCAATATACCATACCTTCCTTACGCTTCTGCTAAGAGCAACCCCGCTGTTGTGTTCCAAGTACACAACCGCGCTCTCCCTTGGCAGCACTTCCAATCTTCTTCGCGACATTTATGCCTCTCAAAACGTATTGCCGCAGAGTCGTGTAAACCGATACTCGTTTTACGACAGAAATCTATTCGATTTTGTACGCACGTGCGCGAACGTGAACGGTAAACTGAAATTTCGACTGTGCGCGATAAAAGAGAATACATTGCTCAGATGTAACAAAACAGAATACTACTATTAAATAATACGTTAATATAAAAAAAAACGCAAAAACCAAATAATGAACAAAATGTATACGAATAAATAAATTTGAATAAATATAAACTTCTACGAAATACAGTACAAAACAATGGATAAATTTATAAAATAATAAGTTTCTAATAATTCTATATTAAATAAAATAAGACACCCAACAAACAAATACACATTTTGTATTAAATATTTATCATTACGTTTACTTAATTTTGAAGATCGCATTTAAACATGTCAATTCCGAAAAGAAAGTGCCAAATAGTTAAAACGAAGCTTTTTCCAAATCCCATGTTCCCGTCATCGATTTTCGCTTGTAATAGAATTCAGGCGGCGCCGTACCTTTTGCGACTCAGCAGGCGCGTAAACGTCAGAAAAGCTCGGTGGAGAATAGCTGAAATCTTAATCTCTCCTACGTCCCGAGCAAAAAAGGAACCTGCATATTCGCTCTTCGCCCTGGCCTCTCCAAAGGCCTCATGAAAAGGAGAATGAATCGGGAGTCGCTTCCTAGGGTGGTTCATTTTTCCTTGTGGACTCGGATTAAAAATCTATTATTTATGCGCCTCGTATCTTCTCGCACGCGTTTACGTTTAGGTAGGATCTTCTTTAAATTGTTCGGCAAACGAGCTCATACATCCACAATCTCCTGCATCAACTTTTGCACGTCCGTTTTTTGTAAAAAAAACTGAGCGGTTGTTTAAGTCATGTTATAGAAGGGAGTCTTGCTTATAAAAAGTTCATGCTTTTATTAGTATTAAATACTTCAGTTAAGAAATATAATGGTGTTATAGGAGCTACATAAGTTTTGAAAGCAACTGTAGTGACGCGATTGATGAGTAACTAAACTATGTTTATTTGAAAGAAAATAATATTTATTTATTAATACTATGTCAATGATAAAAAAAAGTTAATATTTTTATAAGATTGAAAGAAGAATTGCATTATTTTATATTAATTGTTTTCTTTCTTATTGATTGCCGCTGCTAATTTTTTATACGCTATGTTTCGAATCTGATAAATATTTTCAATAATTTGAAATGCTTGTTTTTTTTCGATCAAATTTCTTTACTTTGTGCAATAATTCTGTATAATATTAATTAGCTAACTAATTAATTCTGAATGAAAAATTTCCAGCAAGTAGATTCAAGATACCGAATGAAACGCGGCTGGTAACGCAAATTGGCCGATATTATTCGAAGAACTTACAATCTATCTCGTTACCACAAAAGTCATGTTATAGATTTCTTTCTTTTAAGATTTAATTAAATTAAATGACACACACACTCTCTTAAGCAACACGAATTAATATGTACCATCCGCACCATCCTAACTTCAAGATACGCGATCACAAATTATCCCTAAATAGATAGCAAACTGCATCTCCGAAGGTAATAATAATTTCCCGTTGAGACCGGACATAACGGCTGTGTTAATTTGTTATTAGCGACCTTAGCTCTTTAGCAAGTTGTCGAGCACATTACCATCAATGCCGGGACTTTGAGTTCGAAGGCATAGTGGGCAGTCGTTGATGCCGGACCAGGCAACAAGCTATTGCCTTAGCCGGCATCATATACCATCACAGCTAAGAGTTTGGTATCCTCGAGTTATCGACTCCAGGGAGCATGGTGGAGAAACTTGACGAGTTTCGTATATAGGTTGGCTGCATTGGATATAGGTTGAAGTGTAAATCAACCCCTGAGAACTGACGCTCTCTCCGCGCCATTCTTGCCCCCTCATGCTCTTTCCCCACTACGGCAGTCCCGTCTTGTTCTCCCTCTGGCGTACGCTGTCGTCTATCAGCTCACACCTCTCGCACACTTCTCACCCTTGTTACTACCATCTGCCAACTATTTCGACGATATCGAAACAACCTGACGAAATTTCCAGTTCTTTCTTTCAACCCCCTCATGTTCGCGTCTTATAGTTTTGTTGATCCCTAGCAGCCTCGAAGCAACCGATTTTCCATCGCGCGATTTGAAAGAAAAGAGAAAGAGAGAAAGAGAGAGAGAGAGAGAGAGAGAGAGAGAGAGAGAGAGAGAGAGAGAGGGAGAAACAAATAAAAATAAGGATAAAAATAAGTGAAACCTAGAAGGGAGATAGGGATAGGTTTGTGAAACTATTTGCCAGCAAGAGCAACGAGCGAAAGCGAAAAGGAGATAAAGAGAGGACGGATATAAGGTCGAAGGATAAAACTAGCCACGTTCACTCCGGCACCAGCGGCGGCTCTCCGCGGTTCGAATGAGTTCCGCTCTTCTTCCTTCCGGTCGACAAATTGAAATCGTCAGACCGGGAAAGCTCCACCGAAATCCACGTTCGTGAGGAAGGCGCCAGGCGGCAAGAGTGGAAGAAGAATCGAGGAAACGAGCGGGGAATACGAGGAGAAGACACGAACCCCGGCAATGGAAAAAGAGAGGTAGATGCCCGACTGACGGCGGTCGGAACGTGAGAGAAACGGTACGGGAGCGCAGGGCAAAGAGGTACGAGAACAAGCGTGGTCCCAACGTGGTCGTAACTGGCGATGTTGCCTTACCGGACGATATTTCACTCCGTAATTATCTTAGCGTGCAACGCGATAGTGCGAGGCGGCTGCCGGTATTAATGCCCGCTGATAATGTACCAATAGTGTCCTAATGTCCCGTGCCAGGAGACCTGAGTAATAGACAGGCCAAATGCACTGTAGCAACGAGCCGCCTAAGGTATTCGACAGAGTGGATTATTGCTTTCTACTGTATCATTAACGATCCGATATATTCTGCCTTTGGAAGGATAGCGATCGTCGTTGTTACACATAGCGCGCCAGTAATTACATCAATAATTTCTCATCGATTATTAAATACACCCGAAATTTCTCAATGGTATCTTTTATTCAACTATCATATTACATCGAGCCGAAAATTTCTGCACAAAGAAAACGTATCGAAAATCATCCCCGATAACTCGATTACATCTCATTAAATTTGCATGACCACTTTACTCAATTAAATGCGGAAATTACCAGAAGTCTGAGTTAATCTAATTTTAATGATAATACGATTCTGTAATAACTTTATCGTAAAATAATTTTACGCATTAATATGTCTCGAAATGGTTTTATTTTACGGATGCAATTTTTTTCTGATTTTAATGCAGCCAATGAATAATTTCAAAAAGTATATACATATAAGTATATATTAACGTTTTGTTTAACTTATTTATTATATCAATTATATTAGCAATAATATATTTACAATATGTACGCAAATATAAAATATATGTACGAATTGTTACAAATCAAATAATCGAATAATCAATCGTTGTTAGAGTTATGTAATTTATATATCAATATTTAAAGTTTAAAAAATTACGAACGTATAAACAAAAGATAGTGCGAAAAAACGAATAATGGACTAAAACTGGATTGGAGAATAAATAGAAATGAAACAGGAATAGAAAGAGATCGCAAGAAAGACAACAGCACGAAAACGAGCACGAAAACTTTGCAATCAAAAAGAGACCAGGATACAGTAGAAGGGAGGTTCAGGCGAGAGCAATGCGAGAATAAGAGAGAGTGAGAAACAGAATACAGAGGAACGGAGTGAACAGTACACACCGTCGCGTAAATCTGTGCAAGAGGAGCTGGTACCGCTGCGTACATGTACGTGGGCTGTCCGTGGCCAAACAATGTCTGTCCGAAACAGCCGCGATTTCTCTTATCGGGCATTCAAACGCTAAATAATGGTGCAACCAACTTCTCCTTGGTCAACACCGACAACTCGGCCAGTCGCTTGTCCGACCAGCGCGCGACGGCACAAGCCCCATGAGTAGTGAGCAAAATTTTACATTTCCCTACCGTTACCGTGCAACTCGGTGTATACGACCGATCGATCGGAAAACGTGACATTAACAATATCCGTTGTGCGCGTAAATCTATTACTGCTACGGCAAACGAGGTTTCAATTCTATTTTAATTAACCTTTCAAAGTCTAAATTTCGAAACAAATGATATATTAAAAAAAATAATTCGTTTTATCATTAATGGTAAGTCAATCTGGATAATCTTAATATTTACTTAAAAATCGTATAAACTGCTCTAGTTGTACATAAAAAAAGTCTTTTCGTTATTTGCACATAATCGTGAAATTCATGAAGATTTAATTACTTTGTACCAACAACAGACGTACGCTATATCTTGTGTATACTGACACCATCGCCTTGTGTACAAGTATCTGAACAGGCACTCAAAGTTCCACGGCTCTCATCCACCCTGTCGATACTTGCCTCACATAATTACTTTAGTGAACAATTTTCACTAACGGCGTCTGCTTTCGTGCGACGTCACGCACGTAGAGCGGGAAGACATTTGCACCCTATATCACGTAAGATCGTGAAACGATAATGAGAATGGCAGGGAATGGAAGGCAAAGTTACTGGAAGGAGACTGTAGCGGTAGTGGTGGTTAGCGGACATCCGTTGAACACATATTTGGTCTGGGATCAGAGAGAATAATCCCCGGGATTACCCTTGGTTTTCACCTCCAATCGTACCCCCATCACTGCCTACATTCGAGCCATCCGCTCATCCGATCGGAATATCGACCATGGATTTAAACGCCTTTCTGCCGAGCCTCGAAATCTCCGGATCGACTTTGGATTTCGTTGGAATGCCACTAGAAATTGCTATGGATAGCTTCGTCTGAAACGACTTTATAACTACGTTGAAAATTTTTTAAACGATTCGGTCACTGAAAGCACGTTTGCCAAAAGATGTAAAAATCTTTTCTTTCATGAAAATCTTTTCTTTTTAGAAAAGTTTTTTTTAATTCTAGTATGAGTTAAAGTAAACTTGTGATTTGAAATATTATTTCCAAATCAAAACATATAAATGATTAAACATTTTTTTTATATATGTCATACTATACCGTCTCTTCAATATATTATGTCGAAGTTTCATAATGTGATTAAATATTTGATATTAATCGTAAGTACAAAAAGATATTGATCAGTAATTTATTAATAAAAGTAGCTTTTGTCATGATGACGTCATTCGAATACATTCGAATAATAGATAGATATTGAAATAAATAACATGATCACAAAATCACTTATCGGTTGATAAATAATGGATATTGACGATCACGGTTTTTCTTAACGTCCGCATCGATTATTCCATGATGCATCACACTTGCAGGAAAAAATATCGATTTTAAAGTGACCCAGTTTTTTTATTTCTTATATAGGAAACACAGATCATCAGTTTTTAAAAGAGAATTTAAATTGAACGTGCGTTGATTGATTGTATTAAAAAATAAATCTCGAAGTAAAGTCTTTCGCAATCTCGTATAATATGTATTTACAGTATTTTACAAGGTAACACCTTTGGCTAAGCCGTTTTTTCTCCCATCTGATAAAATCTTCCATTCTCTTCTTCAATTCGCTAAGTCAACCAATCTCGATCGCAGGATCCCGTGATTCAATCAAAGTTACCTGTTTTGAACCTTCGAGGGGTCGGGCAGAACAAACATGCCGCGAATCGATTTCAAAGATTATATTAAATTAAAAGCAACCACGGTCCCCCATGAATAGCATGCGGATTCGCGTAGTACGCCATTCTCAGGAGCTTTTCGACGAGTGTACTGAAAGAAAATAAGACGATCACATGTGCGCGCGCAGAGAGGTCGTGTCGAATACTACCTTACTTGGCCGAAGGAGAAAAAAAGGGAATATCGTCGGCAAGTAAGAGTAACCAATTTCCTCGCTCTCGGGGGAAAAGGAGGGTACAGAGAACGAGGTAGAACGAAAGACGAACGGCGCTCGACTTTGCCGATAAAACGAGGAGGCGGTTGAAACGAAAATCCCCGAACGCGAACGGGAGAGAAATGTGTTAGATGCTGGGCTATTCGTCCGCGCTATCCGCGAGGATCAACCCAACAACATGCTGTTAATTTCTAAAGAGTCCCGGTGCCATGCGGCAACGACTTCTCTACCACGTCCCGCGATTTTCATCACGAGGGAATAGCTCTGGCCTCGGACTGCCTGAGGAAGATGAAGGTATATAAGGGTGCACGAGAAGAGGAAGGTTCTCGGAGAAAACCTGGTAGATGTATACTGTAGGGGAAGAGAGACTCGGGTCGATACCTGTTGATACTTCGTTCAAATAAAAGTCAACTTGTACGGCGAGTGGTTTAAAAGTCACACACACGCGCAGCTTGGATAACGTGCTCTTTACTCCTACATCCTCTTTTCTATAGAGTTTCATGGCAACGGACGGTTGTATAGTTTGCGAAGACGAGAAGATGGTCAGAGAATCGGTACGGAGTACACGGGAAGTTCGTGCGACTTTTGTGGATACCTTTTGCAGGAACGTTGTTCCTTTTGCCATTTTATTATTTTAACGCTCTCGATACTAAACACATCCACCTTTCCTTGCTTCAACGCAAAATCGAGTTTCATCTCTAATGAAAACCTATAATACGTTGCGATTGAAAATCTATCTTGTAACAAAAATTCGTATGTAGTCTACTGTTTTTTTTTTCTTTTAAATATACGTAAATTCCTATTTTGAAATGAATAAAATAAATATTTTCTTGGCATATGCTTCGAGAAAATATGATTTCTATGTGTAAATTTGATCATCAAAATGCTATGAAATAGTTAATTGTAATATATTTATATACATATGTAGCATCTGTTCCAATTACTATTGCTTCAGTTTCTAGTTGATCTATTGTGTTAATCGGATAAACATGTTTAGTAATTCAAGGAATAATTGTTATATCACAATGCCAATTTGCCTTTAGGGGTTAATGTAGCAATTGAGCGCTATACAATGCGTATAGGATACGTTAGTCTGATTGTATGCAATCAAACGTGTCCGTGAAGCAATATCAATAGTTTAAAAGATAATCAAAACAGATGTTGATCATTGCTTAAAGCAATCATTATCACGGACCATTTTTATCTCGTAAAAAGCTTGCAGTAATAATAAATGATACTTGTTGGTTATTGTGCGTCACTTAGTGATGCATAATAAAGTTGCTAAATCCATTCGTAATAAATGCGAGAATTATCCTGGACAGGAGATTTTACCAGTGATCATAATTTTAAATTTAATCAATCTCACCGTATATCCCTCTTTCAATTAATAATCCACCGAGTAACGACTGCGCCTCGAACTGAATGTCGATATCCACGAGTTTTTGAATCGATCCCTTAATCGCTTCTTCTGTCAAATCCACTTCTCTCAATTTACGGGAATTGTTGCAGCACTTAATTCGCCGGACAGTTTTCCCCGCAGATGTTGCCTGCTCCACTTCCTCTTATCCTTCTTCACGCAAGACGAGGAAGGCAAGTTCTGTGTGGGCAAGTCAACTGGATGAAACTCATATTCAATATGCTTTGATCACTTCTCCACGGAGATCCGAGAGATTCACCCCTTGGCTACGAAGGATGGATGCACATTTTCGTAGATCGCACTGATATAGGATGGATTAAAATGCAACCAAGCTTCGTCTCTCATTCTTTACCACAGCTTCTAAAACATTCACCATCTTGGATATTAAAACTGCAAACAATCGCAATGCCGAGATGAATAGACTGCGTTGATGCAACGAACTCAGTGGTCCGAATATTCGATGATATGTGTATTGTCGTGACCAAAAATCATATGTTGTGTGCACGAGGTTTCCTCTGTCATAAATTTTATGTGGAAGCGGATAACGCTGACAGAAGACAGCGCGAATTCAAGTTTGCTTGAATAGGATTTACATTCGACCCTATATTTTTTAATAAGCTTTATATACACATACGATGTCGGTTTCCTATATCAGAGCTAGTTTTTTTATTCCTCTTTTCCGAACGACATGTATGCACATACATGTTTGTACTAAAAATTTTATATTGCTAATATCACATTTGCTAAAAATGACAGTCTATAATTTACATGTTTTGGCTTCTTCGGAAAAATTTATGAAGACAGTTTTTTTATGAAACCTGCCAGAGAAAAAATCTTTATTTTATAGTTATAAAACATGTGTTATAAACGACCATATTATACGTATTCAACTTAAATGAGCAAACTAGAATTAAATTTTTAATACATAACAATAATAAAATATAAGTAGAAATATAAAGTATTTATGAGTTCAGTTTCAACAATATTATAATTAATAAAAAAGTTATCAAGAAAGTTTGTATGTGTGTGTGTGTGTGTGTGTGTGTGTGTGTGTGTGTGTGTGTGTGTGTGTGTGTGTGTGTGTGTGTGTGTGTATGTGTGTGAGATTTGATATAGTTATAACTTTTAACTTTTTAGTTATAACTTTATGAAATATGCTTTATTTTAAATTACGCAACAAACATTTTATTATATACGTACATGACATGAAATTTGTTTAATAGAAGAACATAGTAGAGAATTTTATTTTGTATACACAAGTATTTAAGCGAAATTTCTATCGTATTCTTTTTCACATAAGTTTTATTTTATATTTTTTAGTATAACGTCAAACAAAACACTGCACGTACGTAATATTACCGACAATATCTTATTCGTGAAAATATATAAAATGTCTTAAAAATAACTTTACAAGAAAAATTTTAACAGTCAAGCATTGTTCTTAAACTTTTCTTAATAAAACTTATTACGAATGCAGAAGCTGAACTCTGGTGTTGACTATTCAATTGTCCGGGCATTTCGCATCCTCATTAAAAATAATCAATATTGCGATATTAACAAATGCCCTCGCGGCTTTACGTGCTGCCCGTCGTCGTCGCGACTTCACCGCACTCTTTCCTCGTTTCCCTCTTAAAAATCAATACGCCACACCAGTCACACCACATCGTGGAATTATAGAAGACACTTTTAAATGCAGCACGTCAGCTTGCAGATTCAATGGAAATAAATTATACCGTTCGTTAAATCGTTAGTTGCCAAAGCAAAAATGTTATTATATGTATATGAGAATTTTTTTAACTTAATTTTCTTTTATTTATACAATATCATACTTCTAAGAATTTAATAATTTCTCCTTGCCTGATATATTATTTGTATTTATCATATTCTTTTTCTCCGCCATATGTATATTTTATACAAATTTCAATCTCGGATTTTATCGATGAACAGTAAATCACACTTTGGCTATTCGTGCATAAATTTATTGATGCGCCTGTGCGGAAAACTACAGATGAAAAACACAATGCGGAAGAAAAGTTTTTGAACTGTGAATAATACGGGATTCAAAATTATGTCCATTGTTTTATGATGACGAAATTCATGGATGGGAGCGAAAGCGGAGAATTCAATTTTCCGGGGCGAGAATTCTGGCACCCTCTGCAATCGTTTCTTGAAATACACTCTACGTTGACTGTAAAAGTCCGAAGTAGAAAATTTTTCTCTTTTCTACAATCTTTTGAAATTTCCTACGCATTTACATCATTTTTCTTCAGATGACTATCCAGTAAAAAACTTATATAAATTAATAAATTAGCATACTATTAAAAATATAACTTATAACTAAAGGAATATATCTTTGAAATATGAAATAGAAAAGATACATATATAAAAAAAATAATCTAAAATTATGTTTACAGCTTATTTTTACAGTTTATGCTTATATATAGTTTATTGTATAATACAATATATAATTTGTGTAGTCACATGAAAATAACAATGATTTATATAAAATGATGCAGCTAGTAATTATGTTAAAATTGACAAAGCTAATTAATTCTCATTAATTTTCATTAATTTGCACAATTTTTGTCATTTGCAAAATCTCTCTTTTTTGTCCCACACATTAATCGTCATTATTTTCCCGTGGAAAAATGCCTAGGATTCAGTTGCACCTTTTCCGTGGCGCAGCATCAGTGTCGCCTATTTCGAGTGGAAATTGTCGGGCCGCGGGTCGACCCAAATAAAAAGGAATCGCGCATAAATTAATTCGCCGAGTCGACCGGGGAGTCCTTTTTCTTCCGCCACATTGGAAGAGCAGACACGTTAACTGGCGGAACCGAAAGAAGGGTGGCTGACGCCCAAATCGGCTAGGACCCGTTGGTGTGGTAGTCGGAAGTCGATGGTGGTGCTGGTATGTTGGATGTCGAAAACGGTTCAGGTCGGAGTGGAAAGGGGCGGTAGAAGCGAACTCGGTGGGTTGGCGGCAGGCCATAAACCTTTCCCCGCGTAATCTGGATAGCTTTATAGATTTCTAATAAAATAACGCATTAAATCAGGCGCGGTTCGACTGATTGGGCCACCGAACGAAATCGGGTCTACGCTCGTGACGTGCACGTATTGCAATCGAACCGACATTTATTATCCCGTCCAACGACCACTAAATATTGGATGATCTTCCGCACGGATAGAAAGCACACATAAGTGCTCGGTGAAGATAAAAACAAAAAGTTTCCTGGGTGGTAGCATTGGTAACAGATGTATCCAATGTTAGAACAATATTCATTGTTTGAATTTTGTTTAGAAAACCATACGACTTACATTTCCGTGTTTACAGAACATTTCTTATGAGCTAAATACGGATTGAGTTGAAATTTCATAGGTATCTTACCCGTCATCTAAAGCCATCGATGTAAATATTTGTAGCTGTCTCCTATTTTGCAAAATTTACATTTACAGACAGTTAGATAAACATTGAAATGTAGATCATATATATGCGGATTAGATACATATACACGTTATTGGACGCGTAAATAATATTATCGAATATAGATTAAAACCATTATGTATATTTTACTTGGATAAAGTAAAAAAATATAAAAAATACAAAAAATACAAAAGTAACAAAAAAATAACAATAAATTGTTTTAATATGCAATTCAATTTATTCTTCTATTTGTCCTCTTGTGTAACGTGTTTTATTGAATCGCAGTGAGCGGAGAAAAATTTACATTTGCTGCATAGGTAAACACGCGACATTTATACACATATGTGGTTCAATATTATTGAAGTATATTTATGCCTGTTATTATAAACATTATAAACCTTTTCCATCCGCATATAAATACGTTGTCAAATTTTAAACAAAATTTATTTACAAATTTTTACTTAATACGGAGGGGAGTATCAATTCATTAGTTATATTGATGATATCATTAGCAGAAACGCTGAATTGATCATCTATATTTATAGTAAGTGGAACATTTTACATACAATATTAGTACACTTTAACATTAATTAACGTCAGCGAAATTCTTTATACTTACAAATGGAAATCTTCGTAAATTTTAAAATAAAGCAAATTGAAGAAATACTTTTGTCGTTATGACATTAACATTTATAGAATTCTTGTCGCCTCTTCCTTTTGATTTCTCTCTTTCTCTCTTTCTTTGTATTTTAAAATTAGAAATTCTTTTCTTTTTTGCTTAAATTGATAAAGTACTTTTTTCAATTATCTTGACTTGGCAAAAATAATCTTATTCATTTGATGACAACGATTAAAAATTGTCTTCTAATATTCTGAATCTAATTTTGAATTCTTCTTGGATGTTGAGATTAAAACGGTTTATTTGAATAAAAAAAATTTTATTTGATATTTAAATCTTATTCGATCATGTTTATTGTTTTATTCATCCAAAATCGAATTCAAAATGTTTTTATTTAAACAAAAAATGATATCATTAAGGATGTTTTAAGGATGTTTTAACGATTATGTATTATAAAAATTGGAGTTAGATAAAATTTATCTTAACAGATACTTTCTTCTTTTCTGTTTTGCTTAAATTGACAAAGTTTAGCATAAATTAATACTAGAAGTTATTTCCAAATCGTTTCTTATACTAAATGTTACTGTAAAATCTACAATAAAATTAATAAATGGATTACAGAATATTGTATATAATCATATAATATATATATTATAATAGAAAGAAATTAATATATTCAGTTGTTACACTTCTATGCAATGTTAGGACCTTCTAAACGAAATAGCAAGTTGTTGATAAAATTCAAAGTCCAAATTATTGTTATACTGCTCAAGTATGAATTCATTTCAAGACGAAATGTTTCGCGCGTGAATGGATGGAATAAATTCCTGTATCAAGATTCGGATAAATGCATTCCAAGCCACGAGCACGCTTGCACTCCACATGGAATTCAACTAAGAACACGATCCATAGTTCTTGTTTTGCTGTTATATCTGCTTTGAAATCGATCGTCGTACGAAATTCTCAAGAAAATCGTGAATATCCATTTCCATGTTGCATATAACAAATGTAACGTGTTTACATTTACTAGTTAAAAATATATTCAATTGTATAATATATTGTCATCAGCTATCTCTACTATGATCATTTTTATTTTTTTTTTATTAATAAACTTAATTGTAGTATATTGCGCATGTAATCTATATTTTATATTAAAAAAGTATAACGGTGTTTCACACGTATTAATTAAATATATCTAAGTTTTATTTAACGTCCAACTGATTATTGATATAATTTTATAAACTGGAAGAAAGTATATTATATCTAAGTGCGTAAATCAAATCAACTGCAATATCCTACGTTAACTGCCATGTTTTAATCAACAGTTAAGATAGAAATGTCGATAATCTTCTTCGTTCGCAATTTCAGAAAGACGTAAAGACTAAGTTCGGTGCGAAGTTTCTGCTCGTACACCTATGTCTAAAGCAAATACGATAGTCGGAAAAGCTGCTATCAAGTTTAATAAGAAAAGCGAGACACGGACACTATGTGATATCATATATTTGATTTCTAGGATCCGCTTCTTTTAATATCTGTAAGAATTTTCTTTAACGCTAAAATAATACTATGACCTTTCGCAAACGATAACCGTTCCAATTTCCTCAGCTGTAATCATTTTTACACGATTGTTTTCGCAAGAGCTTCGTACATTTTTCATAACGTTTCCATAATTATAACTGTCTATACGTTACTATCATTGCTACTTTCTTGCATAAAGTGTTTCCAATTTCAGCAAGTAATTGCGTTCTACTTTATAATGCAATAAAAGCATGGCATAATCATTTTGGTTAAATATGTTTAAATATATAGGTATATAGTCGGAATGTAAAATTTGTTGCAAATTTTTATTTACTTGTAAATGTAGAAAAAAAAATCTTAATATAAGTAGCCGAATGTACATATTCTTGTTCGATCTAGCACAATTTCAGCTGACGTAACTTCAAAGCCGTCTAATCCTCTTAACGAAGCCATATTAGGGGACAAGACATTGCGTCCCCTTGTGCCTGCTATCTTAACCCTTCGTTATTTTGGCTCTCTTCGAAGTTAACTCGAAGGAAGGAGATTCTAAGTTCACGTGCCGCGATCCTCACTCGTATCTGGCTAAATGCAAAGTTTCTCAAACTGTAGCCAATTCGTTGTTAACTCTCATCATAGTAATTTACTTTAATTACATAGAAAAGTAACGTACAACCGCCACTTTAATCCGTAACTACTACTTACCTACCTACTGCCCTTTTATGATTTAATTAACGCAATGCGACTCGAGGGACTCTGGAATTATTATTTTATATCTTGCGAAGTATGAATAACTTATCACAAGATTTGTCGTCATTAGTGTCACAGTAAAGCCGGTGAACTTAATCTCCTTGCAACGTCAAACGATTTCGTAACTAATATTGCGTATCGTAACACTGTTCACGATACGAGCTACCGCGTTTGAAATTTAATTATGTTTACGAAGCTAAATTATGGAAATTGCATTCATGTTGAACACGTTGGACGTTTGTTTATCATCGACACTAAACAGTTTGTCTCTATTCATGACAATGAATCACATTGAAAATTCTTTAAGCATTGGGAAGCAACATGCGTCAAAAATTTAATTTTGCAAGCCTTATTGTGCGACACATATAACGATATAACTACTGATTATAAAAAAATCTACGTCCAAAAGCACATACATATACTATCCTTGCAATTATTATCATATTTAGGAATATAATAATATGATTCTCTAGAAAGGGAAACAAAGAAATCTGATAAAGATGATGATATTAATAAACTATTTAATTTTTTTGAATGTGCATTTGCATAATATTGATTCATTAGAGTTTTGCTCAGAAAATAAGGAGATCACTAACAAATTTTAACTAGATTCGTTAAAATACTTTAATTTAGCTTATGTTTTTAATACATCTAGCGTAATACATATTTGAAACATTTAAATATACATGGAAATATGTCTAAACTTATAAAAAATTCAATTCTGCAAATGTACAAATCTACCCTCATTTATATTCCACGTTCTATGAAACAGTTTCATAATTTATAACGATTGCAAACACTTCATTCGTCATCGTATAAAATGAAAAACACACCAGCAAGCTGCAGATTTAATGAATAATGCGTACAAGAGAAAAAAGTGTAATTAAAAACAGGCAACGAAAGAGTAGAGGAAATAGAAATTCTTCTCGTATCTCAAAACACGAAAATACCGGCTGAGCTAATAGCCACGTTTGAGCACCGGCCATTCGGTAGCGTGTAGGATATTGCAAGTGTTACAACACGCGCTTGTACGTCACCTGCTGATAGTGACGCGTTCGTAAAACGAGCGTCGCCGTCGGTAAAATGTGCCGCAGATTCGCCGAATGCACGCTTGTACAACCGCCTGTTTTCAAATTGTATTTCATGCTGAATAGACGAAATATATACCTGAACCAAAATCAACTTCAGTATTTTAAATC
This sequence comes from Acromyrmex echinatior, assembly GCF_024713525.1. Taxonomy (NCBI): domain Eukaryota; kingdom Metazoa; phylum Arthropoda; class Insecta; order Hymenoptera; family Formicidae; genus Acromyrmex; species Acromyrmex echinatior. The sequence goes on from NC_141852.1 coordinate 19,311,280, forward strand.
TTGGCATTCTTATGATCACGTCAATAAGGATCATTGATAATGAATGACATTCTGTATTTTGATATATCTATACGTTCTATACAGCATCTCTTTTACGCAAAAAGATTTTGCTAACAAAATAAAAATATATTATAATATTATAAATAATTAGATGATATAATCTTCATTTGCTGAAAATTTACGAGAATATAATTATAAGTGGTGTATTCTTGTAGTCTCTCCGGGCTTGATAGGATAAACTTATTATCGTGATCAGTAGATGTGCCATGCAGCTTATCGATTGGAGAAAATACTCGGGCATTTACCATTCAGCTGGAAGTTTTACTCGACCCGTGAAGAAGGGCTACAAGCCGCCATCGTTGCTTGTGCTACGGCATTTTATTATATGTTTTTGCTTCATGCTTCTATTGCGCAAATGGCCATAATATCCTTAATATACTCATGTTATAATCAATTTCATTTCTTCTCTTATTACTCCTTTTGTCTTTTTATTTTTAAATTCATTTATTTTATATAATGACAAATATGAAACAGAATGCTTAATGAAATTTTAATCCATCGCACCAGATAAATACAAATATTCGTATTTTATATATATATATATATACATATGTCATCTAAATAAATTTATAGATAACATAATAATATAATTATAATATAATATTCCCAAATTATTACAAGATTTCAAATATTATCATAGAGTAGCACAATCTTTTAATGAAATATTACATCATGTTAATTCGTCAATTGCGGTATATTAGTCTGAAAATACCGATGTTGTGATTGTATTACAATAACTGATAGCATTTTCGGTATTGTAGGTACTGGCGAATGGATTATACGTGGATCAATTCGGATTGAAAATTGCACACATTATACACATATCACGCATCGTTGCAGAGAAAAGACATAAATTACCGATGCCTGGCGACTCGCCCGAACGAATTCGGCTCCGGCGAACTTTGCAAAATAGCGCCGGCGTAATCAGCGGCGCGTTATCTGTCCTCGCCTACAAACGCTCAGTGTTGCCTTTTGTATGGGCATTGAGAGAGAGAGAGAGGGGGCAGTCGGGGAGTAATAAATATGTTATTAAAATTACCATAACCTCGCACGCCGGCAGGGTAAAACGGCGCATTTTGCAGTTAATTTTCCGGTTATCTAGGTAATAATCTCGCTTACGGCAGGGCCGGTTAACCCTTTGGTTATAGGGGTGACTATCGCGAAAAGGGGATGAGAATGATAGAGGCGGAAGGTAAATCGGGAGCAGGGGTGAAAAGGGGCTCAGTAATGGCCGATGCTGATGCCGCGTGTTACGTATCGGAGACATTAATAAGCGGTTTACAGCGTCGAAAGTAGGAGCAGCGTGCCGTGGAGGAGTTCAATGGTGAACATTTCCACAACGAGCACGGTTTCGTTCGACGCGATCTCAAAATCGAAGGGAGCTTTGCTTGTGGGACCCTCGAGGACTGTTGGATGGCATCGGTGCCAACACGACTTTGTCTGAGACTCTGTCCGCCTCCACCCTGCGCCATCGACCCGACCTATCCCATCAACAATTAGCTGGCTCGGTATTGAGTGCACTTAGTAAGAATTAAGTAAACTACATGGTCGTGTCCTGTCGTTTCCATCAATAAGCGTAATGATTTTTATGGTTCCTATTCTTGTCGCGTACCTAATATCTATTTCTCAGTAAGTCCTAAATGACGAAGTATGAAAGTAATAAAAATATGCCATTTGTGGCAATTACGATTTTTTATTAACAGATATCAATAGACACCCGTATCACGCTTTACAAAATCAATCCGAGATGAAACTAGCATGTCTGCCATTAAAGCTATATTAAGAGAAAATATACTCCGAAGTATAAGAAGGCGTTAGTTTGTTTCTAGAGAGAATAAAGTTTTCTCGCTACATTACTTAAAGTCAACAAAGTTTGTGTAAACAATCGTGCCACTTGATTGGCTAGCATTACGCTAAAATGCAGATCTTTAATGCTTTATAAACACTCTTAACCCTGTTGATAATGTAAACTTTAACCGGTTTGGCTGGTTATGCAGAATGCACATTCCTGCCTCTACAAATGCATTGTTTGGACGCGAACAAATCGATAATAAAGCAAGATATAATGATTAATGTTAAATGTTGAATAGAATGTAATATTTTATCAATGTAATCAAATCTTCAATCTACGCGAGAGAATTTGATAATAATCGATAATAAGATGTCAGTCTGTTGAGGTTAGCTCTTTTACTATTCATAATCGAAGAGAAGAGTAACTTCTTATCGAAAATATTTCAACCTCAAGCCGTGAGAGGGTTATAAATTCATAACTTACATCCCACGGGATTCATTATACGGGCCGGAAGATAACAACTCCCGCTAGCACAGAAAACTGCACTATACCACTTGCTGCTTGAACTCGAAATATTTCCGATAAAGGCTTTCTCTTGTAGCACACTCCAAAATAGTATATGGCTAGAACCATATAAAAGCAAAGAATGAAATTTGTGCTTTGAACGTGTAACACATTATCTAAATCTGTAAGGTAAAATGCGTAATTATATATGCTAAAAATTGGTATTTCATATATAAATTTCATACATATATGTATACATATGTACACGCGATTATGTGAAACTTGCGCGATATAATTGTACACTCAGCTTATAATTAAATCGAGACATCCGACCTGATTTTCTTCTGGAATCTTTCAATGACACAACATCAATTTGTCATCGTAAAATGTCGTGTGCTTTATAAATGTTCTACTTTACTTGGTATTTCTATCCCTTGTAAACAGATAAGTTGTTATTCCCTTGATACAGAAATCGATAAGCGGCGTCCGAGAATAGCGATCAAATGCTGATGAACGATAGCACTCTGCAGCGATTATTTGTAGGTAGATTGATGAATCTGTTCCCGCGAACGCTCATACCCCACGATTCCTCTCCCTGCTCGCTCGAAAATGGTGTTCTTCAATCTTCGTTGCCCGGACGATAAGGACCCAGATCCTACGGTACAAAGATTTTCATGCTGACGCGCCATTCCTAGCGCCTAATTAATGAGTTTGAATTTTTCCGGCGGCTAATGGAAAGACTGCCTGCGCAGCACGTAGTCAAAGGAACCGGCACAGTATGAAAGATGAAAAAGCGGCATCAAGGAATGGAGGTTAATACGCGAAAGTTTCGCGGCTTAAGGATATGAAACTGATGAGGTCGTGACACGATTTCGTTAATTCATGATTCTCCTCTCCCTCTGCTCCTTCCACTTTATTGGAAATATCTTATACGAAATAAGAATGGGATAGAATGCTTGAACGATCATTGATAGAAATATATAGGCTTCGACCGATAGAAATAAAGATTGCCTATTCTTTATGACACACATGTTTGAAATATAGAAGATTATATGAAAGATCTTAAAGTTGCAGAAGATATACACTAGTTAGAAATATAATCACGAGCTTCCTTTACATGTAAATGAAGCTCGTGGTTATGAACGAAATTAAAAGTAATGAATGATTTAACTGAAAATTAAATTATAGTAGTAACCCAAATGAAATAAACGTGTACACTAAATTTATGAAATTTAATATACTTTTAATAAAATTTTATGTATATGTACATTAAATTTCATAAATTTTCATGAAAAATACATTAAATTTTATGTATATGTACACAAATATACTTTTTAGTTATAAATACATTAAATGTAATGTAATGTCATGAAATTAAATTCAAATTGTGTAACTTAAAAATTAATAAAATTTAAGAACAATGTAATAGTGCGGAAATATCATATTCATCCTGTACAAATTACACAAATATAAAATACGAAGTAAACAGTATTTATGATATAATACTTAAAATATTTATTATGTAAAAAAATTTACAACATTACTGACTTAATTATTAGTTAAAAAGATTTGATTAAGTTAAAGTTTACCTTGAAAATATATATTATAGAATTGTCAATTAAATTATTATGAATAATATATAATATTATTTTATAGACGACTTAAAAATTTTATGTATATAGAAATTTATAACAAAGAAATAATTAACATATTTCATTAAAATTTGAATTTGTGATTTTGTCATTATCTAAAAAAAGTTACAACTCTCTCTCGAACGTAGGGAAAAATCTCGTGAATGAAAAGTTTCATCAATGTCTGATTTTCATGCTAAATAAACCGGAAAGAACTTTTTGCGGAGTAAGATTCAATTATGATATTATCAAATACGTTCGAATGTTTTCAAAATAATAGAATAGTATGTATGAAAAGGGAATAGCATGAACGCAAAAGGGAAATGGCGCATTAGACAAGAATGAAAAGTAGATAAAAAGTAGATAGGCAAGAGAGGATGCAGGAAAAAGATACGAACAAAATGCGAAAAGGAGATCAGTTTAGACTTGTTGAAATGCATCGAGCATTCTGGCAAAAGTACGGTGTTTACGAACAGAATACGTCCAGCAGGCATTACAAACCAGCGATTGTTAAGTAAATACCGTACAAGTGAATCGCATGTTAATTATCAAAATTGGACTGCCGGCCAGCTTTTATCAATCCCGAGAATTTACTTTGCGAGGTAAAAGAAATTACCACTGGGAATTTTACAAGCTCCACTATACTTGCCTTAAGATTAAAGAGAACAAAATCTAGGAACTTGTTAAACGATTGAATCGTCGTGACTTGTTTAAAAAGAATTAAATTGCATTAAGAAAGTTACTTTGCAGAAATGGAACAGAATATATATATATATATATCAAAATCATTGTAATATAATATTTAGAAAATTCTTATTATCAATAAATGTCATTAAAAGTCATTGTGACTATGATAACTTCTATCAATTATCAACGCATTATTGATTCAGATAGAGCAACATCGCACTTTAACCAAGGAGTAGTCACTTGACTTTTTTATATAAATGATCACCCGGGATATCTTTATATCCTAATTAAAAGCATTATTATTAACATATTGTAATATATTATTATTATAATACAAATAGAACTCCTTCTGTTTAATTAATTTGTTTGTTGTTATTATTAATAATTTTCCGCGATTTATTAGTGTTTAACAATATTATGAATAGAGATTTAGTTACAATTTCCTGAAAAAATAAGCAGGAACCAAACAGATATTAACACTACAACCGCAGCAGTGCCATTTTTCACCCAACTGATAGTTTTGCTTTTCCAGTTAATTTGAATTTTCACGTGGGGCTTTAGATTTTCCACTATATGATTTTTCACTATAATCATAATTAATTACAATTTTGCTTTTATGACGACAACCCTCCCTCGTAAAAAGCCAAATTTACCTTGAACTGTGATTGGATTAATTTAGACCCGCGGTTTTAGCGTTAAATGAGATAAATACGTTAAGTTGCTTATTATGACAGTATTTCTTAAAAGTAAAAGAGAAGGTAGTATTATGGCCAGTGTATATTGTGGACTCCCTTAACATCTCCGCTATTACATAGCGAATCCTAATGATTACTTATAAATTATTTGTTTAGTAACTTGCAGTAATTATACTATGATGCTAATATAAGGGAGACCGGGTCTCGTTGACACAATTTTCACAATTTCGGCATTAGATTTTTTTAACAATTAATTATTATGATTAAAATATATCAATATGATAGAAAACCTTTCTCTACATTTTCATATCAGTAATGGTTCTATGCACTGTATAATTTCTTTGCAATAAATGAAATACGGACATGCTGCATTGTAGTTAACTTGTCCCGATATGTGGGACACATAAATTGGTACATATCACAGTATAAATTGCCTCTATGATAAACTTTATATTAAACTAACAAAAATATAATAGAAAAATAATAAAAATAAAAATTAGATAGTAGATATGTACTTTTTGATAAAAATTGTATGTTCCACAATTATTTTGTAATCAAATAGCAAAATGTCGTTACAGAAAAATAAGTGTAAATTATTTTAATTCTATTTCAGTTTAATATAGAAATATTAAATATAGAGCATTTTGTCAGAGTTAAATTGTAATTAAATGTTCACACATGTGATACAGCGAGTTAACATAACCTAATCTTTTCTTATGATACGAGCCAATGCACCCCATCTCTGCACACGTCCGATTTTAATCATTTTATTATAATAAATTACATTGTTACTCAAAATAACGTATTGTATACTAACAAACTTTTCTTTTAACTAATAATACATCACTTAGATTTGCTTTCGCAAACCGAAGAACATTAATATGAAATTATGAAATGCTCAAAAATTTACTTGTCTGCTCTTGAATCAGACTTTTTTCTTTTTCTATTTCGCATTTTTACTTTCAAGTATTTCGAAACGTTTCTGAGGTATATTTTAGCATTCAATTACACCTATTTCCTCATTTTTCTTAAACTTACGTATTATCACATGAATATATATTTTTTTGAGTGTGTTATTTGCTAATTAACATTTTGTTTTTGTATATATTTTGAGTTATACAAATTTACACAGTAGCATGGCATTTTGCTAATGTGATCCTTTATAAATACTGATTACTCACGACTCTATTTTGAAGTCTCTATTTTATATCAAAATAATTATTTGATAATCGATTGTAGCTCTACTGTTAATCTATAGTTTACATTACGTGTACTATTTTTATTATTGAGCAGCTTATATGCAGAAGTTATGTGAATGTATATACATTCATTTGCATACATTTTAAAATGTTTTATTTTTTTGTTAATTTTGTAACCAAATATTTTTTTCTAGACAAAACAAATATTTTAAGGCTTTTTAAGGCTTTTTATCGAAGGCTATATTACCTCATTTTTTTCTTCGAGTCGTTATACAATGTCGCCACATTTTTATTAATAGTATTCTAAGTAATAAATATTTCGTAATTTTGAGTCCAGAATCGATTCAACAACATTTTAACGAATGTAATTGTCACATTTTAAACTTAAAAAATATTGACAAATTATTAACAAATTTATTGTGTAAAATGTAACTGGGTGTCATAATATCATCTTCTTCTCTAAAGATTTTAATTAACATCACTCTTGTTTATTGTAAATTTGCGATGAAATTGAATATTTTAAAAGTTCATAAAAAATAATTATTAAAAAAGAAAAAAGTATGTTAAACAATTGTTAATTAGATATTACCAATGGATCACGACACATAATCCGTAACCCTTTGGCATCCCCGAAGAAAACACCTGTGAAAGCCTCAAAAGTATTATGTTAAATAATATTCACACAAAACAATATTTATCAACAATTTTCACATCTTTTACCATTAAGATATAAAAATATCCCGATAGATGACTATTCCCGGTTAAATAATAAAAGTATAATATTGTATAATTCTATTAATACAATTGATTGGGATAAGAAATAATTGAGAATTTAAGGAAGTAAGCGCTCATCCGTTTGTATAATCGTGACAGATATCACCTATATAAACAACGTAGAATCAAGATTTCGAAATTGATAGAACGAACAACAAGCCTGCAATCTTTCTGCGGATTACGTCCCTAGCGCGCAATTTGAAACATCGACACACCCCATCCTTCCATTCTCGCGTCTATCACGCCCGACCTAGTCGACGGCAATAAATCTGAACTTACGGTGTATCCTTGGATGCAAATTTCCCTACAGCTGTAGAAATATCGTAACACAATATCGCCATTTTCGCTTTACATTTTTTATTATATTTATAATATATCTCTATAAGAATGTAAATTATATCTGATAACAATCAATTTACTCATTATTTATGATATAACTAACTATTATTGATATGAAGGAATGAACAGTACAATATTACACAGGAACACGATTTCAAAATTGATAGACTGATTGTGAGAGATAACTTATGCGGGGATTCGTCACATCGGATACATGTCCGGCGTACAATTTGAATCATCGCTCCCTGCTCTCCAATCCGCCCACGCAAAACCTTTTCTATCCACACGTCCATCGTGTTCGACTGGCTCGATGGCAATAAATCCAGACTTACTCTTTATCCTATCGAGGCTTTGCCCGCCAGAGTGCGAGCCTCTGGCATTGTCGCGGCTATATCACCAGCCAAAACGGACGAGAGGGACGGCGTTGTCGTGCGACAAGACTCGACGGAACCTGAATTAAATTCTGAGATTTATCGCGTCAATAACCGTGCATTAATTTATGATTTTTTGCGGTGAAGAACGTAAATCCACGGGGCATGCCGCCGTCGTGCCAATTGTTTCGCTCTACGTGGCGGCCCAACCAGAGAAATGGACATAAAGAGGAATGGCAAAGAGGAAGAGAGTAAACGTTATACGAAACATACAACAGCTCAAATCTATATCGATAGAACCAGCGTAAGGTATACGTGCGCTGTGCGGCGTAAGCGATGTGAAGTGTGGGTAACAGCGTATGCGGGCGACTAGCAGCGTGTTCTACATCTAACTTATATTGACCACTCAACATTCCGAGCTCGTAAACTACGACGTTTGCCGACCATTCGGTGCAAAAGCAATCGGAAACAGTATATCGCGGTTCCAAAAGGCCTTTGATGTCGCGCGCGTATTACCATGAGGGAAAGCATTATCAATTAAAATTATACACCCATATTTGTTACTTGGAGCATAACACCACTAAAAGATTACAAAAGAGAGAGAGAAGGAGAAATACGCGTCGATTCACTAATTTACAATTTATTTCCAATAAAGATTAATCAACTGAGCTGACGGTTCGTCGTTCGAAATTCGCTTTTCAAATCTTTAATTCATTTCGTGATTTTCCTTGCTTCGGCAAAGGAACACATCGTCGGGTTTGAATTTGTTTAATTACTGCTACGCTACTAGTGATGTTTCGCATTAGTCATTATAGATTAATTTATTCTCTACCGTTACTCATTAGGAAGGGTGTACACATGGTACAAATTTTTTCTCACTCTTTTCGCTTCCGCCCAGATACGTCCTTTGATCGATTAATCGTTTTAATTACGGGCGAAACCGCGGCAGGTGTGCATTCAAATTGATGCACAGAGTGGAAGTACCGACTGGTTACAGCCTGAAACGCGCGTAATTCCGCCTGCCTTCTCTTTTATTCTCTTTTACGTTCCTTCCTTTTGACAAACCTTCTTTGAAGTCTTCTCTTCCCAAACGAGGTCGTTCTTTTGCCTTTTTTCACTGCCTATTCTTCGCTTTCCATCCGCGTGTATCACAGCGAACATCGTTTTTGCAAGACTTTTCAAACATAACACATTAAATTGTGGTTCTACGCATTATGTATTTAATGACTTGTCTTCGTAAAGCAGCTGAGCATGCTTTTAGTTTGACAAGTAAACTAAGTAAGTAGCAAAAGAAACGATGTATATCAAAATAGAATAGAAGCATTTTAATACAATACTTGCCAAGTTTTTTTTTGTCTAATAAAGTTATCGACTTTTTAATTTGTTAACCAGAAACAATGTTTTGCTATCTGCAAAATGCATAACCGTCGCATAAACGTCCTATAGATGTCGTTCAACGATCTATTTCCTAATTACTTGCTGCTCTTCTGCACTTAATCCATCACAAACGAGAAGATAAAGGAAGAGGATCAGTACTGTCATCTTCACGCCGGCAATTTTTTTCTACGGGCAATTAATTCCGTAGTACGCGGAAAGTGTCATATATCAAAGTTCCGCCGTTCCGTCTACATCAATCACCGTGCATAGTTGATAATGGGTACCGCGCGACATAGTCTTTTGAAAATTTCCAATTGCGGTCAAGAAAAGTCCAGGTAGCCGACGGATAACGGAAGTGAAAGGAGGGATCGGTATATATGCGGTGCGGAATTTTATTCGCGCTATCCCGCTCTATCGGTCGAAAGAATATTTCCTCGCCTTAATCTCTCGTTGAAACGACTGCAGCCTCCAGGGCCATGTCGCACGTTCCAGTATTCCTAATTTTGTCCGCCGGACGCTACTGGAATCTTAATTATGAGAAAGAATTTGTCGAGAGTGGTCCGGCAACCTCGGACCCAATTCGCCCGACAATGTCGCCAATACTTTTCTAGAGGATATGAGCGTTTCAAAATTCAATTGCGCATGAAACAAATTGAGGTCTCATACGAGTACTGTAATATTGCGATAATGAAGACATAGAGAAAAATGAGAGAATTCTAGAGAAAATAGTAGATATTATTATATACACATGTTATTTCAAGCGAAAAAACGTAATTAAGATATATAATTAAAGTAATTACTTAAACTTTAACAATTATTTAACTCGGCGTAAGCTAAGTCTGATATGTCATACCCGACACGTTGATCTCTTTAATGTTTAAAATTATTACTAGTTTATTAAAATTTTAATAAACATAATTTTCTTATAATTCTGAATATTTTATTTGTAATTTTTATTTAGTGCGTTATCTTACGCAGATCTAAATCTTATACTTTTTAGATTTAGATATTTTTAGATACTTTATCACTTAGTTCACACTGGATTAAGATATTTAAAGTTTATTACTAATAAAAAAAAATGTCAGATACGAAATAAAATAAAAGAGTTCTTAATTAAATAATTCTTAATAAAAAACGAATGTTGAATTTAACACGAAATATCTATCCTAAAATTCTTGATTAAAATTTTCTTGATTTAAATTTTAATTTTACACACACCATTTATATTTATAGCTTATCTTACCGATGTAATATTTATGTTACAGAGATTGCAGAGTTGTCAGAGATCCCCAAACTTTAAAATCTAAGGGATATGGATTCGTTTCGTTCGTCAAAAAAGCGGTAAGCGATACTCTTAATCCAATTTATTTAGAAAGTAAAAAATTTATTGTTATCGTAGCTAAGATAATAAACTAATTCTACTATACGAGCCTTAGCTACGATATTCAAATTTTGCACAGAACACTATCACCTTTATATAATTTCGCATCGTAGGTATAATTTACCCAACATATAAAGTTATTAATTATTAATAAATTATTTTTATTTTTAAGAAATATAAAATTGTAATTTATTTTAGACACATATAATTTTTAAACACAAAATATGCAATAATGCAATTCTGTTATTCATTCATCTTCTGTCTCTATAGTATGAAAAACGTTTCGTTTTAGTAGAAGAAATTTCTTTCTATTCAAAAAGTTTAATAAGATAAGTCCGAATATGTATTATATCAATCGATATATCTTAACTACTAAAAATGTACTTATTCCAAATTAACTTTTTGCTTCAATTATCTTGCAGATCTTTAAGAAAACTTTATACATCACGCTTTCTTATAACGTTTTCTTTTACCAAAATGCGATCACTCTCAAGAAAGTCTAAAAGACAGTCATTTTAAAGAAAGTTGCAAAACATGCAAAGCGTATCGATTAAAACAACAATGTTCGTAATTCCATTCCTAAAGAATTAATAGTAAAAAAATGAAATAACAAATTATTCGGGCACTTAGGTAAGCAAAGAAGATGAAAGATGCATTTTATGTAAATCAGAATTACGGTATAATGACAAGGTAGATAATTTCCTTCCGAGCAGCATTTTAATTATCGCATCTAACCCCGATTGTCTCTAGAGTCGAAAAGAACGCGAGTATTCCTCAAGGTAATAACTACGAAATCACATCCGCAGTATGTCAAATTTGACGCCATCCTCTCGGCTTTCGTTGATCAAATAAAGGGGAGGGTCCGACCGTCACGGTTTACAACATCATTTTTCGGGGCTAAATGGAGAGTGGCCGGAGTTTTAGTGTGACCTACCAAAATCCGTGACGTAAATCACGGCGAAGTTAGATGTACGGCTGAGTAAAAGAAGGCTTTCCTCCGTTTATGGCGGGGTTATTCGTCGAGGCGCCTGCCCCGAAGGTAGACCCTCTCTTCGTTTCCCCTCTGTTTTAATGTCCTATCGATCTGGACCACCGCCGGCACCTGCCTCACACCCGCGGTATTACTATTGCCGAAGTATAAATTTCCCGAGTGTCTCCGTTAACCTCGAGGAACACGCGAAAATTTCTCCCCTTTCCTACCCGCCGCTATCCCCATCCACCGACCAGTCTCACCGCCACTATATCCTTCGACCGCCGGATACACGTACCTAAATCGCGAACTCTGATCGCCTAGCCTAGCATCTAACATCCTGGCTCTTTTAAGATGTACGACGAAATACGAATTCTCGGGATTCTCGTTTTTCTTCAGAGACAGATTCGAAGTCTCGAATACTGCATTTAATATAGAGCTTTATAATGTTCCGCCGTGCGCTCTTAATATGGTTAGTATTCATAGTCGGTTCGTCAATTTCAAGATCGTCTTAAGATGCTAATACGGCTGTATGATTGGTTTATGATATCTTAAGATGATTTTAAATAAGAACTGACTCTATATATGAATACCAGGTTTTATGTTTCGTAACTATTATATATTACAATATTCATCTCTCGCAGGTGCAATGTTTAGTAATGGCAACAGTTCTCTTGACACGTGTACGTTACGCGAATGTTACTAATTACTTGAATCTTACTTAATAGGTAAATATTCATTCTTTTTGTGTTACAAATTGATTTATAATCTGAATGTCAATGAAATAAGAATAACCAGGATTTATAATTTTGAAAAGAAAAATATATAAAACATTTCCAAGAGCGAATATGGTACAATGTCGATGCTATGCGTAGATGGATCCGTCATGTAGTCCAAGCTCTGTCCCTTACTAGTTGATAGCCAATGTATACTTACACACGTAAGTGCTCGGGTCGTTCTAGTTACTGTCAACTTTTATTACTCTACCATTTGATCGATAAATCGTGCGATATTATGACTCACGACCTTAAATACACAAAAGCGTGCCTTCATTCGCATAGATTTGTATTCTCTCAGGTACGCAAACGAAGCAATTAGAACGTCATTTACGGCGCATTGAAAAGCGGTACCTTCGTATGTATTAACGTTATTTATTTACAGCTACAGTCAAAATATCGGATGTATAACAGCCACGTTGACACGTGGCATTGAATATACGCACAGCCATGTAAATAAATAGTCTTTATTTTCTGACGCAATAGGAATATCGTATGTAGCGAGTCGCAGAATTTTTAAAACAACAGGTCATATTTTTATTTAGTCATGGAGTCATACAGTTTTTATTAAAAATAGAAACGTTACTTAAGTATTCTGAATTGTATGAACAAAATAAATTAAATAAATAATTTGAAAACGTTTCAAAGAAATACTTTTTGGAATTTTGCCTTGAAATTTTATTATTTTAACGAACACAAAATTCAATCATGTTATATGTAAGTGGTTTTATATATATATATATATATATAAACTCATTTATACTATTATATATTCACAAAATAACAATATATCTGCTAATAAAAAATGTGTATGTAAAATATTTATCATCTTTTAAGAACATTATTAGTCAGGACGCTATAACTAGTTTGATTCACTTATACCATAATTTGTTCAAAATACATCTTTTATGCGAATTAAAACATTTAATAAGAAAATTTACAAAACAATAAAAATTCAAAATAAATGATAGAAAATTTAAAAGAGACAAGCCTAAAGAGGCAAAGTCAATTACAATGAGGCTTTGTACAATTTGTTTGGTTGAGAAGGAAGTTTCGTTAAGGCCACGTAATCCGACGGCACGTTACTCCGTGCTGGGGCATGACTTAATAATGCGTGTAAAACAGTTGGGTGTCGGTAAGCGGCGCTCCCGTCTGTCTATAGCATCGCCGACCGCGGAAGAAATTCGATTTGATGGGTGCTTGGACAGCTCAAACTACCGGCCGGTGGAAAGTGTGGGGAGAAACGGGAGGCGGCTGGTGGTGGTACTTCTGGTACCACGTAAACGCCCTGGTCACGCCGGACGGAAGGAGGCAAGCGGCGGTGGTTTTCAGGGGTTGTGGGTCGAAGAGGCGTCGAGATATCGACCGAAGTTTAGAATCGGCTTAGAACGGGGCATTCGGTCGCCTGAGCTCTATCTAGGCTAACCACGCGAATGTACGGCATCATATCGGGAATGGAGATTCGAATCGAAAATATTTTATATAGCGGGATATGCGACGGGGAATAAGGAGCGTGTTCAGAAAAGCTCAGAGAGCCACTGGCTGAAGCGTAGCCCGCGCTGTGGAAGAAAGTAACGACTTGAGATGAGGCAAAGGCAAAGCCGAGGACGCCCCGAATGGGGCGCAAATGGGTGAGAGTAAAGAGCGACAGAGAGTGGACTGTTGCCGTAGAAGCTGGAAAGAGGCAAAGACTGTAGAAGACTGTAGAAAGAGATAAAGAGAGAAAAAGGGAGAACGTAGTATCTTCTCTTCGCCTCTCATACCCAAAGAGCTTTTCGAACAGTAAACTTTTTCGGGGAATTCCTTGCGTCGAGAATATTTTTAGGTCTCCATCTTCTCAGCCATCCTGCGAATCTACCGTCCGAATACTACCGTCAACGCGGTATGTCGCGGATGTCGCGCGAGCGTACATTTCCGCGCGTGTACAATGTACACGGTGCAAATGATGACGTGTGCCATACTGTGTTTCTTACGCGCGAGTGCTATGCGTTGCAAATATCACATTATATGACTCTTTTATTTCTTTCGCGAATTTTAATATAAAAATGTTTTTATTATCAGTATAAAGATTTTATTTTTTATACTGAAGAAGAATTACATAATGAATACGTAAGAAGATGAATCGAGCATCGTAAAACCTGTTTCGTTCGAACCATGGATTGTGCAAATAGCTCACATTGCACAGAAATACGACGACGGCGCTTTCTCCTCTTTGCCAAAGGTGTTCCCGATTCTGCCTTGAGAATCCAATGTCGCAATGGAAAACGTCCCGGATCGCCCGAAGCGGTTCACGAAAATCCGGGGAATCAAGAGTGCAGTCGATCGAATAAAATTTCAAAACGTATATTAAGTTGACCTGGATCGAGGGCCATGCTGGCGGGATACCGCGGCTGAATCAACAATAAGTCGCGGATAATATTGACGTCAACATACCTGTTGGTTTTATCCGCGGTTTTGCGTGTGAATGCGGCGGCATCATCCCGCGTCTCGCGCGAATGCCATCGCGGTTCTTACGACGCCCCGCAATTGTTGTTATAGACGTTGCGAAAGACAATAAAGGAGCTTTCGTAGAGGCACTGTGCGCGCGACGACGCGTATTTTCATTCGCTTCTCGGTAAAATCCCTTAGAAGCATTCTGTAATACGTAAATACACATACAATTCTGTCTTTTCTGTAATATCACGATTATTATTTATATTTTTTTAATAAAATTCACGTTGATTACATGATAAATTTTACAAAAATATCAGTTATCTTCTTTGTCATTGTATTTCGCATATTTATTTCTATGTTTTTAACGCGTGTTTCAGGGGTATAGCATTGTAATGTAAGAATTTTGCAAATTTAACTGTAATCGTATCCGTTCATACACATTCGATAAAGTGCATTATAAAATAAAATGACCGTTTTACTGTATGCAAAATATTTTGTATTTCCATTTGAATGCTCTTTACAAAATCAACGATTCCTTTGATCATAAAAAATGAATTAATGAACAATGTAATAGCATAAAGACCAAATAAAATCCGATGCACTGTTAAGGTATTGTAAAAAATATTCAATTTTATATATATAAGCAAAAAGCAATGTTGTGGAAGAGAGTGGAATAGATTTTTTTTAATATACGTACAATATTATATATAAGATGTTAGAGATGTTAACAAAGCAAATATTAAATGAATATTTGCAAAGTTCAACAGAATTATTATAATATCAAAACTAATATAGCCTTCTACATTTAATAATTAACAAAATCGTTTTCTTTCTACTTTTAATATATGAATTTTGCTTTTAGAATTTGCGATAGAAAATATTGATTTTGTCTGTTGTCTTTTCTCAGGAAGCAGAAAGTGCGATCGGCAACATGAACGGCCAATGGCTAGGTGGCAGAAGTATTCGGACAAATTGGGCCACTCGCAAACCTCCCGCACCTAAATCTGAAGGTAAGTACTTTCACATATTATGACCAAGAGTTTTGTTGCATACAACAGTGTAGCATAGAGCATGATTACTATCGTGATAGATGATTTCTTGACATAACAGGTGAAAGTGTTTAATTGTTGCTGCAAACGAATGATATAATTCAATACGTATTACACATCACATAATCTCTAAATAAAGTAAATTTATCAAGTTTTTAATTAAATTTCTAAAATTTTCTATATATATAATATACAGAATTCGTGCATACAAGATATTGTCAATGATCGGAACGTAAAAATGTGAAAATGCAATTGCGATTTTATGAGAATTTCATATCCTTATCTAACAAAAGAAAGCATATTAAGTACAAGTCTTGGATGGCAAAAGCTGAAAGCAATTTTGACAAGTCAAAGTCAGCCTAGCGAATAGAATATCGGTTCAATTTTGGAAAAGAAAATCAAAGGGTCGATACATATTTCCAAGTGTTCCGTCAAAGCGTTATATTTACGTCCACAGCATGCCTCGTCATGAATACCAAATCGGCGTTGCTAAATTAAATATCGCGTTCGTCGGTCGCGAATGCGGAAATTTCGCCGACGCAACTGGAATTCGATTAGGTCGGCGAAATTCTACCGCGCACAAATGGATGCGCACGGTCGCGTTATTCTGTGGAGTTCGAAAGGTCCGCCTCTTGTGCAACACTCGGTGAGTCGTTCGCACAGAAAGCTTTCACTGTGCCATTCAGGAAAGCTCGAAACGGCTTTACCACGAGCGGTTACTCTGCAAAGCGGGCTCTACAAAGGCAGCACTAGCTGTTCGAGTGTTTGTTAATCGATACCTTGAGATGGACTCAAGAGCCTTTTTTCAATGGATTGAGGCGGAGGAAGGAAGAAGTTCTACTCGCGTCGTACTATCATGTTCCCAGAGTACTGAGATTGATTTCAAAGCCTTGCGAGCGACAGTATGGACCCTGTGAAAATTTCCCGTAGCAATGGGGGTCAAATATTTTCTTTTCTCTCTTTTCTCTCTTCTAAAATGCGTTTACTGACGGTAAGTCGTAAATCGCATTTCAAAATTGCACCAAATTGAAATGATTAAATACGATTCTAACGAAAGGAAATTATAATCATCAGAAACATTGGCTAATACAGTATATAATATGCAGTATGATGATAGTAACGTTTAAATTCTAAAATTTGTGATACCGTATTTCTACTGTAACGAAATTATAATAAGTACAATAAATTTTAATCAAATATCTTGAACAAAATATTTGAATTGCAAAAGAGATAAACTATCTTTGCTTATGCAGCATCATCGCGACCATGAATGAGTTGAAACGTTCTCTTTCGCGATAGTAATTACTTGTATAATTAGGATGGTTTGAGACAACGGTTGGATGAAAGCCCTGGCTCAGTAGGGATAGTAAGAATCCAATTGAAGTTATGAACTAAACGCATAATGAGCTTGGAGGTAGCACTCCGAGGCCCCAAGTAAGTATTATTATATTATCATAAGCGGCTCTTCGTCGCCGAGTCGAGGACTCCATCGTCCATCCTTGAGAATCACCTCCGACCCCTCGGCTAACTAATTTCATTCCCCAAGTCTTTAATTAGTATTCGTCGCGAGAGGTCCAAACTTTTTCACTAGGCGAGGGCTCGCAAACTCGACCTATCCGGATTGTTCACCCGTATTTGCATAGGCCAAATTCGCAGAAAGTACTTTCTTGCTGGCTACCTTTACGTGGTTAATATTCCCCGACGAACGTATCTTAAATTTCTCATAAGAGAAAATAATAGTATCGTAAAGAAATTTACCTCGTTCGCCTTCTTTTACGCCATAAACATTCAGTTCTCGTGACAGTTCTCAAGCACGGATATACGTTTTCGCGATTAAAAACACAACCACGTGGATTGCATTGATTTATAACTTTTACTTCCACCTTTACTGTTAGAAGTAAAAGTAATTTACTTCTGAACGAATCTATATCTAAGGTTTCACAGTAAAGCCCTGCATCGCGTTTAGTTTCGATATCTTATTCATTTTCATTCTAACTTCCAAGATCTTCTATAATATTAAGATCTAAAAATTCCTATTTCTTGTTTCTTTTTTTACTAATACTAAGGATCGTCAGTTATCTTGTTACGGATAATTTAAATTCTATAATACTTTCGACTCTTTGAAGCAATAAAACTGCACATTATAGAAAACGCTCTCGTATTCTATATATATGAAATAATTCATTTATAAGAAAATTGAATAAAAATACCAATTAATAACAATATATAAAAATACTAATAAATAAAAATATTGATAATCTACTTAATCATAAATTTATGTACATATGATTAAATATGAAATTATTTAAAATAATATTCAGCAGATTCGAATGGAATACAAATTTAATTATCGGGTAATTAATGAAAATTTAGATCTTTCCCAAATATATTAAATTATTATCTAATCTAATTATATATATAAAATATATCATGTAATCTAATCTAATTTTATAGAATCGTATTGCAAAATATATAAGAAGCTTCCTCCTCAATATGTATTTTATTCAAAGCACGAAATATTAAAACTATTAATTACAATATTTCAGATCTTTTATTTATTTGTGTCCAAAATTATACTAAAACATTAAAACATTTTTTTAACAAAAAATGTAAATTTTTTTAACAAAAAAATTACATTTTAAATTAATACTTAAAAATGTAGTATTTTACTTTATATCTGCTTATAAATACGACTTTCAAATATGTTATTCGCATTGAAGTATATAAAATCTTATTGGCGATCTTACGAGTTTTAGCAAAATTCTCAAACTTGAGTGAACGACTTGGCACACTTCAAGCAAATTCTTACATTGTGTCGATGGTCAATCGTATACAACTAAAAAGTACATCGAGCACTTCAAAGTCATCATTTCGCATATATTAATTCACGTTCCCATTCTAAAGTATTAGTAACTTTTGTCAACTACTTTACACACAAAAATTAGCAACATGTAAAAAGCCAAACTCTTGTACTCTTGTGTATGTGTGTATGTGTGCGCGTGCGCGCGTGTGTATGAAACAGCTAACCAATTTTATAATATAAATCTTAAAGAGACGTTGTATAAATCCAAAGTTACGTATTTCAAAATAAGTAACAATTAAAAAAAATACTTTCATTTATTTTAATATTAACACTAGAAATATCAACACTTCTTTATATTCTATAAAAGGAACAAGGACCAAGCAAATAAATTACTATAAAAATAAAAAAAGTAATATAAAAAATCAAATATTCCGTTAGTGTAAAAGACAAGGGAAATAATTATTGAAAACTCAACATAAATTTAATTAGTGATTTCTGACAATTTATTGGCGTTCCTTAATTTTATTTAAACAAAAACGTATTTTTTTTCAATAATGAATTGAAATAAATACAATATATCGTTAACATTTTATTTAAATATTTTAAATCTATATATGTATTTTTTTTCCTAAACAATGAAAATTCTTTTTTTATCATCATAAACTATGTTTTTCTTCACATATCAAAGATTCCTACAACAATCTATTAAGAAAAGATTAATCTTCTAATAACGAGACAAAATAACGTTTAATTAAAAGGTTCTGCTTGGCTTTTTCCGTGCATGTTATGATTTATGGCGCACATCAAGCGATATATATTGGTATTATTTACTGCAATATCAGAATATGAAGCGTAAATTTGCTCTGATAAAATATGATATCAAAAGCTTAGACAAATAAATCAAATAAGCTCAAATGATAAAAGAAAAATGCACCGTAGAAAATATTAAAGAGTACGGAATATACCCTGACTATAACGTAGGCGTGTCTACGAAATGCATTCAAAGAAAACAAGAGAAGTTCCGAATGCAGGTTTATTGGCTAGCATTTTACTTGAATTACACGCGCGCAGTAGAGTTTATATGACTCCGGACTTTTCTGTTCTTCATTTGAGTATCTTTCCAACAACGTCTCAGACGGTTGCGCCAACTCTCATCTGCAAATCCAAAACGTGGTGCACCATAACCACCGTTCTAGGGCTGTTCTGCATACCTCAACGAAACGAGAAGACGTCACAACCACTGTATCGAAACTTGAGTTATACTTCAACGAATATCGACAAGACAAATAAACAAACTGAATTGAGATAATTTGTTTGCATCGCGCGCGAATATGGATAGGGTATGCCACAAGGAGAAACGCTTCAATTTTAGTTGTATGTACCTTACAAATGAAAAGCGTATAATCTTAACAAAGGATCGAGTATATCATATATAAGATAGATACATATATAAATTCTTGGTTATAATATTATAAAAGAAAGAAAAAGAAGTGAAAAGGAAGTTAGGGAACAGTTGGATCGTGCTAGCATTTAATTTGACTGAGTCCCAAAGTTACCCGGCAACTAGGCCAATATTTTATAGCCGTGGCAATTAGATAATTTTGCGGTCAGGCAAAAATATGATTGTTGGCGTGTGAAAGGACAAACTTGGGCGCGGGTTAATGTCGAAAGTTTGTATCGCCACCAACATCGGACATAGTCGAATCAGGACTTGCGAAAGCACCAAACGATAACGTACACATATCCCGATGACATGGTATGTCATAATAAATGCAACATTTAATGTAAATAAATTTCTATTTACATTTTTTTATATTTTTTCTTTTATAAAATTTCCACTCTAAAGAATTGTAATAAATTTTATTTAGTTAAAAAATGCATTAAAAATTTACTTCTATTATTTTAAGAGACCCGAATTTGGCCATACATTTGTTATTAAAACATTTTTTATAAATATATTTGTTACGTTATCATATATTCTGTAGAAAAATATGCATTTATAAAATAAAACATGCAAAAAAACCGCATTGAAATTTTATGAACCAATGGAAAAGTTTTGTATTTTATAAAAATAGTTGCATCATATAACAGTACATTTATTATTAGATCTCAGTACATAAGCTGAACGTGAAATGTATATTATCATGGGTAACCATTCGGTATGATTACTACCTGTCCTCGTTATTAAATAACGTAAAATACATCCACCGCATATAAAATTTCCGTACGCTAAACGACAGAAAAAAAAACAGCTTATATATCTCAATAATACATTAAAGGTTGCGTCATGTGTTGTAATAGAATATATGTAACAAAGGAGAAAAAGACAAAATAAAATGTGCTGGCTAAACTTTGATTGAGCACGCGATATTTTTTATTAACTATATAAACAAAATATTTTATATTTATTAAATATACATGAAAGAAATGTTACTAATTAAAATTTAAATTAATAGAGAAGATAGTTACGAAAACATTGCACAGCATAAACTGCAGATATATATTATAAATACAATTTTCAATAGAGCACAGATTATATAATAGCCAGCTCGAAATATGATACCATTATAATTCCTCACACGATCATTTATAATCTCATTTATACTTATACACATTTGTGGACGCATTAGATTTTACACTACTATTTGAACATATCCACATAATGGAGAATGCGAATGAAGGTACAAAACGAGATGGAATCCTAATAACCGAGTGTACTCGGTTATACCCGATTTCACCACAACGATCAGATTTTACAAATATTCTCCATTAACGTTCGGAATTTTCGTTTGTATGTATAAAAGAGGATAGAAATGTGTGTGTGTTCTCGTTTAAAACGGATACTTCACAGAATATAACGAAGTTAGTGAAATAGAGATCCGCATAATTACCATGTGCATCGATATCACGTTACGCTGCGTAAATATTCATCTAATGTTCATACCTCGTTAACGTTGTCAGAGCAATAGTACCGTTGTATCGTGAACGCTTGGAAATTGTAAGTGACATGTTGTATCTAACGCAATCTTAACGCATCGGAAGGCTAGTCCATCAGAGGTAACGAGTAGTCGACGTGCAGACATTGAATAAGCAACGGAGTCCGTTTGCGTGAGTAAAGCGTCGAGTCTTGTTGAAAATACATACGGCACACTGCCCGGCACTGAAGTGCGCAAGTACGCTCGTGCTAAATAGGGAGCTTACGATACATTCTCCGACATCACGGTGCAGCAGCGTAACACCGTATGCGTGCCACCGGTCGATCCGGACTGTCTACTTGCAGCTGAGTTGCAGGTGGTCGTCCCGCAGTTAAAGCGGCCAAGACGCGAAGTCGGCCAGCCCCTTTAAATTCACCCTTCATCTATCGCTTGCCTGACGACTTTAAGTAGGGGAAGGGACGCCTCTTATCGCGCTGCGGACCTTAACACGTTGCTACTCATCGAGCTTCTATTATGAGACTGTTGTCGATGCTTTTCTCATGATCGAGGGAAGCCGAGTTTAGACGGAAATCTCCAACAACTTGGCGAGTCCTTATGGAGTGCTCGAGTATGCTCCGTATTAAATTACATGGCGATCTTAAACTCACTTGGCTCGGAGTGGGGCAAGCCGTCGGATGGCGTATGGCTTTTGGTTACAGACAAGGGAAAATTCTGTCTCAGGTGCTTCACGTCCCAGTTTGATGAAAAACTATATTTGAAAAGATTTTAAATCACCATAATTTTATTTAATACGATAACGTAACATCTAAAGCACGATAAAAAAAACTGAATTCCCTTTTATCGACGATTCCCTTTTATTGACAAATGCAATATAAAACGATGTCTTTTATCAATTATTGAAGAATGAGAGAAACATCCTGACATCGTATGTCACGATTGATATTCCACTGGTTAGTTCTTTCAATGTGTCACGGTTTGATGAAGCCACGCGAAAATCAAAGTCCAATTCAATTAAAGGTGTCCCGTGATTTTCTCTGTGACCTATCCGCGACCTATCCGCACAGTCCATCCTACATGATTTACATCTGCATCCAACGAGAACTACGATCGCTAGGGTAGCTGTGCAGGTTAAAAATCGTTAACCGCCGATAATTACTTTTATAGCTCAAGGGGCGAGTCAAGTACTCTTCTCTGCCCTCCCCTGGGTGGTACGCCATGTTAAGTGTACAACGTTGTGTATACGCATGTATGCGCAACACTACAGAAGCTGGATGAAACGTCAACAAACGAAACTACCAACCAACAACCGCCCAGTACGTTCCGTACGTCCTCCCACTCATCCCACCCTCTCCTTCCTGTATATCGGTTCCTCCTGTATTTTCCGACCGTCCATCCTCGCTTTAGGCTGTGAGTAGAGGTTTCTGCTTGTTGCATCGATGGGCAGCCGGTTGGTTGTTCCGACGAGAGTTTTTGATTGGCTGCCCGTATCACAACAGCCCGCGGCTGGGCGTATATCGAAGCAGCATGAATAGTAAATTGGTTGGAATTGCCGTGGAACGGGAAGTTTATATCCCTTAGGAGAAACGAGCCACAGGACGCATGTATCCCGTTTCAAAGCATTATCGCACTCTTTGCAATCGACCGCGACGCGGACACATCCTTCCTGTATGAACGCAGAGAACCAATTGACTTTGATATCGAACTGGTAACGTGATTAGTATCATGTCGTCCGGGATTATCCATCAAACTTCACGTAACGCAATTTGCGGAGTCTAAAGACCTTGACACAACCATAACATGATGGAAATGGATCTTATCATCGTATTTCATGGATATGACGCCGGGCAATGCTGGTAATAACTAAACATAGTCTGGCAAATTTGATCATGCTCGATTGCAATCATAATTGATTTGAAGGATTGAATACAGTAACGCGTCAAATTTCGTACAACAAATTTTAGAAACAATATTGAAGGGGCCGTTAGTTAAGTGAAATATGAGACGTATATCTCATATTTCAATAAATTATATTAGAAATATAAAAATTTCATATAATGTTCCATTATTATGTCTGAGTATCTATGTAAAATTTGAGCACAGTTCTCTTATTGAGTTATATAATCGTAAGAGTTATTTAATTTTTTTGTTTGATTCTTATATAAATTCCCTTTTTGTAATTCTTATTTGCAAATTTGATGAGAAAGTAGCATTATGAATTAAATTAAATTTTTTATATACTAATAAAATTCTAATAAATATTCGCGCAAAAGTTTAATTAGATTCATTCAAAAGTTCATTTAAAAGTTATTTACCTAAAACTACAGCAAAATATGATTGTTCGTTATTCTACATTATAAACCAAATTATTTATTGTTTTGTTTTCCGCAATTGGTTTCAAGGCGTATTTACAATCAAAATTTTGTGGCTGATATTGACTAGTATTGGCTAATAGGTTAATATTGGCTTTTTTGGCTGATACTTTCAGCTAATATTTCTATAGCCATAACATTTTTTAAATGAGATGTATTAATTAAACAATTTTGAAGCTTATTTTTAAATATAATATTTAATAGAATTTTATTAAAAATTTTAATTCAGATTAGTCAAACTCTATCTTGAATGACTAAATCCTGTCGTGATTGAGTTTATAGATAAATATTAATATAAATTAATAGTTACATATAAAGTTTGATCAGTCTGAAAATTTAACTATTGCCCCAACCTTTAATTGAGATTAATAAACATGGTATTCCATAATTGATTCGTAAATTGTTACATTTTAAGCAATGAAGCTATAAATTGTCCAACTAACCAGAGCATATCCATCATGCATATTATGCACCATTATCATATATGAGCTGCATAGATGTACATCCTAAATATCTTGTTTATCCGTACAGATATAGCGTATGCTAATTATCGTGACATAACATCGTATTATCATAACATTGCGATGTTAAACATCGTCGTTTCGATTAAAAGTTATGAGTAACAGTAGCTGGTTTAATAATCATATGCATAATAGTCCTTTCAAATTACTAATGGTCGAAATGGTAAACAAGATGTAATTAATTAATTATACATATATTCCAAGAATATGACGCCACTTGTCCTATTTCTCCTTGGCGAGATTATTATATGTGCTAAATCGGTTTTTTTATATTACCCGCACGATTTAACTAATCGAAGGACAAAGATGCCCACAACGCTTGCGAGCCTCTCGAACAGATGAGCCGCAATTTCTTCTGCCCCAGTATCTCCGGGTCATTCTGACTTCCTGACTCGATAATGCGGCAAGAAACTTTCGGACAGAATACGAAATCCGCGCGTGATGCGAATTAAGAACGCATCTGTTTGCAATACGACGTAAAATAGAGAAAAATACGATATATCTTGTGAAAGTTAGTTTAAAAAGCAGACAACGCAATTGTACCGTATATTTCGTGTCGCAAATTGACGGAAATTGGAGGCTTTGTCGTTTACAATTGATCCGTGGCGAAGTTGGGACCCTTAGTGCTGGTTTAAAGTCTTGACTAAAGCTCTTTGCTCCTTTTCTTTTTCCGATTCTTTTTTTCGTTTTTCTTACGAACCGAGAGATGCAAAAATCACAAACAAATAAAGACATATTGTTAGCGATAATAGAGATGATAATCTCAATTCTGACATAACTTAATACATATTTGTTATTAAAATCGATAACTTTTTTAATATCATTAGAAATTTAAATTTAAATTGCTTTCTTTTTTTTTCTCTCAATCTATATAATATGATATTAAAAACCTACATTTATAAAGCATTAATAATATTACATATTTCGCCACAAGAGTCGGAGAAATTAATTTTATTTAATGTGGATGAAGTGCTATACCTATATGTTTTCCTTATGTTTCAACTTGCATAATGAGCTTGCATTTCTAACCGTTACTGATCACAAAACATTAAAAGTTGATGAAAATGACTTGTATTTTTCATTGTCACTATAATTGCTCCGAGTTCGTTCTCAGTGACCCGTTTCGAAAGAGGTAATGTTCCAAGCCAGACTATGGATGTTACACTGAATCCCGTAGGTATTGTTCTGAGGAGTACCCACACTTGAGATGTATCTCGCACAAGAGGCAACGTATCCTGGTCGTGCATCTCCTCTTGGCTGTGTGTACTAACAGCAGTCGGTCGTTGCAAGATCCATTTGGTCGTTAAAACACTTGGTCTTTCCTATTGCACATCCGCAATTCAGAGCTATTGGGAACAATCGTATTGATTATCCATGTGTTTTAAAATTCGTTTAAATAATGAGAATGAGACTGAGGGAAATATGGATTTTTAAGTTGAAATAAATGTTACAAATATAACGGACGTTAAAATGTACGATTGTGCTTCAATCGAACAACATCGACTGAGCCGTTTAGTCCAGTAAGCCGGAATATATACGGAAATTAATATCGATGATTGTCCCGGGAATAATAATGGCTGTGTTAGTTTTCAGTAACAAACTCCTCTGTTTAAATATTATACTTGGTTAATTATACTGGCATGTTTAAATACCGAAGTAAATAAAGACAAATTATGAAACCCCTTAAAAGAAATAAAAACATATGTAATAAATAAAAATAATAATAAGTTAGAAACTTATTTGAATAGTTATTATTTCAACTTTGACCGTAGCTGGCGCTTCTTAGTTGATTTAAAAAAATGTCTTATCATTATTAAAGTTGTATGTATAATTCCATATAATGTCTTTTTTTAATAATATAAGTTATTTTATATCGCATTTACAAAATCATACAACGTAGCAATCTCGATAGCAATCAATTATAGACATTGCCCATAATTATAACGCGTGATAAAAGATGCAGTGTTTGCTGTTCCACGAATTCTCGATTATTTTGCTAGAATATTGAAGATATTTCAATATCATTATTTAAATAACATTATATTGTGAAATACATTATATCACAATATACATGTTATAAATAGAGACTTATCTGAATTATTAATTATGTGCTTTTCTAAAATCATATATTTAATGATAAAACATATATGTATAAGCTTGGTAGATCATTTTTTTGTTGAGAGATCAACCAAAATGATTGATCAATCGAATTAATATAATATGTAATATCCTCGTATGGTAATATCCTCGATTAAAAATAATTTTATTGTGATCTAAACAAATGAATATATAATTAAATAAAAAAATATAGATTTTGATTTAAAAAAAATAAAAATTCCTTATGCATATTTCTACCGACAGTCGACAAACAAGAGTGACGGTATCTTGCTAAAATTAGATTTCCGTAGCTCGAGATCGATCGAGTTTACTCAAGAGACGGTGCATGTACGCATATGCCCTGCTTCAATCCCAAAAACTTTGACGATTATACAAATCGTGCCGATAAACCTACTTCGTCCTCGCGCAATTTCGCCTCCGGATTTCCGATGTAAATCGGCGCTCGTTTGTCCTCTCGACGACGTCTACTTCAGAACGATTCGGCCAATCAAGATCATACATCACTTTCAAAGGGCACAAATGCATGAAGCGAGCGTGTATGTTTTTACATATGAATCGACTAGGGAAAATTATTACAGCAAACACATGTGAAATATAGCACTATGACAAAGCAGAAGTTTGGAAGAACAGACAAAAGGGAAGGATGCCTCGTTTTAAATAAAAAAAATTATATGTACTCAAACCAAAATTAAAAATATGTAGATTCGTTTCAACATTTGAGATATACTGATTTATCTTTTATCTTTATGTACTTAATACAGAAAGCAATGTTATGCAATATCTTTCTAGCACATAGAATACGGACATTATAGATAAGATTTCCTTACAGAATTTAATACTCCTACCTAGTAGGTAATAATCAATTATCTACTTATTTTGAGTATTAAGTTAAAAATGTTGTTGTTCAGTATTTTTAATACTCGAAATAAGTAATTTTCGATATTAAATAGGTCAGTATTAAATTAGATTTTTGTAAGGATTACTACTGGACTTGAAGAAAAGGGAAATCTAATATATTCTTTTTCGTATTTTTTTTTTCATTATTCATAAATTATGAAATATAACGTAAAATAATTATTTATATGGAAACACGAGAAATTTGCCAGAATCGTCTCAATATTTTTCCCTCGAAATCCGCTACAGTAAAGCTACCACGGACTAGACTATCCAGCTCACGTAAAACAGTCGCAATTTCGCGGCCATTTAATCGTGAAAGTGGTCGAAAGTAAATGATGGTAGACAAGCGCGGGGGCGGATAAGGCGGTGATTTTAGAAAGGGATGAGCGACATAGGTGCGAGAACCCGCATAGAAAGATAGATCGCCGGAGACCGAGCACACAGGAAAAAGAGTGAGAAAGAGACCCAATGTTTGTAGTAGTAACTCGTGAGTAGTTGCCGAGCGAGTCACCACTGCAACCACTAACCCAACCCCGATTCCTCGACCAAGCAATCACTAGTATCAGCACCTCGGAACCAAGACCAATCTAACAGTAATACAGTCGCCTGGTTAACGTGTTTTTACAAGTATCTCAGCGATACAGTCTTCGCAATGAATATAATAATTACACAGCATATATGAACATACATTCACGACGAGAATGAGCCTTACAATCTAGCCAAAATCTGTACTCGCAATTCTATAAACAGGGTAAATTCGGATATTATAGCCGTACGAAAAAAATGGCCATAGGCTATAATTTCTTCAATAATCTAATCTAAATAGAGCATTTTTGTAGTCATTCTAAAAGCCTATAGTTATTTTATCCGAATTTACCCTTACAGAAATTTAATATTGAGAAATTTAATACTAGCCAATTTATTACTGAAAGACAATAATTATTTACTTATTTGGAATACTAAAAGTACTGAAAAACAGTGCGTTTAATACTTAAAATAAGTAATTAATTAATTACTATTTTTCAATATTGGTCAATATGTATTAGATTTCCGTAAAAGAAATCACATAGTCTTACAGAAAAACTTCGTGTTTCTCTCGTGCTAATATATATTCGAATATATGTTGCGAATATAATATATTTGAATATAGGTGAATGTATTCTCCTCCCTCAATTTTTCTTCAGTTTTGCTTTGATAATACGTACGTTACATTAAAATAAATCAAAATAATTAAAATTCCTTCTACTTATTACATTTTTATCTATTTTATTGTTAGTTTTATATTATGTAGAAAATCAGGATCACGATATCATAAACTTCTACTATGCCTATTGTTACAAAATTCGATATAGCAATCGTCATGTACGAATTCGATACGCGAACGTTCTCGGTTACGCATAATTGCCTTCTATTGCATCCTCTATAATTGCCTTCTATTGCATGCTCTGATACACGATGCAAGCGAAGCGTTAATCGGGATCATAGTGATTTTTACGATGGAACAGCGGTATGAACAGCGCAACTCTGGAAAATCATGCACCACGCTGACCCATAGTAAAATAGCGACAGTTTCGTACGTAAAAGCTCGGCGTATAATTAGCCTCGCACACGAAATGAAATTCCTGAGGGCTGCCGCCTGCTGCGAACATACTGCACAGTTTGGCGGGATCAGGTTCGGGAACGGAGGAAGTGCCGAACACGTCGGGTTTAGAGGATCGAGGACGAATGGAGGTGTGCGGCAGGGGGTTGGCTGGCGGAGGATCGGTGGTAACGGAGGCAGCGGCGGCGGGTACCGCCTGCGGAGGGTGGCGAGGGTTTGCAGAGATGCGGATCGAAGGTAATATAGGCACATAGGCGAAAGGCGAACGAAGGTGCAGAGAGAGGATTGGTTTTCCCGTTTCGGCGAAGCGGGAGACCATTTCGTCGTCGAGTGCGGAACGCTGTTGAACACCCCCGTGGCTCTTTAAACGCTCGGATCAGTTTCTCTCTCGCTCTGGATCATTCTATCTCTATCCTTGTCTCGTTTCCTCTTCGTATCTTTTTCTTCGTATTTTTTTCTCTTTCTCTCTCTCTCTCTCTCTCTCTCTCTCTCTTTTTCGGCTTAATCTAAAACAGCTCACCTCTGCGTCTACTTATTTTCAATTGTATTCCTTGCATCGTTTATACATTCGGTCCTCGATCCTCGCAAAAAACCCACATGGCAGATTATCGAGACGGTTCATCTAATAGGATGATTCTCGACTGATTGATCAAATAGGAAAGTAATTCGCAAAAAATGTTCGCACTGAAAAGATATCGAACCTCGCATCTTTTATTCTTGCTTGTATGCAAACACATAAGTGTCTAAACAAAAATTTAATGAAATTGTTAATTCCGTTGGATTGCCGTATATTAGTTACAAGCGTTATCTCGGTTGAAAGACGTAAAACCGCTTTCCTCTTCAATACCACACTGCATCGTAACTGCAGTGTATAGCGGCAATCTATCTATATATCGAGGCTATGTATATTCCACACTTCTAATTGCACGATTCCGGATGAGCAATCATAAACCGCGATTTATACACACATTAATAGACTTCTGGAAATATTTAGCAATAAAATGACCATAAAACAAATTGATTCAAATCAGGCGTTATGGATCCAGAAACCAAGAGTGTCTAAATACACACGTACGTATTGGACGTCTTTATCGGGGCCGCCAATCTATTAGGACAAGTCTGAGAAGGGAGAAAGCTCGAATTTATGCGGCGACTACAAATCTTGGCTTGGCCCGACTCGGGTAGAACGAACGAACCAGAGTAGGAAAGCGCGAAGCACCAAGCGAGACTCGATTCTAGAGACTAACTCGAGCGCCGAATATCACAGTGATTGAATACGACGAAAACATCTCGATTAGAAATCCGTATTTCTCGTCGCGCTTTTATTTTTTATTTAAACGGTTACTTTTGTAAAAATTTTCACTTAATAGTATATTGAATATTAACAATGTGATTATAATTTCTTACACTCTTATTTTGTGTACATTTTATATACATTTATCAAAAATTATAAAAATGCATGCAACATAATTATTTGGCTAGGCCATCATCTTGAAGTAAATAATAATGTAAAAAATGAAATTTAAAAAGGATTAAAGCATTCAGACTATTCATTAGAATGTTTCTCACTTATCAAAACAAAACGTATTAAATTATCACAAATTACAATATAAATTGAATATAAAGGAAAATGTGAAACTTAAATAACTTCCATTAATTATAATACTTAAGTTGTATAATAATGCAAATAGAAATTTATGTAAACGGGAAAGATACCGACACGACTATGTGTACAATAATTGTGATAGAGATATAGGAAGAGTACAAAACAAGAGTCATAAATAATAACTAAGTAACCCTTTCGCATAGATTTGGATGTTGCTCAAACTTCAGTGTGAGCATGGAGTTCAAAGTAAAGCTTTTCCTCAGAACGAAACCGCCTATCCCAAGATTATACGGAAACTTTAACGGCCACGGTTACTCAGCTTTCTTGGCAAAGTATGGCAACCGTGGTTTAGCTCGCAGGTTTATTAGTCCCGATAATGTCCCTGTGGAAAACACGCGTCTGTGTTTACTGTTAGATTGTACTTGAAGGTATAGACTTTAACGTGGTATATGCACTTGCAACAAATGTATTATGCGTCTTTGTACGAAACTTCGATTTATGCAAATCTGTGCAATATTTCGAATATGAAAAACTTGCTATTAACTTCGCATGATCATAATTTATTCGAGTCTCGAGACTCTCTATATATTTTTTATATAATTCAACTTACATATTTAAGTAGCTTGAAATGAAACATTTAATTACAATTGCAATTTTCAATATTTCATTATATTATATAACTAAAAACTTGTTTTATTCTATTTAAAATTATATATATGTATAATTTAAAAACTGTTTAATTCATTTATCAATTTCAATTATTAATGATATTATGACATATGTAAAATAATGTGATTTATAATATATTAATAATGTTATATAAAGTACGTTATATATATATAAAAATACCTTGTAATGTATCAATTTTGAATCCATGCTTATAAACTCAAAATTAATTTAATTGCTTGACTTAATTAAAACTTAATTGAAGATAATATCTATCATTATAACACTATACATTTAAGTAGATAGTAAAAGTTATAACTTACACGCAATCTCATCGTGCGTCGATATACGGTTATACCTATCCATAAAAAGACGCATCTTACAGTTTATAGCGTAATCTTGAAAGATAGGAGAAACTGGTCAGGAAATACCCAGTTTTTGTCATTATGAGGAGATCCATTAAATTGTCGTTAGTACCGTAGTGGCATAAGGATGTACAAACTATCGTCACAATGGTAAGCGAGTGGGATAAGAAGAAAGGGGAAAATCCATTCAAACGTAGACTTCATTTAATGTAGCACATTTGTACAAAGCCCTCATGATCGAAAGCATTTGCTCCGCCATTCTTCATGTACCTTATTGTATCGCGAATTTACGCTTGACTAATACCTGTATCGAGTTCTTCGGTGTACAAATCTAACGTCAACCCGGCTTGGCTCATTTATCATTGAGCGAAACCTTCACTAAATCTCTCAATATTTTTTCTAACTATCCGATTACAACGAAACTTCCATTTGAAAGATTAAACATCGAGAGCTTAGAAATCCTTTTTTAACTTAACATAATACGTATTATATAAGAACAAAAATTAATCAATTATTGGAATACTATGCTTAATTAAAAATTATTACGTGCAAGATTATTGTATTGTAATATCGCAGATAATTGTCAACACCGATAATAATCAATTCTATATAGGTTTATATTCCATACGAATCGTTGCTGCGTTATTTTTTTTGCACGTGTCGTTTTAACACGGATATTTTGCAGGAGGATGATACATCAAGAATTAAGGCCAGTAGCAAAGAAAAGAGAGAAAGAGAAAGAGAGAGGTGGTGTGAACATAGACAAGTGTGTAAGTGTATTACAATCAAAGCAAGTTAGCTACGAACGTTATCTAATTTACCCTTTATTAAAAATATGTTTCATACTTTTTTCTTACTTCTTACCTCTTTTTAAATAATTATACTTTGCAACCTTTCAAATACCTTTAACATTATTATTATATTACTTATCTATGTTGTATTTATTACTATTATAATTATTAATCATTCTCTTATCTTTCCACTTTCACTCTTCATACTTGTATACATTGTTGCGTGGAGAAAAATATCAGCACTGCTATATATCACTGTAGCTGTAAAATATTACAATAAATCAACCGGGGGAATAACAGCTGTCATTTCGACACTAATTATGCGTTGATTTAAAGTAATATTTTATCGCTCCAATTTTTCTTCGTACATACACAGCCGTTCTCTCTTTCGTCTACATTTTTTTTAATATATCGTCACATTAATAAGCGCTTAAAATGAAACAGTAAATGTAGCATTATAAATATATCACATGATACATCCAAATATATTCTATAATTTTTATTCGTGAAAAAGTATTTCTATTCGTATCCTGCTGTCGAAAATATTTTTCGTTATCTATTTGAAAACTAAAATTACGAGCGAGTGAACTGCTGTTTATAGTATAACTAGTGGTATTCAACTAAATTGGTAGACTTGTATGATGGTCTTTTATGTACGTACATACATGTATACCGAGTGCGCACCTCGGAACATATGCACGTATATGCGTATGTAGTAACGTCGTTCTAATATTGTTAAAAGTATTTTTTTATGTCGTAACGTTTTACAATACAATTTGTATACATTGGCTTTAATATGCATGCTCGTATACTTCCCCTTGTTTGAAAAGTCTTATCGGACTTAAAATATTCTAAATTGAATGAAAATGGTAATAAAAAGGAATACGACAAAGAGAGAGATACGGTAAGAAGAGAATGAGAGGGGAATTGTACAGTGAGCAAGGTAAAAGAAAATCGAATCTTCCTTCACTCTTTTTGCTCTATTTTTCATATTCCTCATTATTTAATTTTTCACTTTTGTCGATATTTTTATGTAATTTGGTTATTATCATCCGAGTGAATCAGTGCTCAGATTTCTTATAAGAGAAATGGAGTCGGTGATTGTATGCACAACGTTTCTCCATCAAATTTTATCAGTAATACCCCCATTCATACTTCGCATATTTCGCATTTCATTACTTTCTTGTACTACATGCAATTTTTCTTAGTTCATGTGCACCTTTATATATGTGCACAATTTCTCATTCAATATTTTCCCATCATGTTCTCCGCTATAATGTTAATATTTGTTGGGAGAAGGTTCTAACAGTATCTATTTATAATTTAAAATTATATATGTAGACAATTAAGTAAACATGAAAACATGATTTAATAATATAATAACAAAGCAAATATAAATAATTGCAATAAATACATAAGAAATTAATTCTGAAATTTTTACATACATATTACAATTTTTGCCTGCATCTTTTTTTTTAAGAATCTATCGCTAGACGTATATCCGGGCACGAATTTAACACAATACATTGACTTAAATACACTTTTGTGAAGTTATGGATAATGCAACAATAATCCAAATAGGAAACGGACAAAGTATTCGTGCGACGGGAACCAAGAAACTACCCATTCCGCTCAGTTCGTCCTGATTTACATAAACCACTAGAAAGTTACAAATGCAGCGTCAGTTCGAGCATTGATTATTCAGATGTCCACGGATGTCCGAGAATAAGAAAAAGGAGAATGGCCACGGAGACAGCCAGTGTCCACTTAGTACCCGCTACCATGAATTTAGTCGGGACGAATATTGGCGCGCTGCTAGGGTGACCAGTGCCAACGAAACTTCAAGTACCCGCGTTATTTAAGAGGGCACGAGATACGTACATTCGGGTTCTATCGTCGACCACTGGAGATTCCATCCGCCATAAAACGGAGAAAAGTGGAAACTTCCCTTTCGGGAGAAGGAAAGAGCAAGGAGATATTGCGGAGGTCTAAAGCCGTCGTCCTTTCTTTTTTTCTCTTCTCACTTCAGTGTTCTGCACCTTTTTTTTTTACCTAAGGTCAGAACTAGCGCGTCCGGACTCCAACGCGGTCGGTAGAAAATTTCGAGTTTACCCCCGAATTTCTTGTTGATCTTTCATCTCCCGGTTCTCGGGAGCGGCGAGTTATCGGAAATTCAGTGAAGTAAAAAGTTACTAGATTCGCGCGATAAATCTAGTTATTCGATCGCCAAGTGGTTCCCGCTAGATAAGAATAAAGTTTCACGGGAATACGCCGGAGCCGCCATTGACCTGACGTATAGAACTTCGATTTAGGCACGTCCACGTAATCAGCTGCCTAATGAGCCGAATCTAGAACTACAGGCTGTTTCCATAATGGCGGATCTTTGACCAGGGGCACGTCCGAGGGATCATAAATCACGGATCATTTGCAAAGAGCGAAAGTGACCTGACAAAATCAGCGAATTTGGATATTTTCTTGTCGGTAAACCAAATTCTTGTTTGATCCGCAATATTTTAATATGGATTATTAGTCGATGAAAATTTATAGGATATTTCTGCAGAGAAAATTTTTCGTCTCTGTAATATTGTTGCTACTGCGCTCGCGTGCTCAATACTCGAAAGTAGTTACTTACTTTTATTGCCGCGTAAACTGACACGTAATTTCTGCAAGCACAGCTCTCGAAAACGTCGAACTTTAAACATATCGACGGTGTGTGACTGTGACTATAATACGTCGATAAATAGCGTTTTCAGGATCGTGCCAGTCGTGCAATCACGTTAGGGTTGGATACGTATTAAGACCTTAGCGCATACGACGCATGAGTCGACCACTTAAAATGGAAACGTCGAGAAAATCATGCCTGAGGGGTTAAATTGGAATATCGCACACTCAATGGAATCAAATCAGTTTGAATCGGTATAGTAGCCCAATCTCGAAGAGAGAAAGAGAGAAAGAGAGAGAGAGAGAGAGAGAGAGAGAGAGAGAGAGAGAGAGAGGAATATTTCGATTAAAGTACTAAGAATTCGCAGAGGGGAAATAAAGCCGGCGTTCGAAAGAGCAAGTCCAATTATATCTGAGAATCATTTTTTTTTTATTTCTGTGGCATTTCTACATCAGAATTTTAAAATTTATCAATTTTATTAAAAAAATAGGATAAAATATCAAATTTCAATTACTTTTTTTGTCAAAAAATTTTGAATTAAATAGAAGTCTTGTTTTTATTTACTTGTATTCTTTTTAATTTTATTTTATACATATTTTAAATATTATAATAATAAAAGTTGTCATTAATACATATATGAAAAATTTATTTTTTGAAAAATTACATTACATTTCCTACAATACATTTGTGGTTAACTGACTTTGATTGGAGCTTACATCGGACTGAAACAGCTACTTATATGTACCTAATGATGTAAATACAAATCGACATATAACGATTTTATGCATTATAGATGATACTGTTCATCCTGATTCTCATTTGAATATATTACTGTATATTATGTATCATATCAGAATCAATCAAAAACTCAACGTGATAAATTTCGATAAAAATACGATCGTATAGTTGTTCTTTCATCCAGTATCATTCCATGTCTGAATCAACTTCATCTCCGCAAGCTTTCTTTGAAATCTTTTTTTTCTCTTTCATGGAATCTGCTCCGTACGAAAACCATCCCCATAGATCTACAATAGCTCTTCAATTTTTCAACCAGATATTCTTGATATAACCGCTTCAAAACGTTGGGAGCAATTCTTCCAATCGATCCCCGATATCTTGAATCTCGATTCCTCCTCTCGCTCTCTCTTAAATCTTGAAAACTACGTCCACAGCGCGGACAAGTATTGACAGAAAAGCAGTGACAGCTTCTCGTGTCGCTTAAAATCCAATATAAAATTAATATTCTGCTGAAGGCAATTTATTATAGTTCTAAAAAGAGGATATGAAGTATAGATCCAGCATCATTTTAAAATATCGTGTCGTATATAATCATTCTGTGCTAGAATAAATTATTTATGAAACAATTATTATATATTTATACGTTCAAAAATAGCTTTTATCCTGAGCTTTTGTCGGAATTATTTATTCACGAACTTCAATTTATTTATCTTGTCAGAATCAAAATTATATTTTCAGGTATCTGGCAATAAACATGATAATTAATATTTTTTAAGGGAATTTTCTGTAATTGAAAAATTTATTCAATCGTAATATTACGAAAAACTTTGCATGTTCTGAGTAGGATCATAAACAGCAGTTAGACGTACAGATAGACATATCTTTTTTGTATGATGATATGATTTATCTGCATCTTGACATAAAATTGCTTGCTAATTATAAAATAATTATATACACCTACACATTCACAATATGATGTATATAATGTGTATAATTTTTAATTCAACTATTATGAATACTAATAATGAAGTTATAATAGTAATAGCAAAAATAGTATACAATCTATGTCTGTAGCATAAATGTTTAAGACCAATGATATAACGTCCATACATTTATTGTATATTTTTGTATTGTTCTATAATTATAAAACAACATAAATTACAAGATTTTCTTACAAATTTAGTAATCTAATTTCTTTTGATAAAAGAAAATAAAAAGTGTTTATTATTATTTGATAATTATACATTAGAAATGCTTGGGGAAATTTTTTATTTACTCTGAAAATATTTTCTTCGTAATGAACAGATTTAGCAATCATATGACTCGTAAAAAATGATATCGCACTAATTAACTACCGTGTCGCGATAACGCATTGATTCGTTACATTTTGTCGTATAATAATTATCAGCTATTAACTTGCGAAACAATCGGCGATCAAAAAAGGTAGAACCGTAAAAAATTCACAGCTTCGCAAGTACCAGAAGTGCAGATATTTCAATCTCTCTTTTTGCGAAATAAGCATTCTAGAACAAACAAAATTTTTTAAAGCCGACCATAGGCGGTAGCGGCGACGGAGGCGGGCAAGCTGCGCCGACATTCCGGGAATACTGAGAATAACGTTCACCAGGCAATAAAGAGATAATGCCGAGCTTTGAGAAAAGAAGAGAACGTCCCTCGGTAAGTTCTTAACGGGACGTTCTGCCGTTCTGAGAACCTTCCATCCCTGAACGAGGCAATTACAGGCCGTGGTTTACCGGTCGCGTTTACACCCGTAGCCTGCTTCTACCGTATAGGCTAAGCCCCCGTACGATCGTAAACTTAGCTGACGGGATTCAACCTCTTTGGCATTGGCGTTCGATATCTCGAGCTGCTCTCGCGTCCCGACCACACCGTGAAACCCGGTTGACCTCTTTCGTAGTATCAGTAAACGTAATACCGCGGGAAAGAAGGGGAGGGAGGGGTGAGAGAAGAGGTAAAGGATACATGAGAGATCTATCGCGTTGGAGAAAGTAGATACTTTCAATAATGGCTTTCCTAAGGCCCCACGTGCGTGTTGTTTCTTATATTACTGTCGGGATCGTCCGATTGTCATTCGATGTCGCAAACGGAATTATCATTATATCATTCACATCGTGCGCTGATCGTTTTTTGATGAAAAAATGAAGAGTTACCTGCGTAACTCTTCAACACTGCTCATGCAAACGAGCAGGAGTTATGCGTGATTGTGTGCCACTGATTGATAACAAAATAAATGCCTTAATGAAGTACAGCAGCTAATATTTCCCGAAACATTTCCCTGATCATGGAATATTTTATTGTAATTTTATAATATTGTGACTAATATTTGACGCATAGTAATATCTATGAATACAGCATCCCATTTTCAGAATTTTGATTTAATATGTAATTGATAGAGTTTTGAATTAAGCGCAATTGAGAAAAATTGTTATATTCACGTCGATTAAAATAATGCTTGTAATATAGTGGACGTTGTATATGTATATCTAAATTATACTTATTAAACTTCTTTACACAATTTTGAATTTTATATTTGCTAAGAGTAATTAATCTCCTGGTGTAAACAGAATCAACATCAACAACTTGTAGCAAATGTAATCTAAAAATTCACAGTATAAAACTCGTTAGCTCAAGCCATAATTGAGCTTTCGTAGTAAACTGTTTTTAAACTATTTTTTTATATTAGATATTTTTTATATTACATAGCAATATATAAGAATTTCATATATTTAATACTCTCTGTCATTATAAATTTATATTCTGAATCAAGAAAGACACGTAACAATTAATATTCAGGAGTTATCGCCATAGCTGCGATTATTAACGCTTGAATCAGTTTTCTTCAGACCTCTCAACAGGTTATATAATTAAATAAAGTTTAAAGTTTGTCATTTTTTTTGTCTCACAGCGAATGCAAAGCCGTTGACGTTCGATGAAGTTTACAATCAAAGTAGTCCGACCAACTGCACGGTATACTGCGGCGGTTTGACCAATGGTTTAACAGAAGAACTCATGCAGAAAACTTTCTCACCCTTTGGATCTATTCAAGAAATTCGAGTATTTAAGGACAAAGGTTATGCTTTTATCAGGTAAATATGTGTATTTTATAATATTTTTATTAAAATATATTTGCAATGTATAAATATTTCAAGCCCGCCCATGCTTAATAAATCGGTATTATTGAGCAAATTACTCCAGATAACAGACATACGTAATTTGGACAATAGATTTTGATTATTCATTGTTCACTATTAAAGTCATTAATTAACATTTTCAAAACATGAAAATGACAATTTAATGTCACACATAAGTGACATTATATGATAAAATGATGATATATGAATTTAACGTTAATCTTTAAGTAGACGGACTCAGGACACCCTAAAAGAATTTTATTTTTAGTCATGTTTTTAATAGTATGTATAAAGCTGAATTTATATTAATTACACTCTTTTGAAATAGATTAGAAGATAGAAAAGGATGTAAAAATAATGAACTTTAAGACTTCTGAACAATATACTTTTTATTTCCCTTTCTCAAAACAAGATTTTTAAGATAATTATGCGTGGGATGCTGTAACCGCCTAATTATTTAAAAGTTAATGGAAATATACTTATGACAGAATAATTTAATAATTATTGTCAAAAAGATGAAAGATACAATTAAAATTTTTTTTTCATAAATAAAAACAAAATATAATTTTCACCGATTTTTACATGTGCAAAATAGCATCTATATTTTTTCGACACTTGTTTAAAGAGAGCACGTTTAAAAAAAGCTAAGATAATTAATATTCAATTAATATTTTGACAACATTCAAAATCAGAATATAAGACGTGTGAAGATGTCTTAAAGTCATCTTAAATGATTGAAAGTCATATTGAATGTTTAAAAAATATTTTAATTATGTTTTTATGACGTCTTATGTCTCGATTTTGAACATAGTAGGATACTTATTTAATTATAAATTATTATTTAATTAATTAAAATATTATTTAATTTTTTAAATATTATTTTTAAATATTATTTAATTAAGAACAATGATAATTAATAATCATTAAATATGACAAATCATTAAATATGATATTTTTCTGTTATATCATCAGGAATATCATATTTGCTTTATTATTTAATTGACTAATATCGAAAAATATAAATAGTTTTAAATTGATATTATTACGCTGATGCTTACTACGCAGCAGTTAATCACGATTGCACACAAAATTCCGTTGGAACGAACTTTGTTTGCAAATTATTACATTTAAGACGGATTTTAAAATACATTCAATAAAATAATAAATATGCAGGAATAAGCAAGAAACGATAATTAAAAGAAAAACTTATACTTTTAAGTTTTGATATCAATGTAAAATGAAGCATTAGCTCAAAACCCGAAATATATATTACGTCATAATACGACAAAATATGATGATAAGATAATCGAATAATAACTATTATTTTTTTGTTATTTGACGTTATTAATACGAACATGTCTAATATTTGATGTCGAAATGATGTGTGCTTGCTGCCTAGGCTTTTAAAAGAAAAGAATGTTAAATAATGTTTACTAAATGAAGTTACACTCATTAAATTTAAAATTTGACTTAAATATAAACTTATATTTTTATAAAAACAATGTGCATGAACAGTGCTTGTGCATGAACATATATAATTATTAATTGTAAGTTGTAATTTTTTGTGACAATTAATAATTAATTAAAAAAAAAATTTTATAATAAGATCGATTAAACATAGAATTATATTATCACGAGCGAAATATGCTAATTATTTTGTTTCGTTATATCTTTTGTAATGATATCATGGAGAATAATAAATCTGCTCTAATTATTCTTTTTTTATTATAAAGTTAGCATGATATTTACGGATTTGTAGTTCACAGTTCGCATTGATTATTCATTAATTTTTTTTGCACAGTCTAATGTAATTTTATGAAAATAGTTTAGTTAAAATTGACTGACATTGTTCTTCTTAATTCAAAATCAATCTTATTTTAGATACAGTTCTAAAATAAAAATATGCACAGACTTCTTACTAGTTTATTTAGTAGTCTACGTTACTTCAAACAGTCTGAAACAATATGTTTAAAATAACTTCAAATATTCATCTGTTTTTGTTACATAAGAAATATATGCAAATTTTACTCCTCTACCACAAGTTTTTCTTTTACTAAATGAATGTAAAATTCACGAATTATTTTTCTATATCTTAATGAATTGTCGTAATTAAAAGTCGTTTTACTCTATCACCATTTAAATTACAAAATGATTTATCGATCACCAGACTCCACAAAGAACACTTAAGGCCAATTCTCGTGAAGAATTAAACGGAATTAAACGGAACTTTAGTATGAAACCCTTGAAACCATTTCACTGATTATATAATCAAAGTTCGTTAATTACCGAAGCTTTTTACTACTTTATAAAAAAGTAAAATCTAGGACAAAAATTTAATATATTATTGTCATACGTTATTTTAAATTAAGTCAATCCTTAATTTACGTATTTCCGGAATTAGGTATTCCTGGATGGTATGTTATAATAATGCGTAACTTTTTACTTATTTTTGGTGCTTGAAATATTCAATTCATTTGCATAATAATGTAATAAAAATTTCTAAAATTGAACAAAAATGTATAATTATTTTTATTTTAATCAATTTTCAATCAGTTTTTTTCTAAACTGAACGTATTGTATTTTTAAAATATTTTATATAAAATAAAGTGGTAATGATAAATAAATACATACAAATTTTTATTTTTAAAGATATTATAATTTCTATAATTAATTATAAGAAAAATTATGTCGTCGAAAAATCTATTATTTAACCAATCACCCTAAAGCCATTAGTGCCATTATGCTAGATTACTATACATATATGTAGTATTATGCATGGCTGATGATATGCTTGCACTGACTCTCCGGATAAATTTATTACAAAATCGAACAATCTGGCCTAAAGCTAATCAGGTAAAATCATCGTGTGTGTTCAGAGAATACATTTGCATAAAGTGATTGGATTTGGAGCGCGTAACACAATGGTTATAGCGAGACTTGAGAAAATTTTATACTCAAAATCATGAGCAATGATTGGTATCACCGTAATACGAGTCATCAAATGAAATTTTACGAAATATTAGAAAATCGCATGAATGCATCAATACCTCGCTTATGATTTATGGCACGAAACGCGAGGACATGTCGGATCAATGGCAGCATGTCGGACTCATCAAGCTCGAATCGTGGCCATTTCATTAATCTATCCATTACATTCGCACAGATCATATATTTCAGTTCAACTTCCCAAATCGATAAAATCAACTTTATTTATGTTTCAAAAATATTCATAAAGAGTTATTAAATTTTTTAACGAAAGTCACATTTTGTGAACATGAATAATTTCACCTATAGAAATAGAAATTAATTATCACAATTAAAAATTGAAAATTTCGCTACATAAAAAATCATTTCCATATCGATGTTTTCTAACTATAAACTATAAAACATAAAGTTCAAGAAATCAGCTGAACATTTATATCTGCCGAAAGCGAATTCAGTGCTCTACCTTAACGACGAGAAAGATCCGTGACCTACCTTAGAAAAGACCGCCGAGAAAATGGAAGGTATGCTCTAGAACGAGCGATGAGAGAGAGAGAAAGAGAGAGAGAGAGAGAGAGAGAGAGAGGGGGGCAGAAGGCTAGAGGGAAGCAGGAAACGGAAGAGAAAGACACAAAAAACCCTTACATATCTTCTTCTTTCTACCTTTTATCCTCCCTCGCGTCCGCTCGATATCCTTGTCTATCCTTATCCGATACGATGGCCTCTATCGTTTCGTATGTCTGCCACAGTTCTGCCACCCCTGGACAATGTCCGTCGTTCAAATATCTTCCGTCTAATTGCTCTTCCTCTCTCCGTTCTTCCATAGCGTGGAACCCGGAAACGAATATCTCGGGATGACGTATGGACTTACTGCGAGGTACAGTGAGGTAAAGCAAGACGGGGGGATGGATAAGGGAAGGAGGTCTTTTCTTCTCGGATGAAAGAAAGAATCTTATCTGCCGCTGGTTATCACTCGAGGTACGGACTTAGAGAGGGGGGTTGCTGACGATGACCATCGTTCGTTCTGCAACGATCGGTGGATGGAAGCTCGATGGATGGGAAGGGGCAAACTCACGGACGAAGTTGCTATTGTGCAATCGCGAACGTTTAAAAGTGACCTAATCTTCGATAAATTCAATAATTCCCTCTGCTATCCTGCCGCCAAATTTCTCGTGCTTTAATCAGATTCTCGGAAACTTTAGTCCTCCAGTGTAAAGTGATCAAATAATCGAGAAGTGATAAATACATTAAATAATTAAAGAACACTGTGTGAAATTAATATGCTTGTACTTATATAATGAAAAGTACAGATCTTAAAGTGAAAAACACGATACAAATACTGTCAGACAAATTCAATATAGTTGAAATATTTTGTTCTTTTTTTTCACACATTTCTAATTTTTTAAATACAACATTATTAGAAAAACATGATATGAAACATAAACTTTCCGTATCATGTATTGAATATATACTTGTTCATTCAAAATAATATTATTCTAAATTAGAAACTGAATTTGCGCACAACCAGTATGTAGAATTTAACATTGGATGTCTATCTGGAGTAATCTAGATTCGTCGAGATTCACAATTATCGTGCTCATTCGTGCGTACAGTAAACTCGCATAAATTAAACTGCACTAGTCATAGAGACCATTTCGTTAAGCTACTATAATAAGCTACTCCAATTGTGAATTTGTGGAAAGAGTACTGTATTGCTCCGAGAATTTTTCTTTTTGTACACACCATTGCACTGCACCAACATCAACATTGACATCGAAAGATATGTACTAACAAAAGACTTGAATCCCCTTCTCTTTCAATTTCAGGTTTTCTACTAAGGAGTCGGCTACGCACGCCATCGTAGCAGTACACAACACAGACATCAACGGTCAAACGGTGAAGTGCAGTTGGGGCAAGGAGAGTGGAGATCCTAATAATGCTCAACAAACTGGACAGGTAAACGCTTCTCTATCTTTTTCTTTTATCCGCTCTACCAGGAGGACGGTTTCAACGTGAAATTTCGCCCTCCAACATGT
Source organism: Acromyrmex echinatior (assembly GCF_024713525.1). Taxonomy (NCBI): domain Eukaryota; kingdom Metazoa; phylum Arthropoda; class Insecta; order Hymenoptera; family Formicidae; genus Acromyrmex; species Acromyrmex echinatior. The sequence goes on from NC_141852.1 coordinate 19,355,560, forward strand.
TCTTCACTAACATTTACATCGTTGCTGATATCAAACCAGAGAACTTTTTCTACTTTATTTCATGAATAAACATTGTCACCGATTTTCCTTGAGATAATTTTTCAATATGAAAAAACAGTAAACTTTACATGCATCAGTGAATCTGAATCGCAAGCGACTATATTGCAGAAAGTTAAAATTGAAAGGGAATAATATATGTTGACACTGATATCACAAATCTAATCTCCCATGTCTGTGTCTGTCAAAGCAATGAATGCAGAGCGACAGATTCTTCTACATAAATATAAAACTCAAGCTTGCTGTTCTTATACGTGTCACTGAAACTGAATAATGAATATTCGTTTCAAAGAAGCAAGAGCGTTCAAAGAAGGAAATAGTTATCAGATTCGATCACGTTCTGTTCCTTCCGATTTCGCGCGGCTAAAGTGTCTCTGTATATCTGTATATCGTCTGAAAGTCCGACGAAAGAGTAAAGGCGGAAACGGAGAGAGGACAGGGAATCGGGCAAGATTCCGGTCTATTCAGGTGCCTCTCTTCGAAGTGTGTCGGGCCGGGTCTCTTAGCAATTAGCTCCGTTAGGATGGGTAGGTACGCCCGATCTGGGAATGGTACTCGAAGTACTTCCCAAACCCTCTCGCACTCCCCGGTAGTACTTCCGTGCATCCATCCACTGCTACTCGGCCCGTGACATCGCTCTAATTGATCTCTATTCCCATAACGCGCTTCTCCCAGGGGAGCCGAGATATCACGTTAGTACGTATCCTGCCATACCCTGTTCTCGTATTCAACGGAATCGAACTAGTTTGCGTGATATCCCGGTTCATCGTACTGCTTTAATGAAGAGCATAATAGCTCCACATTATTTCCGTAAACTTCTTATTGTTAGAAACAAAACTATCGAAAAATCAGTGCAATTTAAGTATCTACTCTAATAATATTATTTTCCTCAAAATTGTTTTCTCCCGTTTAATATCACAAAGCTTTGGAACAAAAAAATTTCAATGTTATTTAGATATTATTAGATATTATTCGGCAAATAAATGATTGTGGGAAAGAAATATATTTTGTTTCATAAATATTAATTGTGCATACACAAAAAAAACAAACCATATATTTTAGAAAATATTATTCCATGATAATTTGATAGAATAATTTGATCTGATTTCACATTGTGCACCGTAAAAGAATGAATGAGTTCACGCGAGGAACAGCGAATAATAAAAAATAATTTACGTGACGACAATGAAATGATCGCGTTGAAATTCTCGCGTCGCCCATTTCAAGTGAACGACCACACAAATCTTCGACGGAACGAAATTACCATTCCTGACCCTATCGACATCGTTAAGCATAAAATCCAGACAATGTTCTTGCTCTTTTCTATTTCATTGATCTTTGTGCTCTTTCAGGCGTTATCGTCGGCGACGTACCCATACTACGCGGCGGCGGCAGCTGCCGCCGCGGCGGCGGCGGGCGTCGCGGGTGTCGGAGGCGTCGGTGGCGTCGGCGGTGCTGGACAACTAGGATACTGGTATCCGCCCCAATCTTATCCCACGACAGCGACACAAATGCAAGCTGGTGGCTTTCTTCAAGGCATGCAGGGATATACCTATGGACAGTTCGCCGGATATCAACAGGCGCAATATATGGGGTAAGCTTTTCACACGAGATAAAGTTCCTTTTTCCCGAAAATCAAGTTTTTGACGACGAAATTTTCAATAATCGGAGATTTAAATGTAACATGAATATATAATCCCTCCATCTTTTTGCAGTATCAATGGATTGTAAACCAATTCGGAAATTTTAAATCTATATAACTCTAAAATTCATATTAAAGAGTTTACATTAAGGACATAAGGAATAATTATTCATATAACTATATTAAGAATATATAACTCGAATTTTGTATATTAATTTTAATATTTTAATTCATATATCTATATTATTATTTTTAATTTATCTAATTGCCAATAACATAAATACAGCATTTAGATAATTTTTAAACACATTTATCAATTAACTGTTACAAAAAACATCAATAATACAAATAATATTACGTAATATGTGACATGAGGAACATTAATATTATATCAAGTAGAATGCGAATCCTAACATTTGTAAGTAGAAGAGAAGGTGGTATTATAAACATCCTATTTACATTTCATACTGCAATAACTTGGTAATAATCAGTATTTAAATCTAAAACTTAACAATTACATTTGTCAAAGTGTTGTTTAATTGATAATTCTAGACTCAAAGTTACGAAATATTAATTATTTAGGACATTATTTATAAAAATGTAGCAACACTGTATAATGACTCAAAGAAAAACAAGGATGCTAATGCGGTGTTCCGCAAAAATAGATTTTGAAAAATGGGTTTTGTTTAAAAAAGTATTCGATTATAAAATTAAAAAAAAAATAAAATATTGTAGAATGTAAGCAAATGTATATAACGTAATACATGTATATAACATAATTTCTCCCGCATATAGGCTTAGTTCAGTATTAAAAAATTATAATACATTACCTATATGAATTAACTATATGAATTAACAATCGATTTACGAAATAATTATTTCGATATGAAAAGCGCTCGAGGCATTCAACGCTTAGAGGGCCACATTAGCAAAATGCCATGCTATTGTTTAATTTTGCTCAATAACTCAAAGTATATACAATTAAATAATATGTTAAATAACAAACAATACAATATATTCATGTGATAATACGCTCTAGTTTAAGAAGAATGAAGTACGTGTAATTAAATACTAAAATGTACTTTAAAAACGTTTAAAAGTAAAAATGCGTTATAATAAATGTTAACTATGTGTACTGGCATGTCACGACGGCGAGCTACCAAGCAAATAATTTCATCATCAGTAATCTAGAATTCGCCATCCATAGTAGAAATATAAGAGATCATTATATCTACACTGGCTATGATATCACTTTCTCTCCTACTGCTCTATAAAATTATATGATTTGACGATTATATATATATATTTTTATTATATATATATTGTTTTTTACATACAAACATAGAATGGGAATGGGTGCTGTTCATGCTGCTGGCACAGCGGCAGGATGGGGTCAGGGATTACCTGGGGGACCACAGTTACCACCACACCACGCCACGACGGTCACGGCACCCCCAGGGGTGCAAGCCGCACCCCCGCCACCACCGCCACCGGCACAAATGATGGCCTACCCGATGCAACAGTTCCAGGTAACCATTACTTTATCTATCCCATCTGTATACGCGTGCAAGTGTGCGCCGTATTTGTTTGTGTGATGTTCGTTGACTAACATCGGAGTGTTTCGCTTTTTACATACCTTTGCATCTTGCCCCTGTTACATCCAAAAGCAATTTCGTCGGTGCCAGTATTGGCTTGTAAATGTTGCACGTGGAAACACGATTCGATATCAAAAGGATATCGAAGGCATGTGTCGACAGAAGAATACGCATAGTATGTATACATATGTGTGTATGTGTTTCTACATACACATACACACACACACACACACACACACACACACACACACATACACACACATATATACATATATATATATTCGGTGATCTTAGGAAACCTCGTAAACTTGATACTTGATATATCATTCGAGAGACCGAGCGATAGAACATGGTACAATTTTGCACAGGTGAAAACAATAAACATAATTAGAATAACACATATGATATAATTAGCTGCATACATATATTCGGTATAATATTTTGGCTTGAGTTAACGATATTGCGAGGTTACGGGAGCAACCGCGATATGCTAATTTCAGTAATTCATACCAGCATTATTTACAATAATTACATAACGTATGTAAATGAAAACTTGTGCGCGCGCGTGTTTTCTTAAATTTTATTATTGTAAAAACTCAAGATTATTTTCTCTGTCAGATTAACAATACATTGTCTGCAATATCATAGCTACATGTTATGTTATCAAACTTCGATTTCTCCATTATTAATTTAGACCACAAAATTATTCATCCGTCATAAATAAATCGGAAGAGAGTTCGTTTAATAATTATTGAGAAATAGTGCTGTGTATAAACGAAATACGAACTACTGCCGGGATTATATATGCTTATGCATTAAAGCTTACGATGTCTTTTTTTATAAACAGAGTTGGGTAAAAGAGAGAGAATAGAACATTCATACTGTATGTTATTTGTATTCGTATAATTTGAAATTATAATATGATCAATAAAATGGTAAGTATTCGTCTTACATATGAAAAATGATATAATATATTACCCATCTCTACTGTGTAAAATAAACGCACTTTTTAGTTAATTGCGAAGAATGTGTTAATTTTCTCACTGACGAAAGTGCTTTATGGCAGTCGTGATTGTATGGTAATTGTGTGGAGAATGTTTATAGTACGCATGTCTAATAGATCCACATAATTAACAGCGAGAAATAATAGAAACTTTATGTATCATTATTTCGATTATCTTGTACCGAATTTCGAGAGATATTACTAGAAACTGAGAAAATAAAAGTTACTTTAATTTTTTTGTTGAAAGATTTAAAACGATGTTTGGTGTTACAATAGTATATTTGTGAAATTAATAAGATATTACATTACATTAAGCAATTATGTTATGTACCTCCTTGTATACAATTAATTATCTTTCTAACGTAATTTTCAATCCATTGACATGCAATTGCACTCTTATTAGCAACGTATTTTTTATTTTTTGTACACCAGACATTGATAAAGCAAGACAGATTCGCTTTCCCGCTCGACACGTGATTATAGGAGATTGTCGAGATTTAGTTATGTTGCAAAAAAATTGTGGTTCATGGCAGTGAAGTGAAATATGATACTTATCGTAGTTGTTGTCCAGAAAAGTACACCTCGACCATCTTGCTTTCTGCACAAAATGCACACGTAAGAAAGTGCGCACTTGCACACACAGGCACACACGCCATCGCTAAAAACGACACTACTACAAAAAAAAAGTCTGGAATATTTGAAAAGAGATCAGGGATGGCTTCGGGCAAGCGCTGCGAATGCATTTCAACTCAGCACCGCTTTTAATGCCCCGCGTTCTTTTTGCTTCAAGAACAATTTCTGAACTTGACAACTTGAAGTCTCAGAATTGAGAACGACTATCTTAATTTAAAAGATCGTTAAAAACTCTAGTCTGAAATTTTCAAATTAACTCTGTTGTTTCTTTATATTTTCCTTTCCATCATTTATTAAGTAAATAGAAAAAACTTATATGTATATGAAATATATTTAAAAAATTTTTGACACTTATAATTTTATATTAAATAAAAATAGTATTATTAGTATTACAAAATCACATCTTATGCTGATATTTCATATATTTTTACTTATTATTTAGGCCTAATTTTTTAAATTAGATTAACTTAAATATAAACTTCAGTGACAAAATAAAACAATATGAATTTGTTTTTTAGTATTTTCAACACATACACTATTATATCACGATAGAAAACAACGCATTCATAAATTTAATGGAAATGGAGGGTAAATCGGCTCGAGGTTAAGAGATCCTACTTTAAGAGAAAATACAGTTATTAGGAATAAAAGAATAAGTTTTCTGATCAACAAGACTAGTAGACTTTGTTGAAGTACAATAAAATTGAAATAAACTCTGAACTGAATCAATGAGCGAATATCTGATTGTAAATCCGATTTGCTCACTAATTCCTTTCATCCGCTGTACTTTAATTTAATGATCCGCAAAAATCTCTCTAAATGGATTGGCAAAAATAAAAAAACCAGTAAGTATCATAATGTTTCCGGTTTTTTTTTAAATTAATCATATATATGTCTATATTTCGCATTTAAAAAAATTGTGTCAAGATATTCATGTGAACATTTTTCCACACATATAGCATTTTCGGTTAATTTTGAAATGAGTCACATATTTAATAATAGTTTATAGAAAATTTTTAGACGACTATTTTATCAGAGAAAGTATGAATAATTTGAGATAGTGTAGTATATTGTAAACGTTGTATCGATTTCGGCTTTCGGTCATTAATCTGCAACTGTTTGCAATGCCAGTAAAACGGTCTGTCGCTCATATTGTATATATGCTTAAGGAGATATACACATATCACGCAGCTATAGTTGTTTAGTGAGTCTTTTGTACATATCGCACATAGAGCGGAGTAAAAGGTCACGTACCATTGCTCGACTATCGCATCGAAAGAGATATTCTGGTGAGGAAAGTTAGCTCGCTTTCGCACAAATATCTTTCTCCGAAAAACCGAGTTCGCATTATATCACTGCATGTCAAGCGAGATATCACTTTGAAAGTTGCTTGAAAATCAGCCACCAAAACCATCCTCAATTGAGAGAGAACACGAGTTCTTAATAACAATACCGATCAAATAATGAAAGAGGGATGAAACGTGGGAAATATATCGCCACCGGGATAAATTGCAATTGGCTTCCCGTTTAGTTTGCTAATTTTTTTTGTTACAAAAGTTACAAAGTTTTGCGTTTGATCACAAGCTCTAAGAAAACAAATTTATACACGGATATTCGCAATTTACAATCATGAGCTAAAAGCTGCGAAGTTATGAACATGCAAATATCCCCGTGTAAATTTGTCCAACGTGTATTAAACTTTAACGTGCAACTAACAATACAAAATGTATATTAACCAATAGAAAATTGATAAAAAAAAGCTTAATATAAAGTTAAGAAAATTAATATTAGATGAATGTTATAAATATAGTATGGATATAAAAAGCTATAATAGCTATAATAGCTTTCTACGTAGATCTTAACTTGCATGAATATGGAATGCAAAATGTAGACATTGCATGCATTATGCTTCTTGCACTTTATCTAATTCAACTCGGGTATCCCTCTGGAGTGCCTTTCTTTTATTCCTTACTTTTATAAAATAAGTATTTATGTTCGATTATATTATGTTTTTATATATTATAATTTTAACCCAATTCTAACAAATTGAATAATTATTTTGAAATAAAATGTGAAAATTTTAGTAAATATTTTTTATGATTTACGATCGTTGCTTTATTAATAATAAATTTAATTATAATTTATATTATTTTTTTTGTTACTATAAATTATTATATTAAATTATATTTAAAAGAATGTACATACATGTGATAATATTGTACTCGGTGATCTTGTTGTTCACTATCCAGGAAGGGATACTCGAAATTTTCAAAAAACTATCTTTATTTACATATTTCGGTTCGCAGGCACAGTGATCGCTACCACTATCATCGCACGGCCTGGCTTATCCTTTCTTTCGAATATCAATTAGCATCAGGATAACTGCATCTACAACCTGGCTCAACCTCGCATTCAGCCTGAAATTACTCGCTGCAGCTTATTTTTATGTAAAAGGATAATATTTTCGACGAATAAAAAGGAATGGAAGAAAACATGTAAGAAACGAAAGCAAAAGAAAAATGTGTCTATTCGCGTCTAATTTATCAGCATAACAATTTATAATTTATATTCGATTTCATAGTAGTCTAAACTTCATTTATCCAATGACGACTGAGCAGTGATTAAGTTATGAAATTTTATCATTAACCTAATCTTGCGGTTAATGCGCCGTCGCCGATGCGATAAATTATAATACAAGTAGTTTATTCTACTTATTATGTTATATAATTATTATGCAATCTTTACATATTTACTGTTGTGCCACACGGTGGAGGTTGAGTCATGGTGAAGGTAGATTCAGATCGATTAGAATCCATGTAGGAGAATGTGAGAAACTGTAATGAAAAAGCAAGAGTGAAAAATGAGACAGAAACGAGAGAAAGAGAAAGAGAATGAATGGAAGAGAGAAAGGAAGCAAAAGTTAGAGAGCACATAAACGAAGACGAGTGAAAGAGAGGGAGAGAGAGGACTATTGTCGAGCATATTTCTATTACTTTCTTGAAATTCGGACCAAGATTTAACCAGCGTTTGTGTGTTCAAATGGTAAAGTGTGTTCTTGGTTGCGGTCCAGCTAGCGGATGAGGACTGGCTGACGCCTAGCCTTCTAGTGTGATGGTAAGCAAGTACACCCCACCAACAGGAACAACTTCTACAGCAACAACAGTTACCACCACCATCACCACCATCATTTCCTCCTTCACTACTACCACCACCTCCAACAACAACAACAACAACAACAACAATAACAACATTTCCGTCATCATCGATGCACAATCGACAGCAAAAGCAGTAGAATTCATGCCACTTCCGGCTTGACGACACGCGAGTCAAAAGGCAGTAATCACGAAAAACAGATAACACTTGTTTAGTAAAAACGAAGAAACAAAGTGAGAAATAAAAAAAATAGTAATTAAGAATCATAATCCTAGGTAATTTTGCGCAAGATGCATCCAACATCCCTATAATTCCCCTGTAAGTTTTCACGTCCAGTGTGTAAGAGAAAAGAACTGCTACCGATTACTAAGCGGAGATACCTCTCGTCCAGTCTGTAGGATAATCTAGCATCTTATTCGGCTTGAAGAAATAGATAGCGTTTGCCGTTACAGTAGTATCCGAAGCTTCAATACAAAATATAAAATCTGGCATACATGTGAATAAGTTATTCGACGGTCTGACAGTGTTTTCTTTTTTTCTCCTTTTTTTTTCAGCGAAACTGGCCAATTATGCATATACTATGTATTGTCCAGCGATAATGAGAAAAACGAGTCCGCTACGTTCAACGGGGTCGTGGTTTATCAGATTCCTTTTAACAAAGAGCATAAATTTCTTGATCCTCTCTACGATAAAAAGAAGAGTGCCGGATACAGATTCGTTACACGGATTCATTATTTTTGTAGTTTGGGCTTAACAGCGAAAAAAATAACTCAAAGACATAATGTCGAAAGGGACGCTCGCGGTCGAATGCGACGACTGGCGAGCGGCTGCGGTGTATAAATGATAAATACAAAGATTAATCGACGCATACTCTCGTGAAGATATATAAATATATAAATAAATATATATATATATATATAAATGAAAGAATATATACATAAAAGAGTAAAGATTATTATAAACAAAATTCAATTAGCTAGTTAGATAGGCATGTTATATTAAAAGTTATTCGAGGTCGATTCGATATTCGGCGGCAAGGAGGAAGTGGATCTTGTGTATATTCAGTAGCGCAGCATTTTTACGGGGATGAAATAATCTTGGTCCCTTTGTACAACTCGCCCGTCTAAAAAAAAAAAAAAAAAACCATGATTACTACTGGATCCACGGATTTTATCCCATTTGCCACTGCGAAAAGACTTCGTATCTCGATCATTATATTTATTTAGCGGATTCGTGGCCAAACGATAATTCACATACTGAAATCTTTGCAGGCAATTTATAGCATCCGTATTTATCATTCAAATTTGTCTTTTGGACGTGACGCGTAGATCTGTTGGATACTTTTATAAAACAGACATGTACACGCCAGAGGAGGCATCGACGAATTAGCACGTTCCAAACTGAGAAAGTGGCGAAACGCGCAAAACCGATCAAATCACCGTGGTTTTTAAGTAAACGTTAGAGATTTTTATATAAGATGACTATGTACAACCAAATAATATCGAGATTTTGACGTTTAAGCAATAAAACGTTAAACTTAGGAAGAAAAAAGGCAGCCATCGATCCCTCCGTCTCTTTATAAATTAATCTCGCTACGTAAACGAGAGAGAATACACGAATTCTTAACAACGAAAAAAATTAATAATAATAGAATGAAGAAGAGATAGCTAGAAAAGATAGTGCGTGCACGCGTGTATTTTAAATTATTCGGAGAGCAGTAAAACGATCACAATATCCTCGTTGTCCCGAATTTCGACTTGACCAAATTGATACAAAAGAAAGACGAGACCGAAACTCGTATAAATTGCGAACATGTGAGCAATTGCATGAGTGCAATCGTACATATAGCAGAGCGCTAGAGAGGGAGGGAAAGAAAGTATGAAAGCGAAAAGAGAAGAATGAGAGGGAGAGAAAGAAAACATGAGAAAAAGACCGAGCGACGAATAAACTGCACAGCACAAGCGAGGGACGAGGAAAAAGGGGTTAAGTAATTCGTAGATAGACATATTGCACAAACAGCACGAAAGTTAGATTAGACGAGTTAAGTTTTTTTGTTCACGCGTGCCCTGTCCGCGCGGCAGCCGTTTAGGATCTTGATCGTACATAATCTCATCATCGACGTGCTCCTCTGCCATTAAGACTATTCTCTTGCTGGAGGAAAATCGATCAAAGGAGGTGGTACAAGAAACGAATCGAGGTGCTAGCACGAGTTTCAATACTTGAAAAGATGGGAAGCGGCTGGAACTTATTGCAACCCGTTTCCGTTATTTCCGTGCTCGATCGTTTGTATCTCCATCGTCCTGTTTCTTGCTTTTCATATCTACTGCCTCTTCTTACTCCTTCGGTTTTAAGTACCACAACTTATACTCATCATATCGATAATATTTTGTCCTCGCTTTTTCTTCGAAAAACGTTTATATCGAAGCAATGAGTAGAACTAACCGGGACAAATATAGAAACTAATAAAATTTAAACCTTAAATATCAAAGGATCAAAAAAAAATTTCGATTCGAATATTTCTGTTTTTAAAATCTAAAATGTTTTCAACATTTTTTAATTACATATTGTGCAATGTAAAATTCCTACAATGAATCTTTTGCTGTAAAACTCTAAAAATTATAAGCTAAAATCCCACAAATTTATCTATTTTATATAAAATACTTTGAAAAATGAAATTAAAATTTAACATGAGTCTTTAATATCATTCATTGTTCCTATTTATATTGGAAAAGACTCACTGTTCAAAAACGTTGCCCTTTATAAAGTAATAATTTATCTTTTTTAAATATCTTTCTCATGAATATATATTTCGTGGATACATAATCTATAATTGTGCTCACACAGATAGAGACGATAAAAAACAAAAACAAGAAGAGAAAGAAACAGGTTCGATTAGATTAAAAAGCGAAGAGAGCATATCGATGATGACTGAAATAAAAATGAGATAGGATGAGCGGTAGACGACTTTGATATTAATCAAAAGATAGACGGATCGTGCTTTAAGCGAATCAAAAGCGTGTTCGACATTTCTCAATCAAAAAGATCAATGATCAAAGTACGGCACACACGAATGATCGAAATATAGCGAAGGAAGTAGAGAACGGCACAATCAAATCTGCCCAACATTGCATAGAGTTTAGATGTTTCGTGATGAAAGTAGAGAAAGAAAAGGTGAGAACGAGAGAGAGAGAGAATGAAAGAAAGAGAGAAGAGAGGAAAAAAGAGGAGGGAGGGAGAGGGAGATAGAGAGGGAGAAGAGGGGGGAGAAAGAGGAGAGACGAGAGAGAGAGAGAGACGCGCGCGCGTCTGTGTGTGTGTGTGTGTGTGTGTGTGTGTGTGTGTGTGAGAGAGAGAGAGAGAGAGAGAGAGAGAGAGAGAGAGAGAGAGAGACTGTGAGTGAGTGAGTGAGTGAGTGAGTGAGTGAGTGAGTGAGTGAGTGAGTGAGTGAGTGAGTGAGTGAGTGAGTGAGTGAGTGAGTGAGTGAGTGAGTGAGTGAGTGAGTGAGTGAGTGAGTGAGTGAGTGAGTGAGTGAGTGAGTGAGTGAGTGAGTGAGTGAGTGAGTGAGTGAGTGAGTGAGTGAGTGAGTGAGTGAGTGAGTGAGTGAGTGAGTGAGTGAGTGAGTGAGTGAGTGAGTGAGTGAGTGAGTGAGTGAGTGAGTGAGTGAGTGAGTGAGTGAGTGAGTGAGTGAGTGAGTGAGTGAGTGAGTGAGTGAGTGAGTGAGTGAGTGAGTGAGTGAGTGAGTGAGTGAGTGAGTGAGTGAGTGAGTGAGTGAGTGAGTGAGTGAGTGAGTGAGTGAGTGAGTGAGTGAGTGAGTGAGTGAGTGAGTGAGTGAGTGAGTGAGTGAGTGAGTGAGTGAGTGAGTGAGTGAGTGAGTGAGTGAGTGAGTGAGTGAGTGAGTGAGTGAGTGAGTGAGTGAGTGAGTGAGTGAGTGAGTGAGTGAGTGAGTGAGTGAGTGAGTGAGTGAGTCAGTGAGTGAGTCAGTGAATGAGTCAGTGTGTGTGTGTGTGTGTGTGTGTGTGTGTGTGTGTGTGTGTTGTGTGTGTATATGTGTGTGTTTACCAACGATCCGTCGCGATTGTGTCACCAGATAAAAGAGTGATTTTCCCATGAGAGGAAAGCTCGACAATAAAAATCGCCACATTTCAGCGTTTTCAATCGCGATGAATGATTCTGATATAGTAATTTATATAATACATAACCAAAATTAAGAATAATAGTGTTATCGCTATATTGGCTGTATTTTGTCGCCTTGCTCTTATTTGATTTGCATCTTTATAAAAAAATGTAAAAGAGAATCGTTCTGAATTATTATATCTAAGTTCTGTTTTGTATGTTTTGTAAGCGAAGATCATTAAAAGATATATTATCAGATTTATTTCTAATTTGTGTTGTTGCTGGTATATATGTTCTTAGAAATATATTTATTCATACATATGTTTAATTATCTGCACATAATTTTCTTATTGAATGCATTTAGCTTATTCTAAATTTTATTATGTCTTTAGTTTAGTACAATATGTGAATTATCATGCACGATCGCACGTGATGTAAGCGCGACCAATTATTTCTTGCAGTTTTTGCATGTTGATAAACATCAATTTTAATCATCTTTCGATTCAGTTCTGTCGTAACCTGCACCTTGACAAAATTTTGTCTATATCATTATAATTAAATATTATTCTTTTATTGTTTATCTTTATAATATAATAATGTCAATATCTAACAAGACGTATTAAGGAAATTAAAAATATCACAGTGTAAATATATTTACAATAAAATGCAGGTTACAATCGCGATTTGCAAAATTTTCATATTATTTAAATTTCTAGCTTAAAACGAAATCGTTATGCTTTATATAACCGAATTTCATTTTCTAATAGAAATTGGGTGACTAGCCTCGAGGACACGGCACGAGTATGCAAAGAGAAAGCAACAAAATTATAAATAAATATATATACATACATATAAATACAAAAATGCATATATATATTATATATATAAATATATATACTTGCGCGCAGCGGCGGCGAGGGCTGTTATTTTCAATCGTCGTGCGTAAAACAAAGCATTGTGCGTGAAAAAGAGAGACAGAGTTAGCTTTTAAGAAACGACATGAAAAAGAACATATATAAGTAAAAAGAAAATATCGTGTACATTATTAGTTAGGCAAAGAAATAAAAATATAGGTTATTTTTGTGAAAGGTGGAACGAGCAAGGGGAGAGAGGGGGAACAGAGAAAGAGAGAAAGAGAGAGAGAGAGAGAGAGAGAGAGAGAGAGAAAGAGAGAGAAAGAGAGATCGTGTGGCAAGAGGGACCCAATGGCAGACTGTAATACGAATTATGCAATAAGAACCTGTTATCGCGTCCGTTTGCATCTGTCAATCAACTTCTGTACAGTATCGTATACCAGGAAGCGTTTAATCAACAAAAGGATTAATTGAATTTGACACTCTACTTTTACGTTCCTTACGTTCCGCCCAATCACTCCCCTTATCGAATTGCTCGCTATGCACTCCGACTCGATTCCACCTTCGACAGAGAAAAAGTGAGGGATCCCGCGTTCTTTCAAAGAATTAGCGTGGACACCCGATCTTGTAAAAAGTATTTAAAAAAAAAGACGCCTTAAACATGAAGGCGTGTGTATAACTTGATGTAGTCCTGTACGTTGTCTAGGACATATACCGAGTGGAGCTAGCCGATTGAGCGAATCGTCGCGTTAAACAGGAAACCAAAATGTAGCATAAAGTGATAGATAGATAATTATTAATGTAATCTGACTTAGTAGGCAAAACAAAGGGGCAATGGAATCGTGGATGGAAACGACGGATGACGGGGAAGTATGAAACGGGGCGAAATAAATTGTAAAAAGAGGGGGTAAACTTTTGATGAAAACCACACCGTAGGGCAAAACTGGTAAAAGAGATCCACTTATGGTACCTAAGATCCACTCATGGACCTATTCGGGAAAAGGGACACGCGCGCGCATACACGAGGTGTAAAACATATACGCGTATGTAAATACACACAACACCAAATACACAAAATGCACACAGCATACGTGTAGAATATAGCGGCGAGAAACTTAACAAAAGCTCTAGACGTAGTCTAATCTAATCTATAGCTTGTCGATCATTAGGTTAACAAAATAAAAGCGTTCATGAGGGATAGTGCAATAACTAATATCCGCAAGTTATACTCAGCACTCTTATACGGCACAAATACGGCAGGACACGTGTATATGCATACACCGAAAAAAACAGATATTGGCATGTATAAACATATATACATGTATACACATACACACAGGAACGCGTGCTGCGGCTGCTGCCTCCATCCTTTGCCCGCGTCCTTAACTCACCGTTCTCAGATTCTATAATCTGACAATTGGCCGCGTATTAGGTAACGTGAGAGATTCACACTATTTCGAGATTTTTACTATTACATTGTTCCAGCTTTACCGAAGCGACCGCTCCTGGTTATCCAATCCTCATCGAATTACTACAGTCTCAAGTTACAATAAAATTCAATACGTGCCCTTTTTTTTTCTTTTTCGCTCCTCGATTCCTATCACGTAGCGTGTTTCTTCTCTTCTCTTAGTATCTCGTAACGGGCACTGTGTCATTTCGACTCTTCTTCATCCGTGCGTCTCCTCCCTTGATGCTCTCTTATTTGTTTCCACGATTATTCTGTGATGCCACTGCATACATTCCTCCGCCTGAACAGACTTATCTCGCGGAGACTTACCAAACGATAGTCGACAATCATTGAAGAAACATACATTTAGAAACTTGTACGTGTTCTTTTCATCGAGGGCTAGGTATTAATTATCGTCACCGACGTGTTTGCACAAGTCTTGTGCAGGCAATGGACAGAGGAGGTGGCATCGGTCCTGGAGAAAGTAAGAGAGCAAGGAGTATTAATTGCCTACGATGCTATCCTATCGTGTTCGCGCGCGCGCCGCGTAATGCTTTTTGCCTCTCGCGAGTGTACCACAATACGTGATTTTGATGTCGATCAACACGTAGGTACCGCGATGCATACATGAAACATATCATCGAGCCAATCAGTCGATCCTACCACTCCCAATTAGGAACTACAATGAGGGATGTGGAATGCAATTAAGCGATTGATGCTTCAAGTTACTCAAACTGCAGTTGTGCTCACGAAAACGTTTTTTCTCTGTTAACTGTTTGCGACACTAGAGCGGTGATGCTTAGGAACGAAACTTAGCCGATCCCGTAAAATTTATTGCACACTACATTTGTTTTTCATCATGACAAATTGCGTGCGTAGCAATGACAATCGTCATAATTTACTTCGATGTAATCTGAATCGTGATATCAAGAATAGTATTCATGGGCTGTGTACTTAAATTAAGATATCGCTTTAGTTTCCATTCATGATTACTGATCTTCGCACTTTCGTGAAACTTTTTATGAATTTCGAATATCTGTGAATGACAAATGGGTAGGTACAACATAGTAACTTATTGGAATTTTTAGCGTTTTAATTAATATACAACATAAGTATATCAAACGTATAATATTTTACCAGAATAATTTCATTGATTGTTATTAAAAAAAAAAAGAACAAAATTAATTTCATAATTCTTCTAAAAAGCACTATTATTTTGTAACTAAATTTTTAATCGTAAATCGCAACTAAACGTATATTTTCTTTCTAACCGAGGTGCATTTAACTTAACTATTTATATTCAGATGTGCCCCTCGAGAGTCTAACATAATTCTTAGCGGGACGAGGGCAGCAGTCGAGCCAAATTGGGATACTTACTGATGCAAAGCACCGTGGAAACAGCTTAGTGTTAGAGCAAGAATGTTTAAGAAAAAAAAGCACACAGTGAAAGAAAACAAAAGTAGGAGCCGTAAGCGTAGATACCAAGCATAAAACATAAAGTAATGTATGTATATAATCATATTATACGAGGGAGACTACAAACAAGAACATACGCATCTATATATAATACAAATATGTATATTATATATACATATATGCATATATATATGTGTAAGATGATAATATTAGCCAACAAATAGAAGCTATATCGAGTATAAGCTTAACGAACAAAAAAGAAGGAAGCGAACGAATGCGGATGCGCGGCATATGTAAATGCGCGCTCCGTGACATACTGTGTTAAATACCTTTAGTTATAAGAAATAAGAAAACACATTGAGATGTAACTAGTAAGAGAAGATAGATGTGGCTAGCCTGCCGGACCCCCTGTGCCCCTAAATATAGATATATGTAATGTATGGAGCGATAGCAGGAGAGAAAGAGAGAGAGAGAGAGAGAGAGAATGTGCGAAAGAAAGCATGTGTGAGAGAAAAGAGTTAAACAGGGCGAACATGCGATGGAAGAATGCGAATATGTCGGATGGAATATAAGAAAAAAAAAGCAGGTGAGAAAACGTGAGAGTGAAAAAGAAATGTATAGGGAGAAAAAAATGAGATATGGTATGCTTCAGCGGAAAAAAAAAACGTTAAGTAAAATTTCAAAAAGAGAGTACGATAATTATGATCGCGTCCGATTCATACAGAGATTACGACGTTCCTTCATTTTTCTCGTAGCTTTTCGTACGATTTGACAAAAGTATGCGTTGCGGGGCCCTCGTAGATATGGCCCTTCTCCCTACCCCGATGCGATACGCGGCATATCACTTACGACCGTACGCTAAGAAGTTAGGTGCCTTTATCCACTTCTTTATGTATATGCATTTCGGTAAAGAGAAGGACAACGAGAAACTGAAAAAAAAAAATAGCAAAAACGCGAATGATCGGGGGGGAAAAAATATATATACATCAGTAAAACATGTTGTACACATATTGTATATCACGCATGAAACGGCACGGCGCGGAGTTCGAGGGAAAGGGCCGACATCCATCCATCGTGCATCGTTCGGCACTGTGCTCATATTACGAAAACAGCCACCGAAATGTCGGCACGAAAACTAAACGGCAACAAAGCGTTATAATAAGGAAAGCGACGGGAGCGATCAAGCGCTCGTGACTTAAGTATACTTCCGCGATTAAACGTATTGGCCCGCGGGGTCCCATGGCAGCCTCGTTGCATATTTAAGTTAAGGAGCTGGGAACGGCTCGAGAGCGTCACGCCGAGCGAGAGCTGTATAATGTATATGTAATTTGCAACGATGCGTGACGGCGCACGCACAAGACAACAATACACAAATCACACGCATACACATGTAGAGACTAGAGAGAACGAGAGAGAGAGACCGTGTACTACGCGCGCGGACGGTAGAGACAGGCATATGTGTACACAGGGATATGTACGCTTGCAGAAACAATTTTCACACAATATACACGCAACACTACCGCGAGACTCCCTGGGACGTGCGTATGAAAAAAGAAACGTGTATGATATTATATATATACATAACATAGCATATAAAAGTACATTATAAATAATGATGAATATAAATAAAAATATATATAAATACTATGGAAAAAGTAAACAAAGTATAAATATGAAGGAAGTATATAAACGAAAATATAGGATAAAACACGCATAGGCTTAAGAATACAAGATATTATTATGATGATGTATGGTTGGTTTATAATGTAAAATATATTATAGAAAATGTATATGTGTTATTTTAACTTCCAATCAATCCTGCATCAATCCTTAGAATAGAATGGAATTGCTTGCTTATATATATACATATATATATATATATAATCCTTGATATATTTTTTTTTATTAATTTATTGATATATTTATATACGTTGCATTTGCGAAAATAAAAAAAATTGAATTTGCTAATAATTTTACGAGTTTTCTCTCGTCCATAATTTTTGTGCGGCTAGAATAATTTCGTAGCAATAATCTTTCTCATCTGTTTATATGATGAAAACAAAGAGCATTTAACTCTAAGTACAAACAGCGCGTAACAATTAAACGTTTGTATTCAGCAGTAATTAAACGTAAACATCGCTCGCATCGATAGTAGCCGCGAGATATAACGGCTGTATGCGCTTGTTCTACCCGTTAAAAAAATAAGGGTTGGGCACCACAACGCAGGTAATTATACAAACGTAGCGGACACGAAAACGAAGAGAAGAAAATATGCGCACCATACAAAACGTTAACCGAGAAAAAATGGAATTATAATTCCATTTTTTATCAAACGCAATTTTTTCCCAAACATATTTTTTATATTTATCTTATAATCTTTAAATTAATTTTCATGATACATAAAAGCCCTTTTAATTAAGGAATAACGTTGTTAAAATTGATAGGAAAGCTATTTGAAAATTTCTAAAAGACAAACACAGAATCATTAATAAAAAGTATACGGTAAATAATTTGGCCAATTTATAAATTATCAAGTATCTCATATATATTCCTCAATATTTTTTGAATATTTCAAGTATTTCTAACAAAAAAAAAACGAGAACGCATAAAAACTTGGAATACATAGTGCGTACATCATTCAAATGTACTTCTATGATTAAATGCACTTTAATCTCCCTATAACCGAATAATATGAGTATAACGATACCTGCAATTGAAATAAAAATAAACAATTGATGATTTTCAACAAAGTTTGTGTTGGCAGTCGCGGGTGCGACTGTAGATGTGATACACCCTTTGCGAAGCAGTACCCGTGCATTCGTGCGCACCTGTGTACACGTTTCTGCGTAGACAGGGGATCGTGTGTTGCGTATAGCCGGTAGATACAGCCGTGCTTAATTGCGAGGCAGGGGTGCGATGCCCGGTTATTTTAGCCCAGACTGACAGACGCGCGGACATGACAGCCGAGGAAGTCCGAGCTCCCTGTTCGCGCCGCGTGTGTAGCAGCAGCAGCAGCAACAGCAGCAGCAGCAGCAGCAGCATCACAGTAATGCTCAACCACTCGCATGTCGTATTGCACTAATCATTTTCTTGACAGTTGCTAATTTTGTCGGGACGGAAAACATCGCTTCCTTTTTCACAAAAAGCACACTTTCTCTCCACGTTTTATATCTCCATACGGGATAATTTCAAATTTGTTTTTATAATTGATTGTAATAATAATAGTACGATACGTGTGATGATATTGCAATAGAATAAATATGCGAGCAATTGTTTACTTTTCCAGCATAATAATATTTTCAAATCTGACAAATTACGTTTATGCCCATTTCCACCAACATTAACTTTAATCTCGGTTCAACTTACTCTTTGTCTTTTTCTAATTCTTTAGAACTAGAAAAAGACGAAAAGTAAGTTGAACTGAGATTAAAGTTAATCTACATTGGTGGAAACGAGCATTAGTCTCCATTTCAAAGTCTCTTATACAATATCATGTTTGGATAATGTGATAAAAATAATGATTTTTAAATTTTCGCGTAATATAAGGTATAAATTGTTTGTTCCATCATTGACGAGATAATTGCCATTACAGTAAGCTTTTCTTAATGAAATTGTTAAGAAATAAAGCTCCAAATGAATATTACATTTACAATTGTAATACGCAATCTATTGTAATTCTTAAAAAAATATGTTAATTGTGTGCCTTAAAGTGTCTTTAATAATATATTGAAAAAATGCAATTAATAATATAGTGAAAAAATATATCAAAAATGTATAATTCTTACACAAATCTTATAAATTTATAAGTACGTTTTAATTATCAATAAAAATTTATTATATTGAATAGTAAGAAAAAGCGATATATTTCTTAATTGCCAAGTTCAGGCTCAATGATTACAAAAATTTGGGAACCTCTACCATATGAATATCACATTCACCAATATACGTATACATACGATCTATTACGTATCTTCACGTACGTGATGTATAGATAGGCAGTCGTTTCTTTGTATGCGCATGCACACGCGCGCAGATCTCCGTTAATACATCGAATACCCAACGGCCGTACAAGAGAATAGCGTAGTATAAAGCATAAACTACAATTAGTGGTAATCCGCGTGACACGGGCATGGCACCCTTTGCGCATATTAGAGCATTAGCTACCGACTCATACGAGCGAACCGTACATCATTTTGGGACGTGCCCACGTCTACTAGCAAAATCGTTAAATTTACGAAGAAACACGACTCACCCAATACATAATGAGTAAATATAACTTATTTAGCATATGATAACATATGATTCGTACGATATCATACATATCGTTATTATTATAAATGGTAGATTTTTTTTACATTGCTAGATATGTTGATCACTAAATTTGATAAAATTTATAAAAAAAAAACCAATTATAAACTAAATGTCAAAATAAAAAATAAGTTAGTAAATTATACTTTATTTGAAATGGATAATTATATAATATTATTCCTATTTGTATCGCACAGTTTCGTAATTATTTGCTGCTTCTAAGTTCCGAAATCTCGTTACATCAATTATAGTGATAAACGGATCTTGCGAATGTGGTTGGATAATGTGGTTCTCGCGATTATCGAGACATTGACGGTGCATCTTATGGATAAGGACGCTGTGAATTCTGCCACTTATCTGTACAGTCAAAGTACGGGAATGGGAGCACCGCAATTTTATGGTTTCGCGGAAATAGATATGGACTACAGTCAAGAGCCAAGTGCAAAACGCGATCGTAAAAAAAAAAGTATCAGTCTATTCTGCAAAGGTGCATCGTCTGCAGAATCTGTTTTAAGAGGATGAAAGATTCTTGAAATGTAAGTTCTTTTTCTAAGATTTGTGACGTAAAGTAGAATATTACTTAAAAAGAAATTACAACGAGTCTAATCGTATTAGGCCATTATCGGTAAGAAGGCGGTTTATATGATATACATTGCGACTGTATAACTGCAATATTTATATTATTTTATGTATTTCTAAACATTAAAGTTTATGTAAAATAAAGTCGCATAGTTAAAGTGAAATTTTTATGAATCATCATTTTATAGTAAAAAAAAAGAAATAATGCAGACATATCTTTAATATAGCAAGGAAATCAGTCTTTTTTTATTTTGTTATATTACTGCTTTGCATGTAATGCAATAATTCATAGAATTTAGCACATTTTCTTATGTAAAATTTTTTATATTAGGTGTTGGAATTAATTCGTAGCGTTTTTTAATGAAAGAATGTTATTTATTTCACATGAGCATTAAAAAATACATTAATGAAAGTACTTCCCATCACTTGTAAAACGCTACGAATTAATTCCAACACCTAATATATAGACAAACGTTTGTAAAAAGTTATAACTAATCATTATAATTCAAATCACATGTCTTTTTATACAAAACATTTTATCAGAAAGAGTTCGAAATAATTAATTTTGTCTTGGACTAAATTGCGAAGCTAGGATGAAGTTCAGTTTTACAACAGGATTCAGGAATTGTGTGGTACGTTCACGCTAGATAACCTGTGCCATATCAACAGTCAGTTCCAGTTACTTTGTAGTAATTTGCCTAACAGATAGCTATGGAGTAACTTTTACTAGCGAATACAAATCAAGTGACCTGCATGAGTATCCATAGTTGAAAGTTTAAACTTGTTGACTAGATACACTGGTTTTCAACACTGTATTGTGTGGTATAACCCAAGATTTTCATAGATTTTTCAAATTAGTTCTAATTTTATATTTATAATCCGTTATTACAATTTTCATTTAGTTAATTTAATATATTTTTTACTTATTATTTTCATTTGCTCAAAATAAAAAACTCAATTATAGTTGAAACAGATGTATTATTAATATATCTGTATTCAGTTTCATCATATTAATTTATTAAAAACTTATCGAGAATAAATATTAATTTTGCATGATATTATAATATTTTGTCAAAAGTAGTATTGTCTTCTTTCATTGTCTTCTAATTTTTATTTCTTTCTTAAAAATAACTTTTTCATGTTAACTGTGTGCAAAAAAATAAAAGTTTGTGTGTGTTTGAGTACGCGTAATGATTTAACTTGGTCTTTATTGTTTAATTACATATAGATATCTGAATTTAAGCTTATTAATTTAAATACACATATTGTGAATATAGTGCCGATAATAAGTTTGGAAATGAGTTTATATAAAGTTTTTATTATACATTTTTTAATTCATGCAAAATTATGAGAGAGGGAGAAAGAAAGAGAGAGAGAGAGAGAGAGAGAGAGAGAACTATTTCATACAAAATCTGTAAACAGCGCGATATATAATTAATGTGTAATACCCGCGCGAAACGATATGAATAAAACACATTTACGATGTTTTATCAGTGAATGTAAAACATTTATTTTTTCAGAATAATCATTTATTAACTATTGCATGATATTATTCGATCAACACGTGTTTATCTTCTAACAGCGCTAATCTTCACAACCATCATGGTATATGTCGCTAACAATAGAAATAAACAAGTAATGTCCCATAGTATGGTATGTGCCAATTAAGTCTAATTGATGCCTAACCTGGACAAAGGAAATGTGGTATTCCAATTCCTTCATTTCAATCAACAGAAAAGTTTAGAGCAACAGCCTCGGAATGAAGCAAATGTGGTTCGCAGAATTGGCCTCATCGGTCACCAGAGAAGCGTGGAACAGCGTAGTTCCCTCTGCCATTCTCATTTGCGGTTGTCGGTCCACTGCCATTCCGCCGCCCTCGCAACCGCTTTCGTCCTTTACACCTTCGTATATTTCGTTCCAGCAACATCACGTTACGTTGTAAGTCTCCTCCGAACGGCCGTAAGATGCATAGTGATTGATTGTTCGGTACTTTGGTATACACCGAAACTATTGAAAACGGTCGAAGCGGGCGTTGGAATCCAGCAATTCGATTTTCACGCAATGTACCAATTAGACCATCTTGCAAACAATAGACGATGTAATCACATAACGAAAGAATCTTGAATAACAACATGTCAGCAGGCATTTTCTGAATTTTATGTATGTATGTATGTATATATATATATATATATATATATATATATATATATATATATTCTACCAATTAATCTATTATCATCTAAAATATTTATCAATTGATCATAAGATATATAAAAATGTTTTCTTTTCATTTGTTAATATTTTGAATAAATATTAATATTTTGAATAAATTGTTATTTAAAAATAATCTATGGTTATATATACATATATTTCTTTCCTATCCCTATCTTTCCAATTTTATTCCAGACAACACATTGAGACATAAGATGTCTTTAAGATATCTTTAAGATATCTTTTAGACGCCAAAGACGTCTTATGTCTCTCTTTTAAATATTTTATGTTGTCTGGGATTGTATAGCTTATATAATCTATCAGAGAACATTATATTTTCAAATTATTATTGATAATAATAAAATAAATTTTTTCAAAAGTTTCTTTAGCTTATGATTAAAACAAAAATAAATATTATAAACGTCTTTAAAAAAAAATGTCGTAAATCCAAAAAATAAAATTTTTTTATATTTATTATAATATAAGATTTGTAATTATAAAGAAAATCTATCAAGAGATAAATGTAAATAATATAAGATTTTAAATGTGCATAATAAGATATTAGAAAGGAAGGAATATATACATAGATTGATGAAAGGAATTTCTGAACTTTCATTAACGTGATGCACACGTGATGTAGAAGCAATAAAGTGCACAACCTATTATATGTATAGTCTCTCAAACTTGAAAATCTAGTCAAGAGTCAATGTGTGCCAATTACGAGAAGCTATCTAAATCTCCCTCGAGGGCTCTTCTCACTTCAAATGTGAAATGTAAGTACATCATTAGCAAAATAGGCAAAGAGTTAATATCGGGAAGTAATTCACATAAATTATTAATATCTACACAAGAATATCTATTGAAATAATAAGAATAATATTTAAGTATTCATAAATTATATACGATGAAATCTATAATTTAGTCTTATATCTATGCGCCTATCACAATTTTTGTAGGTATATATTTACTTTAATATGTATTTTATAAAGAATTTTACATAGATTTATCCATTCAGAAAAGAAAGAGCTCATTTTTTTTATAAATTTTAATATAAGTTAGCAGAATATATGTGAAACAATAATAAAGTTCAAGAAAAATAAATCTATTTTATTCTGATCATATATTTAAAAAATTCAAATAAAATAAAGTATTCTAAATCATACTAGTTAACATTAATAAATATATATATAAAGTTACGTAGAGAAGTATAACTAAAGAATTATTTGTAGGAGTTAACGGTCGATATGTTACCCGCCGGAAATATTTGTAGCCACGTAATGTATGTTTTGTATTCATACAGGCGCTAGTAAACGGCTCCCATTAAAGTCATTAGGGCCGGTATTCATAGTCCATTCTTATTTTAAGACTGGCTATTCATAGTTGATTCTTTAATTATCTATTTAAGATTATCTTAAATACAGTCTTAAGATGTCATGAACCAATCAGAGAGCTGCAATAGTATTTTAAGATATTATTTAAGATGATCTTAAAGTAAGAACCGACTATGTCAGTCTCTGTGTTCCCGCTCTAAGTGTTTTTGATTGGTCGGAGTAAAATCTGATGGCTTTTTTTGTGTGATGCGCGTATACCAGCCCACTAACATCCATTTTTGATATGGAAAATAAGTATCATACCTATTTTGCAAAACTGTCGATAAAATCGTAGTAAGGAATATGGTGCGTGTCCGTGCTAAGAGCCATTGGGTGCATTCAGCAAACTCAACAGTTAAGTGAGCGCTCGCTGTTATTGGTGTAGTCTTTTAGCTCATCCAATCAGAATTTTAGATCTAGAAGAATATGCCAATAAAAGCAAGCGCTCATTCAACTGTTAAGTCCGCTGAAAGCGGTAAATTTTAGGCCGGTATTCATAGGCTGCGTTCAACAGACTCAACAGTTGAGTGAGCGCTCGCTGTTATTGATATGTTCTTCTAAACATTAA
Organism: Acromyrmex echinatior; assembly: GCF_024713525.1. Lineage (NCBI taxonomy): Eukaryota > Metazoa > Arthropoda > Insecta > Hymenoptera > Formicidae > Acromyrmex > Acromyrmex echinatior. The sequence goes on from NC_141852.1 coordinate 19,380,509, forward strand.
TACAACAAACTTTATATAACTTGTACGCGTTTTGACTGTATTTCGAAACGCACCTTTTTTGAATGTATAAATTTTTGTCAGTGTACATACTTAAGACGGTCTTGAATATAAGATTTGACTATGAATACCGGTCTTAATCTTCACAAAAAGGGACCTGGAGATAATTAAAGAACGCTGACATTATCGACAATTGATATAAATTTACGAATATTAACCTAAATATTTGGATATTACATTGTTAAATTCATGCTTTTTTATTATATACATGCTCCATAAATAAATATGTACACTTATAATCCTATAATATTCTATATATTGCAGAAAAATTACAATTTTTTTCTACAGTTATCATCTCTGTTGATAATCAAACTTTGACGATAATACTAAAATCACAATTTTTTAGAAAAATCGAGTATTATTGAGTTCTAAATGCATAAATACGTCTACTAAACTAATAAATCATAATATTAGTACAATATTATCAGTTTTTAACTCTTAATCTTCAATATTCATAAGGACGCGAACTCCCGCAAGAATGTCGGTCTTTAATAGTACTCGTCGGTGGTTATATGAAAGAGGTAGGGATGACGACTCTCAGGTTTCTCTCTGGTACTGCTTAGCACATAACTACAAGCATTTCTTTGTTGAATGTGTTCAATGTTAAACCGTATTGCATGGTAAAAAGCATTTGATATTGGTGATTTTAACCTTAATATTTGCAAGATGCTTATATTGTAAGAATATTAATTTTATCACGAAATAGTGGACTTACTTAAATATTCAACGAGTGAAATAAAATTAAAAACATGTCTTATTTAACGAGAAAAGAAATAGACGAAATGAAACCGCAGATTGAGAAAGCGGTTCATAAATTTCTTGGCTTTAGTGAACCAGCTATTGTTACTACAGCTGTCAACTGTATTACTTCTGGCTATGACAAACGTAAAACAGCAGGTTAGCAATAGAAAATACATCAATTTATTTTCTATAATGATTATTTTCTACAATTTTTGTTATTAATATTTAATACGTTTTATGACTTTTTGTTCAGACCATTCTTCATAAAAGTTTTTTATAATTTTTAATAAAATATGTTATGAAATACATTTTTCTTAACTTTTCATTTTTCTTAAATATAAATACAAACAAGAATATCATAAATTATTAGTAACTATATCATGTGGCACACTGTGGACAAATCACTTGCAATTGTCACGACATGGAGTGTATTAAAGTATCTGTATTACTTCATTTCATATACTTGAAATATACTTATATATTTAAAAAAAAATATATATATACAATATATATATATATATGTATATATATATATATATATATATTCGAAGTATATGATTCTATATAATATGCAAAAAAAATTTTTGTAGATAAATTATCGGCTTTATTAGAAGACAAGAAAGCTTCTAAGTTGACAGAAAAGATATTTACGATATACGATGATACTAAAGCATCTCAAAAGAGTAAAAAACGATCTCATCCTGAAGATAAAGATAAAGACAAAGATGCAAAGAAATCGAGATTCAAAGATGATGAAACAAAAAATGAAAAACCTATAGAGACTCAACTTTCTGCAGATAAGGTATTAGAATTTTATATATATATATATATATATATATATATATATATATTATCTTAATGCTTTAAATAGTTCAAACACTTCAGTATATATTATAAACTTAATTCTTTATATCTTTAGATAAGACAAATGATGGCTAATGCACAAAGAGAAATAGAAGAAAGAAAAAGAGCTTTAAAGGCTATAAAGCAGGAAGATGTTTCTGCAAAGCCCTTTAAAGGGCGTGATACACTACCAACAGTAGGAAGCATGTATAATCAAGGCCTATTAAGTAAAACAGATTCAGACAAAGCACGAAAAATAGCTGCATTACAAGCACAGATCAGAAATAAATTAAATTCAGGATTACTTGGCAATGTTAATGTACCTGACAAACCAACTCCCTTAATTTTGGATGAATCTGGCAGAACAGTAGATATAACAGGCAAAGAAGTACAACTTACTCAAGTAGTACCTACATTAAAAGCTAATATACGTGCAAAAAAAAGAGAAGAATTCAAAGCTCAACTACAAGAATCAAAAGGTCCAGAAGAAATACAAGATACTCATTTTTTTGATAACAGAATAGGTGTAAAACCAGCTATGCGTGGTAAACGTGCATTAAAATTTCACGAACCAGGAAAATTCCAACAATTAGCAGAAAGAATGCGCATGAAGACACAGTTAGAGAAATTGCAAAATGAAATTAGTCAAATTGCTAGAAAAACTGGAATTAGTTCAGCGACTAAATTAGCTCTTATCGCACCCAAAACTGAAGCTCTTAGTGAAGATGTGCCTAATATAGAATGGTGGGATTCTGTTATATTAACTGGTGGATATCCTAATGAAAATGAGTTAACGACAATCAAAAGTTTGACTATCACTAATTTAGTAGAGCATCCAACACAAATGCGGCCTCCAAGTATGTATTATATACACATATATATATATATATATATATATATATAATTTATATTTATATGTATAAGTTTTTGATATACACAGTGTTTCTTAAATAACAGACACTAATCATATAGAGTTATTCCTAATTAAAAATTAAGTCGAAAAGTCCTTTATAATTTTGTAATTTTCGCAATGGACGAAATATTAATTTTTAAATATTGCCGAATAAGCGCGTGTCCGGCTGCCCAACCATTAACTATCACGAAAATTGCAAAATGATAGAGGACTTTTCAATTCAATTTTTAATCAGGAATAGCGCTATATGATTAGTGTCTGCAATTTAACACTCTGTGTGTATGTGTGTATTTATTTATAAAATTGAATATATTTATACTGTTTTCTGTGATTATTTTGTACAGCGGATCCTTTGAAACCAATATATATGCCTGTATTTCTCACAAAAAAAGAACGTAAGAAATTAAGAAGACAAAATAGACGAGAAACTTGGAAGGAAGAGCAAGAAAAAATTCGATTAGGTCTAGAAGCACCACCTGAGCCAAAGTTGCGAATCTCGAATCTCATGCGAGTTTTAGGGACTGAAGCTGTACAAGATCCTACTAAAATTGAAGCTCATGTTCGACAACAAATGGCTAAAAGGTTGAAAGCTCATGAGGATGCAAATGCAGCACGGAGACTTACTGCTGATCAACGTCGTGAAAAAAAGGCGAGGAAGCTTAAAGAAGATACTAGTCTTGGCGTATATGTTTCTGTTTATAGGTAAATATTATATACATATACATATATAATTTTGCTGTATAGTATATTTATAAATATAATATTATATCTTTTACAGAATACGTGATCTTGTCAATAATGCTTCAAAAAAATTCAAAGTGGAGACTAACGCGAAACAACTTTATCTTACTGGTTGCGTAATGCTGTTCCGAGATTGTAATGTTGTTGTAGTGGAAGGTGGAGCAAAACAACAAGCTAAGTATAAACGACTGATGATGCATCGCATCAAATGGGAAGAAGATATAGTGAAGGATAATGACGGAAATGATGTACCAAATAGATGTGTACTTGTGTGGGAAGGGACAAGTAAACAGCGCCATTTCGGAGAAATTAAGTTTAAAGTGTGCCCTATTGAAAAAATGGCTCGAGAACATTTTAAGAAACATCAAGTGGAACATTATTGGGATTTAGCCTACAGTGGCGCAGTTCTTGATAATACAGATGAAGTACGCCCTTAAAATATAATCTTGTAAATTAATTTAACATATAATTTAGCTAATACAACAAATGATAAATAACTGTACAACTTAATAACAACAAAGATTATTGAAATGAGAAATAAAAGATGTATAACCATACTAAGAGTGGACATAAATAAAAGTGTTCATTGTTTCAAAAAGTCTATTTACTTATTATATAATAGTTAGCACAATTTTCTAGTTAAATCTTAATATTGTAACTAATATTTTGTTATTACATTATGTTATTTCAACATTATTTATAAATTTACTTTTAATTGAACATTTAAAAACCTCTTGAATAAAAAAATGCAGTCATTCCATGCGTGACACATTATCACGATTTATTACCAATGCTAATTCATTGATTTACACAAAGAAAGCAATAAATGAAGAAATGAGTGTGACTCTTCATTATCCTAACAAATCACAAATGGTGTCATCTCAAGGAATTTTAATCCGTGAACGACATTGTAGTCAAGCCCATCAAGTGCATCCAATTAGCATAGCGCAATGGCGCTGCGATACCTATACTATTATAACATACAAAAGAACACATGCGAGGTCCATGCATACTGCATCGCATGCATGAAGGTGCGAACGGAATATTCGACCTTGAAATGGCACCTTCAACCGCAATTCCCAATAACGTAGCCAAAGAAAGGTGAGCCTTGGTCCCGTTCATAATACTGATCCAGCAGTCATTATTGCTGCAGCGATGCACTTTTACCAGTCGTATACGTGTTATACTTCGATGCACCGTATACCACTGATGCACGTGCATTGCTGCGATCCTGGTTAAACCCCACTCCAGAATAGATCGAACGGGATAGACTAGAGTTTTACTTTCGTTCGAAGCATCATTCTCAGTTCAGGTTTACCGCTGCGCGTATTCGCGCACATCGCTCTCGCGCGTGTGGTTCTTGTGAAACCATTCGAAGCAAATGAATGCCATCGCGTATTAAGGATACTTAATCCTTCCTGGAGTGATCTCTACGTTAAGAGGATATCATGCGCATTACTCTCAAAAAGATGTCGATCTCTATTAAAAACATCGCTACCAGTAGCTCGTTCATCTTCGTATCGCGGTAAGTACTTTTTCATATTATTTTTTAATATAAATGTGACAAAAGATTGTGTGCTATTTGTTTAAATTATAATTTAATAATATACAAATGTAATAATACCTAGGTATTATTAATGGCGACTATTTTTTAATGTTTATAAAAAATTTTTTACATGCGTGTATCGAAATATAAATGGCAAAATTAATTATAAATTCATAACTTAAATAATTTATTTTTGCATTATTAAATATTAAATATTAAATAATGAATGTATGATTAATAAAAATAGACAATTTTTACAAAGAAATATATTTTAGAAATTTAATTAATTTAGTTTTTTTTAATAAATATGCGAACGATTAAGAATTAATACAAGGAATGATTTAAATTTATATAGATATGATAAACGTAAAATTTAATCATAAGTATTCGTTTATGAATTATTTTGTTCGATCGCGACAATTCATCATTGTTAAAGGAAGGGAGAAAAAGAAAGAAACAAGGAAGAGCGAACTTTTTCTGTAATATGTAAAATATGAGAGCGCATGTAAACAGAGGAACAATACTTATGTAATTGAATCTTTTTCTCAGTATAAATTCTGTAAGAATTACTCGTTTCAAAATCGGGGAGGGAGGGTTGATTAAGCGTGGATTGTTACATATCGGATAATTAGCTCATACGTTCTAACCCAACGATCGTAAACAGTGAAACGGCAGCATTATGAAACTTTGCGAATGCGAACGTGTTGAAGTCTTGGCACAACGATTTATACTCATAGTTAGCACGTTTCTCTCAGCTCGTTACTTCATCAAAGGTTAACGATTATATCGTGCAGACTTATTCAGATCTACACAAATCGACTTGCGTGGGCGATATGAAACTAATGTTTTGTAATTATTATAATTTATTGCATAAATAAAGCACCTATACATACTGTATACATACTGTATCAAAAGAGATTTGTATCGCTTATGTTTATTCTGTATGTGACATCTTCTAAATTATTTTAAAAGAACGTCTCCTAGAATTAAGTACAATTTCTAATTAATTATTTGATAATAATATATTAAGTATTTTAAAATAATTATTTGTATTAGTCAAAATCATCAATATCAATCATGATTTTGCAATTCTGAGTAAGTATGAGAATATATATGTATTGGAAAAAAAAATTTCCTAAGTCTATAAATAATATTTTCTTGAATAGTATTAAGTAAACATTTCCTTATTGCAAATAAATATTTACTAAACGTAAACATATATTATTTGATTTAACATTACTTTTTTAAAAATAAATAATTTATTTGCAGTAAAGAAATATTTTACGCTTAGTATCATTCAAGAATATTAGATTTAGGAATTTGTTTCCAGTAATATCCAAAGATTATAATCTTTAAAACAGTTACAACAATACAGTTGGAGTAAATATTTTAACAAATATTAAAAATAATATTTCTGAGGCAAACTGGGATCTAAAGACATTGACAAATCAATCTTTGAGCTCAACATAGGCCTAGTTTGCATCATGGATTACAAGTACTAATTAGTAACTTTCTATTGAATTATCTTAATTTCAGCAATACATATATTATGGTATGAATATTTAATTAATTATCTTGATGCATATTATATCAGTTTAATGTGTGTGCACATCATTCTTTAAATACATTATTGGAATTAAGATAATTTAATAGAAAGTTATTAATTAGTTATATGCATATCAAATGCTCGGTGTAAAAGGGGCTATAAAAAGATAACAATATTTCTTTTCATTTAATTCCATAAGAATTTTAAGTTTTGTTAAAAAATTGAGAACTACGACGTTCTATTCAGAAATGATATACTTAATAATCTCTATGTGCTTGGACATTACAGAAAGATGCATCACGCAAATAATGCTTTAATACAATGTAATTGTATGTAATTTACTTTGTCGATTCTATCGGTTCTTCAAGTCAACATAGATCTTCCTTGCATTCGCAAAGTGCATGCTCGTGTTCCAACAACATCGAAGTTCCGGGTCAATAAGGATTAACAGTTTAAACATAATTGATCGAGAGTGATCGATTTGCGTGTCAAGGAGATTGTTTCCATCGATTTACGTGAACGCTAATCATGGGAATAAAGAACATTACGCAAAACGATCGTAAAAGAACCAGGAAGGATTTCTTAAATGTCAGACTCATTCGACCTCCTTTTAAAGTCTGTCTGACCATATGTTGTGCCATAAAGGCATAAAAAAAATGACACAGTCCTAGTTGAGAAACTAGCACGAGATAGATGCCGTGTTGATGAATGAATTTGTTACGGTAAACGCGCGCAATGAACAATGCTTCTAATGTAACGGGGTGAAATGCCATCGCGTCGACAAGGTCTCTAGAGTTCATTGTGATGAATTATACGATAAATTACGAAACGTGTTTCTAATCTCTATAATACAATATCACGTATATCAGTTCCTCTGTCACATAGAGTAAATTACGTGGAATCTCGCTTGCTCTTAAATCTTGTTATACATTAGCATAGATCACATAAGTTCATGTATGTATACATAACTTTAATGAGATCTTATCAAAATATTTAATGTAATTAAAGCGCAAACAGCGATTACAATAGTCTGAGTTAATAAAGATCAGTATACTATGGCCTTCAAAGCATGAGTTTCGTAACAGATAATATAACAAACGTGTGTCTGTCAATATATCTTAGTTTATTTGCAATACGGATGTGCAAATATATGGTCGTCCGCAATGTCCAATCCCCATAATTGCGCTTTCAATGATTGATTGTATCTCATCATCGCTAAGTTAGATAATAATACAACCATCGAATTTGCATAACAATTATTGGGTAATAACGGTGCTTGTGTTGTACCGTACAGAATGTAAGTGCATTCACACAAGAATTCATCTCTATTCGAAGGCGTTATAACTGTTTGCCACTGGATGGCACTTAACTAAGCTATGCATGGATAAGTGGGTGTTTTCTATCTTTAGATTACGATCCACAGATTCCTTGCTCTAATGACACTCGTTGGAGCTACGACCTTGCCACCCAGGATGCTACACGATCTGGATAAGCGCACGAATCTCTCTATGGAGAGATACAGCCAGGCGGAACGGGCAATCATGAATTCCCGGACGCAACTCAATCGAGGCTCGCCGTCTTGGTTCCTTGGTGCATCTCACGAGATGACCGAGGGCGCACAAAATCTCTCGAGAAAGGCTTTGCGAATCGAAACAATGGCAGTGATGCTCGTAGAAGCACTCAACATGTCATCGAAACAGGCATCCTTAATCTTGCCGACGGTAGCCGCCGGCCTTTGCCCAGACTCACCCAACTTCCTACAACTAGTATCCGAATGCAAGAAATCAGATGTACGTTACAGGACACATACGGGTCGATGCAATAATCCGTTGCATCCAACTTGGGGTGCAGCGCTGGAGGCTTACGTGAGATTCTTGCCGCCGGAGTATGAAGATGGTGTCTCCTTACCCCGTACAAATTTGCCGAGTGCGAGAGAAGTCTCCTCGCAGGTACATGCCGGCGGATTGGACCTTAAACATCCTTATTTAATGGCGCTTACTGCGCTTTTCAGTCAATTTCTTGCTCACGATTTGGCACATACGCCCAGGATGGAATTACCGGACCGCACCAGACTCAAGTGTTGCGACGTTGATTATGAAAATTTTCATCCGGAGTGCTTTCCGATCCGTGCGGAGCAGCCAATCGGATGTATGGAATATTCGAGATCAGCACCGCATCCAGGGAATTCGTTACAGGTAATTTATATGAATAAAATCTTATATAATGTTCGAGAAATCTCTTAGAAATATGTCTATGATTTCTTCATATTATTATGCAAGAACTCCGGTCTAGGTAATGCCTTTTAAGATGCACGTGAGGATTATATTGTCATTAGTATAAATTTGAAAGTTAATAATACCTTATGTATAGTATACTAAGAATATAATATAAAAATAAAAAACCTATTCATGAAACTCGGATGTATAAATTAATCATTTTCATCGTAAAAATAATAAATGATTCATAAAAATTTCATTTATTTTTGCTGCAAATCAATTTTAAGCATTCTATATGTTAAACACAAAATGCGTTTCTTTTAAATAAAAAATTATAAAGAAATTATATAATCTCTGTGAAATTAATCGTTTTCTAGTATAATTATAATAGAATTTTAATTTCTTCCAAAGTTCTAGAGTTCCTGATAAAGTTTTAAATAATTTTGGCGGCTAAGTTACAGGGAAGATTCATATATATATACATTAGATATCGCTTAATACAGGGTTGCAAGTTGGGTCCACGACAACAAATCAATCAGGTATCTTCCTATTTGGATCTGTCACCTCTTTACGGTAGTTCTGAAGAGACAGCTAAAACTTTACGATCGGGCGAAGACGGTTTGCTAAATACGCAGAGGAAAAACTTGCCGATGGCTTCGCCAAAATACGAGAGCTGTAGAAGTGCAAACAAGGCATTTCCATGTTTCTTTAGCGGCGATTCCAGAGTAAACGAGAATCCAGGTCTCACTTTGATGCACGTGTTATTCTTACGAGAGCACAATCTAGTGGCTACGGAATTGAAACGTTTAAATTCTCATTGGAATGACGAAAAACTATATCAAGAAGCAAGAAAGATTGTTACCGCCGAATTGCAACATATAACTTATAATGAGTTTCTGCCTGTTATTCTTGGAGAACATGCCCTCAACAAGTAAGTAATATTTCCTGTATTATATCTAACTTGTAAAAAACATAAAAAAATGATTTTAATGAAAACAAACATAAGTTAATGTTTTTTTCAACGGGATCAATATATATATATATATATATATATATATATATATATATATATATATATAGAGCATTTGTTTGAACAGATATTCATAGTCGGTTTTTATATTTAAAAACGTCTTAAAATGTTAATATGATTCTGTGATTTATGATTACCTTAAAATATAATCTTATAAGAACCAACTATGAATACTGGCCTTCGAATGTTTGGAAAAACAAAGTTCGCGTTTGGAAAAGAAGATATTCTATATTAATCGGTACGCGATATTTGCAATAATCTGCAATAATTTCGTAGAAGACTTTATCGTTTCTAATCGCTAATACATCGCTATTTCATTGAACGGACATTCTGATGGTTCCATTTAATGTCTAACATAGCTTCTTATACGATGGACTACAAGAACTAATCGCAACAGTTGATGTACGCGATGGAAGATAATCAGATGGTGTTATACAAAAAGTGTGACTTCATTTCTAACGTGTATTAAATTATATATTAAGCGCGCGTATTAAATCATATTTTACATAATAGCATGTCGGAATCTTATAAGATTATCTTTTTTATTCTTTGCAATTTCCATATAGCGCGATGTCATATAAACTATAAATGATAATTTTTTAACATTAACACAGAATACAATACCTTTTCCGAATCGATTTATGCAATGCTCATGCTTATAATTCACATTTGATTAAGCGTTTTACTGACAAATTGTGTATCTCTCTGAACTTTATTATATTCCTTCTCTCATTCGGATATTCTTTTTAAATGATTCCGAATTGTACAATACGTCGTACAAGAGACGTGACGCAACGAAATTACATCATCCGCCCCCGTACTTTCCAAGACGCAACTCACATCCATACACGGTACTGCGTACGTTATCTCTTTGTTACGTATGCGAAGATACTCCTTGCGCTTGACACAGCGGGGCTACTTCCGCGGCTACGATATTCGCGCGGATGCAACTCTTTCGAATTCAGCGGCATCGGCTGGGCTCTTCTTCGTTGCTGCGCTGACCCCGAAAACCCTGGACTTGGTCGACTCACGATCAGCGCTCAAGTCTGGCGAAAGGACCTTATTGTCGGCCTTCTATGCGCCGCAAGAATTGTATGAAGCTGGTGCGATCGACCGACTGATCATTGGAGCTACAGGTCAGTTGGAATTACTTGACATATTCGGAATACTAACGTGACTTGATATTTTTGTAAAACGAAAATTTATTACTAGTACAAATATAATTATATGTACAAGTATGTATATATAACTATACACATATATACAAGTATGAAAGATAATAAGTGGATTTTGAAAGATAAAGGAGCATAAAAGCCAACGCAAGATGACAATGAAGTAATATATTACTTTAATTTACATATATATCGATAAACATTTTTATAATAAGTAAAGAAAATGTTTATGTATTTTAATCGAAAATTCGTAAAGAAGTGTTTTAGAAGAATTTTATAGCGCATTTTTAGAAAGTGATTGAATTGATCTCACATATATGATTTTATTAATTTTTTCTAAATGTAATATTTGCATTTTTATTTCTGAATGTTAGGATACGATATTTGTAATAGAAAGATTCATACAGCATTTCTCAAATTACGAAATTACTCATTGTCATATTGTTGTCATAATGTGCAATTATTTAACATCTAGGATTTCATCCGTCGTATTATGGTTCATAAATTGGAATTGTATCTGGCATTCACTTTGTGTTCTTTAAACGTGAACTCTTTTACTTTTACATCGTAAGTATCAAGTGACTGAATGTCACTCAAATTGCGCTTCAAGGAGATTACACAATACTGGCAATCAAGTCAGTATCAAGTTGTTTCTTCTCCCTAAGATGGAAATCAATGCAGTACCTGTCACGTTCTTCACGGAGTGTTAAAAAGATAAGGGAAGTCATCTTAAGTGAAGGGAAATACACCCGTTTAATGCGAATAAATCTTCTATCGTGTTATAATACGTTCTAGTCACGAGGCGATACACTAATTGCATTACAATTTATAACGATAAGAATACCGTTGTCGAGTAAAACTACTGCTTAACTATGATTACTATTGTCATACGTCGCGTGTATGTACGCTTCTTTGATTTTCATAAAATTGACTTGACTTTTTATAAAATATTCTTACCTTTCACTTTTTCTTGAAACGCAATGATATTATATAATAATATTTTAATAAAAATATTGTGAAAAAAATTGTGTGTGTGTGAGTATGGCAAAAAAAATCTTTCGCACAACAATTTGTTTTTTCTTTGAGACCAAACGTTGTTATAAAATTAGATTGCTAAAAAAAGTTCTCATCGTACACCCACACATCAGTAATTCATCTTAAATCGCAGTCTATCATTATCTAACATAAAAGTTAATTATCCAAGAAAAAATTGTGCGAATTTCAATGTAATCTTATAAAAGTTCACGAAATACATACTTCTTTGTGTGAACAATAGCACGCAAACTTTTTAATTACATTGCGGAAAAGAATGTAATATTAGTGAAAGTTAGAGTCACAATGATGTCTTTTTACGAAATTTTATGAGATATCGTGATTTAAAAAACGCAACGTTGATATTAAATTTATTAAAAATTTAGTATCAAAAAGTTGATATTAATTAAATGACTTTTTGATATTTTAAAACAAAATAACAGCAAAAATCAAATTTCATGAAACGTATACTATTTAATTTGCATTAAGTATTATTTAACTATTATACGGAAGTAATATGAAGTATAAAAAAGAAAAGAAAAAAGTTTGATTTACTCCTTCAAATTTTCTATTTTACTATGTTGTTTTGTAAAACGAACTTACTTTTTAGGATTTTTAAAAATAAAAGTATGTACTAACGTATAATTTTCTTAAAAACATTATACAAATATTACGTATGTAAATAAATTTTGTAAATTGTGACGTCCATGAAGACAAATAATTTGAACAATGTTTATAATTCCGAGTTAAAAATTAATTAATTCTATCTTCCCAGGATACTTTCAGATATTTAATACTGAGAAGATAGAATTAATCTTTTCTCTTTGACCTTTTTTTAACTGTTAAAATTTTGAAAAATATCAAAATCTTTCCTATACTACTAAATTTTTCGACATTTATTGCCACGATTTATATTGACACATTGTCCATGAGAAATTGGTTTTAATAACGATCTAGGATGCAAGATTTAATTTCCGCGACAGCGGGACATTCTAGGAAGCCTCTGCCTCCGGGTTTAAACGAAATACTCCTGGACCGATACTTCCACGATGGGAAGACCAACGATGTAGCCGTAGATTACGCCGCACAGATTATACAACAGGGAAGAGATCATGGCTTGCCACCTTACGTCAGATGGCGAAGCTTCTGTGATTTGTCGAATCTCACTGACTTTCAGGATCTGATAGGCACCGTGGCCAAAGATACTATTGAGAGACTTCAAGCAGTCTACAAGTAAGATGAAACATAGGGTGAGATATAATAATAAAGATAACCATGAGTTCGCATTTTCTTTGCCATATTAAAATCAGCATTTGTATTTTTCTTTCTTCTTCTTTTCATTTTTCTCTTTCTCTCTCAGGATTTAAAATAAATTATTGTCTTAGATTTTACAACAGTTGTTAATTTCAATTCAAAAGATCTTGAAGATGTTCTAAAAATTTTATTATTCTAATGATGTATTTCTATTTAATTTATAGAAATGTAGGGGATATAGATTTGGTAACTGGAGCACTTTCAGAAGCACCAATATTTGATTCTGTACTTGGACCAACGTTCCTTTGTTTATTAGGGCGAACGTTCCGAAATATTCGTTTAGGTAAATATAAATATGATTTTTACATTCTTTATTACGTATTCTGCACAAAATAAGTTTGTCTGAATAATCAACTTGAAATAAGACATTTAAAATTCTGATTTTTAATACAGGTGATAGGTACTGGTACGAAAATGGAAATACTCCTGGCTCATTTACGATAAAGCAGTTGGAGGAAATACGAAAAAGTACAATGGCACAAATTTTATGTCGCAATGGGGATAGGTTACAGTGGATGCAACCAAGAGCTTTTATTCTAAAAGATCCATTTCTGTAATTATATCAATTTTTTAATATAAATTTCTATTAATTGAAAATAGATTTATAGACTAATTATGGCACGAAAACAATCGAATATTATATCGAATAGTATTATTAGTAGCGCATCGATATTATTATCAATTAGTGCGTCGATTTTAAGTAATAAAATATATTTTAATTTAATATTTTCAGAAATGATATGACAAATTGTACGATTCATACAAAAGGAGCGATGGATTTTACAGCTTGGAAAGAAAGGACAGATACAATTTAATCTAAATTTTATATTCGATCGTCGAATGTTAATATTGCTCATATTAAATAATATATTGTTCCTGATTACATTAGAGATCGTAAATTTGAAATTAGCAATACTCTAAAGTTTAATTATTATTCTTATATCAATTTGGATATTCTAGTATTACTAAAAAATAATTGAAATAATTGATTAGAAATTTTCATTCTTAATTAGATTTCAGATTTGATTCTATTAAGTAAAATTTTATTTATAAATGAATATTGATAGCAATTAGGAAGAAAAAAATTCGTAACATTATCAATTCTATTGAAAAAAATTTAATTGAGATGCTAAAGCGTCGAGTATCAATACCTCATGTAACGAAAGAGAACTGCTCATAATGATCTCCATCTCATTTCTAATACACATATTATTTGTTAATACACGTTTTGTTGTACTGCTCGTTATAATTTTATTATAAATATTATTACTGCAATTTTGATTTATCTAAACTATAAGATTACGTAAATGCTTTTGGATATGCTCGAATTATGAATATTTAACATAAAAATATTTTCTAAAAAAACTTGTAATTTGGTCGAGTACGCTATATATACTAGGGACTAGGGCATAATATTCTATTTTAATTAGCAATAACGATGATGGAGTAATATATTAAAAAATGTAAAAAAATGTATAAAATTCATATGCAAGTAGTTCGATCGATCGAATCAAACACATCTTTGTAATATATGAATATATGATGCTGTACTTCGAATGAGTTTAGTCTCAGGATTTTAACTTATTTTAACTTTGATGTGTATTACTTTAATACACATGTGTTATTGCTCTAAATAAAATAATTTAACAGTATAATGTAAAAGTGTCTTATTTTTATAAAAAAAAATCCTATATATATTAATTAATCCTAAATTTTACATTGAAAAAAGAAATATTTTAATTGCTATTAAATATATTTTTATACATATTTTTATATATTATATTTTTATATGCACTTTTTATACATATTTTTTAATACAGAATACAAAAATAAATGTTTTAATTTATCTTATATTTGCGAATTAAAAAAATTAACATTATATTGTTATTTATATACAGGATGAGGGTTGTATTAAAAGTAAACTATTATATTGTATTTTTTCTCCTCCGTTTACAATATTTATATTCAATAATAAGGAGACTTATCCAGGAAGTTTAATGTGACCTAATCTATTTTAACTTATCCATTTTGAGGCAATGGATGTATAGAATATTATGTTCTTGTCTATATGTTAATAAATTTATGCATATATGCAATATCTATGCATTTATATAATATACTAACGAAATTATCACACATCCATTGTTTCAATAAAACGTTAATTTATCACTCACCGATCCGATGCGCAACAGCGGAGTTATATCTGCAACGTCGCTACGATGATTCTGTAACAAAAAAATATAGCCAAATCCAAATTAAAACAGGATAGAAAAAAGAATCAATATTTAAAAAAGTATTTACAAAACGCAAAGTTCTTTTAAAAATAATCATATAATTTTGGTAAGCATCGAATTTTTTAATTTTTTATTTTTCAGAAATAAAAAAGAAATAAATATTTATAAAAATAATTATACATTTTCTAAAAAAGGTTTTAAAAATACATTTTTATAAAATTTCAAAATAATTTTAAAGTAATCCTTTTTTCAAATAGTATTTAAATAATTGTAAAAATAAAACGATTGAAAGTATACGTTACACATGCTATAGATTTTCAGCACTGACAATAAATATCGGAACGCACTCATAATCAGATCTTATATTCAAGACCGTCTTAAGTACAGTCTTAAGAAGTCACGAATCAATTAGAGGGCCGTATTAGCATCTTGAGACATTACTTAAGATAGTCTTGAAAGAACGGACTATGAATACCGCCCTACGAGCGATATCGAAAAGGCAGGCAGTAGAAATGAATTGTATTATTTACATAAGAATATTGATTAACATTGCTTTTTTATGATCCATCATAAAATAATATCGTTCAAAATATAATCAAGAATTACACGCAAGCAAAAGAAAAATGTTATGTTAAATAAAAATAATTAATTATCGTCCATAATTATCGAAATAATTATATATCTTTTCTGTCGCATTTTGATTTCAATTAATAAATAACCACATACAGAATATATGTTTCGTGATACAATATGATGATCATTGTCTATGTCAATCTCGATCCATTTATGAGTAACTAATCGCGCGAACTAGTAATCGTATAACATGTAAGCATTTATAAAATACAATATTATCTCGCATTTATCTCGATTGCATTTTAAGAAAAAATGTAAAAACACTATACTCAAAGCGGCATGGCTACCCGTCTATACGAGCCTCGATATATAAGTGACTACGCAGTCGGCAGTGACTGCGCGTAAAAATGGCGCGCCACCCGCCCGCTTATCAAAACATACATCGAGATCGCGCGCCAATTGTCTAACCGTCTAATAAGGGCCGATCGTTCCACCTTTTGGTAAATTTTACCTGTTAGGTAAATCTGGCAATCCGCGCATGTGATTGAGTAATCTTGCTACTTACCCAACAGATAAAATTTACCAAAAGATGGAACAATCGGCCTTAAATATTAACGCATATTATGAAATAAGTAAAATAATCTATACGTTAACATTTTTTGTTACATTAATCTATACGTTATATTGTACAATGTTCCACTCTTAAAGAATTTTATTTTCTGTTTCAAATCAAATTGAATATTTTATACATAGTGTCTATATATATGTTCTTATAATTTGTTATTTATAACATAAGAATTTTGTATTTATCACGGTTTGAAATGTTTGTTAGAATTATTCGAGACTCCGAATTGTCAATTATTGTTAATCATTTATATGCTTTTAGCACGATTATTTTATTAATTACAGAATTTTTTTATCAAAGCTTCATGACATAGTTGACGTCTGTTTAAGGTAAATTAAATCAAATTTTTGAGAATTGTTCTCTTCGCTACATTTGTTACAATTTCACAACTTTCTTTATAACATTGCAGACAACATAATATATATATATATATATATGTATATATATATATATATATATATTACTTAATAACATTTAAAACAAAGGTATCAAAAATCGCGTTTATTAAGGGCTAATATGTTGTTTTATGGTTAAATTCTTTTTTTAATAATTCGTGAAATATTCTTACAATATAACCAAAAATTAAGTTGAAAATAAAGAAAAAAAAATAAAAAATTTTTTAATTGCAGAAAATGTACACTCTGTACACACCTTGGGTCATTTGTGACCTAGAGATGAACTTCGGAGTTATGCCAGTTAAAGAATACGCACGAATTGAGGGCGGTCACGCACGAAACTTGTTCTCTAGTCAAACTTTTTTTAGCAATAGAAAAGAGATCGGTATTTGATCAAGTGTGCTTAGTATTTCAAAAAAAAAAAAAGAAATGGACAGGACAACGAATGACTCAGAAGTATATTAATTGGGTTATTATAAAAAAAGTCATTATAAAATAAAGCGACTCAAGAATAAATAGAAGAAAAAATATTGATTTTACATAAGCAAAAAATTGATATTTACCGCAAGGTTGCTCCGCCGATGCCCGATGCCTCTCCCAGACTTCCTCTTCCTCTCAAAATTGGGTTGACATTCTTTCGCACAGGACACTCGCGTAAAACACTCGCGAATAATACATTATAATCACGCGCGGACTAATTATTTAGAAAAGTCTTTCGTGTCGAACTAAAATCGAATGGATTTTGTGAAATCTATTAGTCCGATAACTTTAACGGCATTCCCGGAGCAAACGCGCGATGCGACGAACCGGCTGCGGTTCGTTCACTTTTAATTATATCGACGAGGGTATTTTAGCTTTCCATCGTTGGATTTTTACACAAAGAGAAAACGATTTTACTCAAATATCTAAAAATTTACCTAGGTATATCATTCAGATAGATTCGAAAATTTTTAGATAGTTGAAAAAAAACCGTTCTTTTCATGTATATCCTTCGGATACCAAGCCCTTTCGTCATGTCAATATCGTACTCGTGAGAGGGAAGATATTATCTAAAAAATGTAATATACTGTGCAATTATCGGTTAGAACTTTTAGAAGTAAAAATCACAAACACATCAATTTGCCACCATTGCGAAATAAATTCAGAGCAGAAAGATAGAAAGGCTGAATCTCTTATTACGATGTCTGTACAATATGATTAGAATCAATGAGCTAGAGATTAATAAAAAAGAGAAATACTTGTATTTCTTTTATTATCGACAAATAATTCCAAAAACGCTCAATTTTTTATACGGATCATATCACCAAAGATGCATAAAAATGAAAAATTAATTAAATTATTATAATTGTACAAACTGTATATTAATTGGGAAGTAAGAATCGTATAAATTGCGTTATTTGCATAAAAGTATTTATTAACATTGCTTTTTTACGACTCGTGTGATACCTTTCATAGTATAATCGAGAGTTATTACTCAAGCGAGAGAAAAATTTTACGTTAAACAAAAATAATTGTCATCCGTAATTATCGCAAAATGGTAATAAATTCTGATTTTTCATTCCAAATGCGTTTTGATTCCAAATGAATGAACCGTACAAAAAACTGTTTGTTCCGTGATACATTGTCATCCTCGATCTATTTATAATAATTAATTGTGCAAGTTAGTAATCGTATACTGTGAGTATTCATACAGTATAACGTTTCGTATTAAATTTAGCATTCTTCGCGATAACGATTCAAAAAGAATAAATGTAAAGAAAAGCGGCACGCGGCGCAGTTATCTGCCTGTACGAGCCTCGATAAGAGAATGACTGAGCGGTAACTTCGCATTAACGTGACGCGTCGCGCCACCCCGTGTCGCCCCCCCCCCCCCGCCAACCCTTTCGCGGCAAAACAATCCTCAAGGCCGCGCGCCGATCATCTTATTGTAAAAATAATATGTATTAACGTACAAAATAAGTAAAATTACAAAATAAGTAAAATTATCTATTCGTTACATTTCTAAAATGATGATTTGAAATTCTATATATCTATGATTTTGTTGCGTACGTATTTTATTTCAAACAAATATAAATAATGCGAGATGCTTTAATTTAATATGTCATCGTTGTCGCCTCGATATATTTACAGTAAGAGCAAAAAGTATTCGTACAAGGAAATTTTCTATAAAAAAAGTCTTATTTGTAGAAAATAAGCATTAATTAGCAATTTTATATAATAAATATATTCTATTCTTACATTAACAAATGAGCTTCACATATATTTTTGATTTTAGAAGCTAAATATCTCGACTGTATGAATATTTTTTGAGCATCCAAACAGTACAATTTTTAATTTTCGCTTATTTTTCAGATGACATATTTTCTATAATTAATACACACTTTTTTATATAATTTTAAGAAACATACTGTCTATTTTATTCTTTAGAAATAAATTGTTAATTACATAGCAAGAAATGATCGTCAATTAAATGTCGAATTGACGTCAAATTGATGTTGAAATCATCGTATCGATATTGATTCAACATCAATTCGATGACCCATTTCTCACTGGAAAATATTTACCGACATTTACTTTTTAAAAATAAAGTTTTTTAAAAAATATTTTCTCTGTACGAAACATATTTTCTTTTTGCAGTCACTATACATATTGTTAAATCTCAAATTTTACTTCTTCATTCCAAATTAATTTTGTTTATCATAGAATACTCTAAATTCAATGTAAAGAGAGTAGTCTTATTTAATCGAAAAGTATTAATCCAAATTATTTTATCAGTATTTGTGTCAAATTTTTGCATTTCGAGAGAAATAAAATGTTTTAAATAAATAAATCGATTTCGATGCTAATCATTTAAACATTTAACCATTTAACCACTTAAACTTGCATCGCGGTAATTTTTAAGTGACAGCTCGAGAAACCAAAATGAGTATTTGCCAAATAAAAACAAGTAAAAATGGTCGTCATAAAGAATTTAGAAATATACGTATTTTATCGCTTCTCAAAAGAGAATGCGTTAATAAAATGCATTAATTAAAGTGAGAAGAAACTTGTGGAAAATAAATTTTTTAAGGCAAAAGATAAAACCAAATTCATTATATCATATATTACATATTGTAAGCAAATATAATTAAAAACATAAAAATAAGTAAATAAAATAATAATGACATAATGATGTTTAATTCAAATAACCGCGACAACATGGCGGCATATGATGTTACGTTGTTTTCTCATTGGCTGTTAGAAATATATACAAGAACATCATTTTATCTTTGTTATTCACCGAATGTTGAATAAGAATGAAAGATACTGGGAATTGATAGAGTCGAGTTTTGGAACGCCTCTGAAGATCTATCATACTCCAACTCTAATCAGAAAAACGATCGTTAAAACGGAGGAAAAAAAATATAATTTTTCAACATAATCTTAATTAATGGTTATCCTGTACTAATAAATATAAAAATTATTAAAGGGATTCCATCCTATCCTATGTTAGCTCAATTCAATTAGACAATTCTATTATTCGATTGCATCATATATTTATATATTACATTAGATTGAACTGTTTTGAAACTCGGAAATCCATATACTTATATATACTGATAAAGAGTTCCGATTATTTAGTTCTTAATTTCCCAATTCTCAGACGCTTGCAGCAATACACAAAATAATTTGCATAATAATTTACATTATTTTGCCAAAGATAGTTACATCAATTTTGATTTCTGATAATGCATTTGACGTCAATTGACGTATTTTCTGATTCACGGTTACAACGCTTAAATTATCTTTGTTGTTTGTCAAATGTTAAACGAAGACAAATGATGCTTACGAACGTGCTAGCATGAATCGAACCACGACCTTCCTAACCGTTCGGTAGAACATTCGGGAAGTTTCGCTATTTAGGAGTGATAGGATGACGATGGACGTTTGCCATTGGTGTATTCTATTGGAGCCACAGTAAAATGCAAACGATTCGTGAACACGCGGATATCCATTGTCCGGTCGTTGGGATGGATGCGCCATGAGATGCGCGCATGGTATACGTATATTACGGGTCTTTACAGGAGTTGCATCATTACACGTGAGGCTTGAGGCTGGACACGCCGCATTTCCTGCTGAATTTTGCCGAAATCGTATCGAAAAAAAGCCAAAATGTTGACCGCCGCGAGATTATTTAACCGCAGCTGCACCGGCGTTGCCTGCGACTTGGCAAGAAAACAACAATTTAGCACGATTTTGAAAAATGTAAGTATCGATAGCGATATTACGATCTTGTAGTTTTTCCTAGCTTGCAATCACTATTTGCATGCCGTCTAATGAGAGATGAAATTTAATTGACAATGTTATCTTGTTATCCTACGCTAATGATTTTAAATTACTTTGCAATCGTGCATCGCGACAAATTTCTGTCGCATATTAATTTCATTATGACGCCGATTTTAAAGCCGGCACGTGGGTGGATTCCTATCTCACGTTTAGCAAATGCTCTTTTAAGTCTTACTATCAACGATATATTCAGCTTTCTGTGTGTTTTGCGTGTTATTATTGCTAGAACTTAAAACTAGCTAATATTTGTAGGTTAATTTAGAAAAATTCAATCATTATAGATTTTTTATGTAATGAGGTCTTTCATTATATTAAAAATATATATTTCTGCGAAGAATGTATATTTTATTTCTTGTTTATTTTAAATATATAAAATTTATATTAAAAAGTTATAATAAAAAGTTGTAAATATTTTTCTAAATACTTCAAATTTTTTAAATAAAATTTATGATATCGTAATCTTTTTTACAATAAATACTTTCTTCCATTATTAAGTACGATTTAAATATACATATTTTATTTTAATATTTTAGGTCGCAGCTCCAACAGTCACTGTACCACATCGATTTACCGATATGCAATATCGATATAAGTAAGTAATTAATAAAAAATAAATATAAATGTGTAAAAGTATGTTTCCTAACTTTAGAATAGCTTTTAAATTCATTTTAATTTTTAATAGATCTGAAGGCGTAAAGGGTGCAGTTATTGGTATAGATCTTGGAACTACTTTTTCCTGCGTAGCAGTGATGGAAGGCAAGCAAGCTAAAGTTATAGAAAATGCTGAAGGCTCTAGGACTACGCCATCTTATGTTGCTTTTTCAAAAGGTAATTATTAAATTAATATGTATTAATAATATTAAAATCCTTTTGTTATATTATAGTCAATATTAATTATTATTACTGATTATAATTATTCATGTAATGAATAACAAAAAAAAAATATATATATATATATATATATAAATTAAATTCTGGAAGATTTTCTTATTTAATTTTGTCATTTTTGTAAAATAAACATTTTTTTTAGATGACGAACGTTTAGTTGGCATGCCTGCAAAACGTCAAGCAGTCACAAACTCTGTTAATACATTTTATGCAACAAAACGGTTAATTGGACGAAGATTTGAAGATCCTGAAGTGAAAAAGGATATGTAAGTATTAATAGGTTTATATCTATTTTATGATCATATTTTTGTATGTAATATACTAATATGTAATGCTTCTTACAGGAAGAGTGTAACATACAAAATTGTGAAGGCCTCTAATGGAGATGCATGGGTTCAAGGTGCGGATGGGAAAATGTATTCTCCCAGTCAAATTGGAGCATTTGTACTTATGAAAATGAAGGAAACTGCTGCAGCTTACTTAAATACTTCAGTAAAAAATGCTGTTATTACTGTACCAGCGTATTTTAATGATTCTCAACGACAAGCAACAAAGGATGCTGGTCAGATTGCTGGATTGAATGTTCTTCGTGTAATTAATGAACCAACCGCAGCTGCACTTGCTTATGGAATGGATAAACAAGAAGATAAAATGTAAGAAGATATATTTTATTGAAACATAATATGAAAAATACTCTTAAAAATAATTTATAATTTATATCTTCAAAGCAGATTTTTTTGTCTCTAAAGATGTCTTATGTTGAAATACTTTATTGAAAAAATTATGCTACATTTCTTCTATATACTTTGCGAAACAATAGGTATGATTAATGTATTGTCCTTTTTTCAGTATTGCTGTTTACGACTTAGGTGGAGGTACCTTTGATATTTCGATTTTAGAAATCCAGAAAGGTGTCTTTGAAGTAAAATCCACAAATGGAGATACATTTTTGGGAGGAGAAGATTTTGACAACGCATTGGTTAATTATCTCGTATCCGAATTCAAAAAAGAGGTATGCATTTTTTATAATCAAATACAGTTATTCATTATGTTTGTTGAAGTAAATTTATGTTAATAATAATTGATTTATTAAAATAATGCAGCAAGGCATAGATGTGACTAAAGATGCAATGGCAATGCAAAGATTGAAAGAAGCATCAGAAAAGGCTAAAATAGAGTTATCAAGTTCCCTTCAGACGGATATAAACCTTCCCTATCTTACTATGGATTCTAGTGGACCAAAGCATTTAAATCTTAAGTTATCCAGAAGTAAATTTGAAAGTCTTGTAAATGATCTGATTAAACGTACTGTTCAACCATGTCAGAAAGCGCTGTCTGATGCCGAAGTAACAAAATCTGATATCGGAGAAGTTTTATTGGTCGGTGGTATGACCAGGGTTCCCAAAGTACAACAAACTGTTCAAGAAATATTTGGCAGACAACCATCAAAAGCTGTAAATCCGGATGAAGCCGTAGCTGTTGGTGCTGCAGTTCAAGGAGGTGTACTTGCAGGAGATGTAACAGATGTTTTACTTCTTGATGTTACACCTTTGTCATTAGGTAAAATTTTTACAAATTGTCTATTTTACTCAAATTTCTATTATTTTATACATATATGGAATTGTGATGTATTGGACTAATCTTCTCTCTGATAATAAATGAGGACATTGATTTACTGATCTTCCATTCATCCTTCATTATAAATGAAGATACTTTGTGATCAGTAATGAAAAAGAAAATATTAAATTTTGTTTAGGTATTGAAACACTTGGTGGTGTATTTACGAGATTGATCTCTCGTAATACAACTATACCTACAAAGAAGAGTCAGGTATTTTCTACGGCAGCGGATGGTCAAACACAAGTCGAGATTAAAGTTCATCAAGGCGAACGAGAAATGGCTGGTGATAACAAGCTTCTAGGACAGTTTAGTCTTGTTGGTATTCCACCTGCACCAAGAGGTGTACCACAAATAGAAGTAACATTCGATATCGATGCAAACGGTATTGTGCATGTATCAGCCAGAGATAAGGGAACTGGCAAAGAGCAACAAAGTACGTAAATTTTCTATCATTTCATATATATATATATATATATATATATATATATATATATATATATTAATATGTATGTATATATGTATATATAATGGTAAAGACAATTAATGCTACAATGATGCCTATATTTTTCGTCTCTGAAACTTATTTGAAATATCAATAAGATTGTAGACTACATTCAACTGAGTTATTATCATAATAATAACGAAGTGTATCTTTTTATGGGCATATTCTGGATCTATGTTTTTTGTTTCACAGTTGTTATTCAATCTAGTGGTGGCCTTAGCAAAGATGAAATTGAAAACATGGTTAAGAATGCTGAACAATACGCAAAGGCAGATAAAATTAAGAAAGAAAGAGTTGAAGCTGTCAATCAAGCAGAGGGAATTATACATGACACAGAATCGAAACTAGAAGAATTCAAAGCGCAGCTACCACAGGAAGAGGTATAATATTGCTTTTAATATTTTAATATTTTTGCAAATTTGATATTTTTATTGCTTTTCTTTTATAGTGTGACAAACTTAAAGAACTGGTTGCAAAACTACGAGAGATTTTGGCTAAAAAAGATGATGTGGATCCTGAAGAAATCAAGAAGCAAACGAACGAACTCCAACAAGCGAGCTTGAAATTATTCGAAATGGCGTACAAAAAGGTACTTAATTTATGTAAAAATTAATTTAATGAACATAGATAAATTGTGCTCTACATAAACTCAAGGATCATTATTTAAACATGTTGATTTTACAGATGGCAGCGGAAAGAGAAAGTCAAAGTCAATCACAACAGGAACCTGAAGGCGAGAAGAAGGAAGAGAAAAATTAATTCTAATTAAATAATTTGCGTTCTGTAAAAAAGGAAAACAAATTCCATTCACATACACTTGTATAAGCGTTTGTTGCTGTTCCGTAAGCTCAAAGGAACCATTTATTCTAGTGAAAAAAATATAAATTAAAATTTCAATTCTGCGATAACAACCGACTAGAAATAAAGTATTATTCGTACATATGGAAAGGAAGAGAGAGAGAGAGAAAAGAAGCAATTTTCTTTGTCATATTTAGTGATTCTGATATATAATAGCAATTTTGTGGTATTTATATATATATTGTTTTTGTAAGTTGCATTCTAAATATCATACAAAATTATCTTTTATTTCTTGTAAAATTCTAAAAATAACGGTTACCGCAAGTTTTTTTAAGTCTGCTAAAAAGGAGTAATTGTATTGTATCTGTAGTAGTAATAGCCAATTTTTTAAATATTTGGCTAGTTTTCACGTAAAGTAATAAATTATGTACATAGCTACTCACTTGTATAATGTAACTAATGCAAATTGATCATTTTTGTGCCTACGAGATATATGCAGAATGTCAAGATTTCACCTTAATAATTATTGTAAAATGACATGTACCAAAAATAATATGGAAATAATTTGTTAACAAACTTGCTATTGTAGAATGCTTCATAGCATATTCAATGAATACGTGTGAGATGAGAATATAGAATTGAGAGAGTGTGAGATGAGTGTTCCTGTGTCCACACAAAACAAATTTACTTTGTAAACGGTGCATAGATTACCGTAGAGAATATTGTTACATTATATTATAACGTAACAAACTTGATTTTTTTTATTTAAATATCTTAAAAGCATTAAATTTTATCGTTTCATTCTGTTGTTCAATAAATCTTATAAATTTTAATGTATATATGAGATTAATCTTTTATTTGAGTTTCAAATAAACGATTATTAATCATTTCTTACCCTAATGCATTTTATATTCTTATAATTTTTCCAGAGCTAGTGAATTTGTAGTAGAGTGAATTTGAAGATCAATAAGGGAGAGAGGTATGCAGTTATCTCTTTGAATGATCTTTATATTTTTTCTGTCATATATATGTATATATGCACTGTCATCACTGACAAATCTATTCTTTACAGTTGCACTTTCTGTACTTTTTATTTTTTTCTCTTTTTCCATCCAATATTCGACTGGATAGCTATCTCACTTTGGATACAAAAAGAGTAACGCACTATTTCTATAAATTGGATGTCGGTCGGTGCGATAATTGTATTTTATATGTAATATAAATAATGTATTTTATACGAAAGATTAAAAAAGTTAAATATTAAAAAGAAGATTATATTTAATTGTACGTAAGTATATTTTTTTAGTCAACAATCACGATGTGTGCGAATATCTAGACAAGATTCGCTCGAAAATGTTTAGTTTTAAATATGAAAACACGTAACGCTGATTATATTGCAATAAATACAGCAAACAAATAAGATTTTTAAGGTTTTTAACGTCAATGTTGTTACAAGTTTAAAACGTGTTTCAACACTAAAAACACGAGGTGCAAAAGTGAATTAGGTTAGGATTCATTAAAGATAACTTGCAATCTTGTTTTTCATTCTACGATTTCTAACAGGAAAATTATTGTATTAAAGTAGAAAACCATGTCGGACAGTTCTGATGACGAATTAAATAGTAGCGATGATCACGAGAAAACGTCATGGATATTGTATAAAGATCGCGTTGAGTGGAATGACGTAACTCCTATACCCCAGGATGATGGTCCTCATCCTGTTGTATCCATTGCATATTCCGAAAAGTGTGAGTATATGTAATTAAAAAAATCATATTTAAATTATAAGTCATTAAAAAATTTCATTTTTAAGCTTATTTTATAAAATATAATATTATATAGAACATAAAATATTATATAGACATTATTTTCCATAAAAAAATTTTGCTTCAATAAATTATATAATGTTTATTTATATACATATCTCTCATGTTGATGTTAATTTTTAAGTTAAGGATGCCTACGATTATTTCCGTGCCATTTTAAAGTCAAGTGAAAAATCAGAACGCGCATTAGCTTTAACAGAAACTTGTATATGGCTTAATCCAGCCAATTATACTGTATGGCAATATAGAAGAGAGATACTTAAAACTTTGGCAAAAAACTTACATGAAGAAATAAAATATACAGATCGAATGATAAAGTATAATTCTAAAAATTATCAAATTTGGCACCATAGAAAGGTTATTGTAGAATGGTTGCAAGATCCCAGCGAAGAATTAGCATTCATAGAAACTGTTTTATGTAAGGACGCAAAGAATTATCATGCCTGGCAACATCGTCAATGGTGTATACAAACTTTTAAGCAAGTATATTTTTTCTATAGAATATATATATAGTAATATTGTTTTATTATGGCTGATTGTGAGACCGCATGTGTATAAAAATATAATTATGATTGCAGTTTATATGATAAGGAATTGGAATATGTGGAACAATTGTTAAATGACGATGTCCGTAATAATTCTGCTTGGAACCAACGCTATTTTGTTATAAGTAATACAACAAAGTTTGAACAAGAAGTGATAAATAGGGAAGTTGATTTTACGTTGGAGAAGATTGAGTTGGAAAAAGGAAATGAGAGTGCTTGGAATTACTTAAGAGGGTACTTATTTCTGATATATATATATATATATATATATATATATGTATATATATATATGTATATATATATATATATATATATATATATATATATATATATATATTAGGAGTTTAATTTTAAGAAATGATATTTTAATTTGAATTTATTTAAATTATGTTTTTAGAATATTATCACATCATAGCAAAGGTTTAGGTTATAATGAGAAAGTAAGACATAAATGTGAAGAAATGTATAAAGAAGGATGTCGCAGTAATCATTTATTGGCCTGTATGATTGATATTTGCCAAGAAAGATGTCCATCAGACGAAACTCCATCTCCTTTATTTCATATTAATTTTGCATACGAGGTAAATCTGTTTTGTAATATTATGCATTTTATAATATTATATCATTTGTCATATCTAATATATATATATATATACTTATATTTTAGCTATGCAAAGATTTATCGAAAAAATATGATACAATAAGATGGCGATATTGGGATTATGTGGCTAGCCAGCTAGCGATAAAATTGAAGACAGAATCTTCAGATTAAGAACTAAAGCAATTCTATAGTGTGAATTGTAAAAAAATTTAGATAATGTTTTACATATCGATCTATAATATATGATTGATATATTTTGGCCTCTTTTGCCTACAAGTACGTCGTATATTGCATAAAATTCTTCAATTTATACAATTTCTTTTTATTGTAAGAGAAATTTAAATTTTTTTAGAGAAATTACGGCATTTATGTTTTAAAAATACAATGTATTAATTAAATTTCGGGATAAAAAAATTTGTGGGATTATTAAACTATATAAAATCTATTATGTCAATATTGTTAATTTAAATAAAATAGTCTCTCAAAAATTTGTGAGATTATTAAACTATATAAAATCTATTATGTCAATATTGTTAATTTAAATAAAATAGTCTCTATTATAATATTGTATTTTCTTAATTTTTCTATGTATAATAATATACTTTCAGATTTCTAAAAACTCTTTTCACTATATTGTGATGAATATGATTGGATAGATTGAATTAGTTCAATAGCACATTACCGAAATATTAATAAAGTTCATTATTCTTATAAGGTTTTGATTGCGAAGTTCATGTTAATGCTTTCATATCATTTTTATCTTAGTAAAAAAATAAAATTATAACTGAAAATATAAGTAGACTAAACGCACATTCTTAAATAGTAAATAGTAGTAAATAGAAAGCAGCAGATGATATTAATATTGTGTAATATGCAAATTATATATTATTTCACTTACCAGCCGAAGTATCTACTTTGCGCCAGTTTGTTGCAAATTTCACCTTAAGAAATGCTCCATCGATTGTATTATCCAAATTTTAGTGTAGTAATTGATTGCACGTATTTCCATAAAATTGAACGAATTTATATCATTTATAAGTTTACTACACCATATTTTGTGGAACGTGAAACACAATGCGACGCACACATAATTATAACCGATTATTGTCATTTATACCCAAATTATAGTGAATTTTTCATTAGAGTAGGCATTGATTAAAATCCAATATTTTTCTAGATAAAATTTGCAAAATCCGTAATTAATTCTTATTTATTATATTTATAATCTATATAATACAACAATTATTTAATATTTCTTTCGATATAGTATATTTTTATGTGTGTATAAGGTGTATTAATTTTTAATAATTAAAAATTATAATTTCGATAGGATAAAATGAATCATTTTTTTAACCGTAGCAATCGCAACATTATTATTGTTACAATGTTTCTGTATCCTAGTACTTAGGACTGTAGTAGAAAGGCTGACTTATAATCTTTAGGCTAATTCTACAATGTGCTCTTTGTTTCCTGTTTCTTGCTGTTTGTTTCTATTTGTCTCTTGCCTTTTTTGGCCAATAAGATACGAGACAAACAGCAAGAAACACAAAACAAAAAGCACATTGTAGAATTAGCCTAAGACAGTGTCTTATGAATTAAGTCTTATGTCTTTAGTAACTCCGGATTTACAATAGATTTTTAAGCCTTAAGCCATAAGGAATGGACGAATCACAATCAATTATTCTCCTTGCATTCGACTGTAGGTCAATTTCTTACTGCTTAAGGTTTAAAACACTTATTGTAGATCCGGGCTAACGCACAAGAACTGTCTTATGACTTATGTTTTAAAGGCACAATTTGTATTTATATACTTTTAAGACATAAGATAGTTCTTCTGCTAGTTCTAGTTGTTACTAAAAACATAAAACTTAAGTTATAAGACACTGTTTTAAGATTATAAGTCAGCTTTCTACTAAGGCCCTTAGAATGCTACTACAGAATGCTTATAAGCAAATCTCATAATATCAGTTACATTAATTTCACGATTATAATATATAACGACTAATCTAGCAACTACTAGCAGGTAATGTAAAAAATAATCATCATTGCCGCTTACTACTTTATATTTCAATTAAAAATAATAAAAGATAAAAATAGGATTGTCAATTAACACATAACATAGCATGCATAAACGTAACAATTATAATATTAATTAGTGATTCGTTTATCTAATTTACAAAATAATACATGCAAACAGCAATTGGTTAATCTAGAAAATGATCAGCATTATTGCTAATTATTATATTTTAATATATATAATATATATTTTTATATTTATATATATTTTAATATATATAATTTTAATATATCCCCCATATTATAATATATTATGTACAAAAGGCTATTAATTAACTTATGCACATAATTTTATAAATCATAACATCAATCATTATATAATTAATAGCAGCAATTTCATACTTTTAATCTACAAATATTCACGTGTACGATTAATAATTTCGATTGCAGATAATAATCCAATCATTACCAATTATATGATATAGCATGCTTCAATTAATTCATCTATACATATAATCAAACATATCATACTATGATCGTATGGTATCGTTTCGTCTATTTGATGAAACTTTAATAATAAAAATGCAATGTGTCACGTCGATAATGAAACTTGCATATCGTCATGTTATCAACATAACACATTACAATGCAAGCAGTGACGCTACGGTTACATGGAATTTACTTGACGGAACTGTCGCATATTTGCATTGTGTATATATTCGTTATACAAGGATCAAACGATGGATTTTTTATTAAGAGCGGTAGACGAGCATGATATAACGATGATTTGAATATTGGACACGTCACAAACGCCACATCTAATGAAAAATACGCTAGGATCTTCTCAAACTTCGATTTTTTTGTAAAAGCGTAAGGAGGCCTGCGATTTTAATTGATTTGCTTTGTTTTATGCATTATGCAAAGATCTATGCTTTGGATCTTAAGGATCATTTTCGCGTAGCTATGCCTCGGAATCTATACGTATTCACTGTAACTGCAGATTATGAATTACGGGGCGATCATGACAAGATCGATGAAGCTGCACTGATCGTGAGAGCTCGCGAATTAATTAATATGTTTCGATGATCACCCGTCACTTTAATTGACACTTTCGACGAAAATTCGTGCTCGCGTGCACTTTTAACGGACAAAACTCGCGATCGATTTTGAACTGCGATCGCGTTCAATGTTTGTACATATCGCAAGTGATCGACAGAGGGCGCTCGGCGTCGAAACTTTTCGGTATTGAGAATATTTAAAGGACGAGTAATTAGAATATGTTAATTATAATTCGAATTTTTATAATAAGAATCAGATGCTTTCCACATAAAACTTTTTATCAAGCTACGATCATCTCATTATGAATATTTCTTATTAAGATTTACACAAGTATGAAATAATTTATTTGTAAAAGACATCCAAGTGTTTAAATTTCACACTAGCGCGAATAGAAACTTTCAGCGCCAAATAACGTTCGATCGTGTGATTGTATCTTATCTATTCCAATCAATTAGGATTGAGAATTACAACACTTCTTAATGATTTGTTATATTGAATGTGGTTTATATGAATAGTACAAATATGAGTAAAATAACAAAAAGTTCACAGATATATTGCATGATATTAAATTTAAATTTTTCTTATAAAAGAGAAAACTATATTTATTTAAAAATTTACATTATTTTCATAATTAAGTTACAAATGTATTTTTACACAGAATTTTTACAATAGTAAATATTACTGCTTTTCTGGTTTCTTTTTTTAAATTTACTTTTTGATAAAAGCATATAAAATTATTTCGATATAATTACTTCTAACGTTATTATACATAATTTTAATAACTTTCTCTTGTATGATTGAAATAATAACTGATAAATAATGGATCTATTTACGTTGCTTGAAATCTTCAAAATTTTTGCACTTGAAATAAATATATCGGGCGATGAAGAGAGAGAAAGCCAAGATGCTGAGTGCGAAAAATGTAAGTAACACGAATTACAGACTTAATGATATAACTCTGAAATAGTAAAACAGATGGCAACATGCATACATGTTGGTTATTTATTTTTATTTATAAAATACATACTTCCAAGATATAGTACAGTAAATAATCTGTAATAATTGCGAGACATGATTAAACATGATACGGAACGTATCAAAATTCCTCAAAGACAATAGATAAAACATTCCATGTATATACAACAAATTTTTTTAAATGAATTATCACGAAGTGTCAGTTTGTCACGAATAACCATCTTTTTAGGATAATACCAAAAATGTTCAAAGCGAAAATTGATTTTCATTGCAGAAAAGCGACGACAGTGATTGCGTTGCTGCAAATCAAACATTTCACGCTTTCCCGAACAAAACACACAAGTCATCATAACATCAAAATGACGTCAAAATGACCTCAAAATGATTACTAATGTCTGTTTCCGTTAATGTAGATTAACTTTAATCTCGGGTCAGCTTACTTTTTATTTTTTTTTCAGTTCTAAAAATGATGCCCCTTTCTACTAATGTAATGTATGTTTAATTTTAATCTCGGTTCAACTAACTCTTCATCTTTTTCTAGTTTGAAGAATTAGAAAAAGATGAAGAGTAAGTTGAACTGAGATTAAAGTTAATCTACATTAGTGGAAATAAAAAAAGTTCAATTATTTACTTTTTCAATTGGTCTATTTTTCAATTATTTATGATTCATTACAACGTCATTTTAATGTTATTGTTGTTCTTGTATTTTTTTTCGAAATTTGCATATGAAGAAGAGCTACATTTAATTGAATAATGATTAACATTTTACATAACAAACAGTGACATGTATCGACGATTGAAATCCGATGAAATAACGATGCAATGTAGCCGAAGGTAGAGACAAAATGCAAGTACTCAACATGCAATTCTGATTGAAAGGATATAACGTTGTACCCATCTATCCTAACATTTAACAATCAACATCCAAACGATTATTCCTTTATATGCTCTTCCTTAGTGGAAACATACCATCTTTGTTAACAGAACACATTAAATTGGCCATACAGTTTTTTTTTTAACAATGAGACGTAACACGCGTCGTTGATCGTGACTCGCAATTTCGATGACGCTACCAAAGAAGATTGCTTCCACCTGGATATCGGCGAGCCGTTAAAGCTATAAGATACGTAGTCTTACCACAAGTATATACACATACTTGGTTTACACTGAAAATATATGAATATCTCTTGCCTGTTGCTTTTTATAATCTGTTTAAAATCCTTCATATTTTAACATCATATATAATAATTTCTTTGTAACTTTGTTGTGTTCAATATACGATGCTTGAAAAACAGCGTGATACATTTCTGCAGCACATTACCATGACACATACTTTGTCGTAAAATAAGTGCTTATTGTACAATAACTTTGAGCAAACAAGGATGTTTTAGACAATCAACGTAACAATTAACA
Organism: Acromyrmex echinatior; assembly: GCF_024713525.1. Lineage (NCBI taxonomy): Eukaryota > Metazoa > Arthropoda > Insecta > Hymenoptera > Formicidae > Acromyrmex > Acromyrmex echinatior. The sequence goes on from NC_141852.1 coordinate 19,414,056, forward strand.
GACTGATAAAAACAATAATATAATCTTATCTCTAATATATTATTCTACTTTAAAATACTTAATTAAGTGATTATTTCAAAAGCTCAATGCATGATAAATCCAATAATTTCCTTTTCTGCGTCAACATTGACACATTAATTACGTAATTACCTTGAGAATTTTTTTCACAAACAACACTTATTTCTCAAACAACACAAAAATCTAAAAGATATGTGTATAATTCAAATATAATTTAATTGAAAATTTAATTTTATAATTTTATAACTACGTAGATGTGTCTCTGGCTTTTATTTTTAATTTACTTTTTTATTTACAATCATAACTTTCTGTACGCGCGCTGTTTCCCATTCTTCGCATAACACAATTAGGCGCTATTTTTTTAAGTTCTCGTTTATTTTCCCCGTTACGAATATATAGTCTATGATTGGACCATCTGTCAGCTAGTACGTGTACATACCCGACCATAAATCTTTCATTTGCTACCTAATAATTCTTTTTAAATATAGCTCTCAGTTTCGCGAACAACAGATGTTCCTCGCTTTGGTACTTCCACTATTTTTACATCACTTTCACAAATCAATTCATATTGTATTTTCTCTGTCCAGCAGCTACAATGTCTAAAATAGATATCACCGAAAATACTTTCGATGAATTAAGACTCAACTATCTACAGAGAAGAGATAGATTTTGATAGATAGATCTTTGAATTCTATTCGAGTATAGTATTTCTACATTAAAAGAGTTAAGATAGTAGTACTCGAAGGGCTTTATAGCCTTGTAGCTAAATTAGCTACATGTAGATAGTATCCATGTGATGGAATCGATCAAAAAGATGCTTTACTCTTATTTTTTTCGATTCTTGTTGTAAATCGTATATGATATAAATTTTAAGAGCAATGCAACCAAAAGTCTGCCAATTACGTATATAGTCGCATTAAGTTATGCAGAACTTTTGAATCGTGATAGATAGTTGCGAGAAATAGCTTAATTTTGTGCAAATGTCAATTTTACATACACACATTGATCGTTTGTTTATCTCATTTTTTGAATTTTTGTACATTAAATAATATATCAGACATGCATCAACAATACACGAAGAAGTAATTTTTTAGCGATCAGAGAAACGTGCTGAGAAGTTTTTCTCAAATTTAATTTATTGGACGCAATTTGCAATTCGTCATATGAAAATTTATATGTGATATAAGGATAATAATGGATAAATATTGATTTAATATTATTTTCCAAAATATATCTCTGTTAGAAAAGAAGATAACAAAGAGAGCTTAGGTGTTAATTCCTATTCATTGTTGTAAAACAATATAACTTGTGTTATTTGTATGTAATGTGAACAAAAAGTTTGTTCACTTTTTTTTCTGTTAATGTAGCAACTACAGGTTTATATGATGGCTTGTAGTAGATAGTCTAACACATTCAATATAATAATTTTTTTTGGTCACTAATTGCGCATGCAATTTTTTGTGTCAATAATTGAAGGAATAGTTTTTTTATACCATCGGAATACAGCGTGATGTTTAAAACAATCAAATTTGGGAATAATTGGCCAGAAATTAATAGTCAGACTGTCTATAACATTTCATAAATTTCTGGCTCATCAAGGCACCTATCATAGAACAAATCAGAATAGATTCCAATCGAAATTATTCCGTTTTCTCTAAAAAAACACAATAGAAATCTAGAAAACAATTGAATAATTTAGAATCGGATTCCGAATAATTCCATAATACCTTTTTTTGCACCATCGAATGCAGTATATGTTTTGTCAAAACATATACTGCATTCGACGGTGCAAAAAAAGTACTCTCACAATTGCATTGATACAAAAAACTGCATGCACAATCGTTAGTAACAAAATTGTACTGAATATATTCATTAAACTTCCTATTACATTACTACACGTCACGCCACCAACAGAAATCTACAATGTAGAAATCTCTAATGTTGCTACGTTAACAAAAAAAAATTCAGTGTACAAATTTTTTATCCACACCACGTGTGTGTATGTGTATATATATATCTCATAAGAGAGAACGTAATAGAAATTATAATAAAAATAATTGCTTTTTTAATTAAAAAATCGAGAACGCTATGCACGCTCTTTTAAATCAGCTCGATTAAATAAAGAAAAAAACATATGTGTGTATGATTTATGTAAATCACATATAAGATAGCAATAATAATCTAGAACCTTAAAAGTATCCATCATGATATCCTATTCTGAATTGTGTTAAGAATCAATAATAATTTTATACTTTAATAACTAGATTGAGCATAAATAGTTCTCGTTCCTATATACTTTTAAGCAGTTGCCAATTACGTATTTAAAATATGATAATTGAATTACTTTCAGCATATCAAGTACATCCTGAGAAAAATTAGGAAGTGTTACCCTAATATTACATGTTTTTAATACCAATAATATGTCAATATTACTATTGTATATTCTTTTGTCTCTGATCGCGTTATAATAAAATTTTTTATTGTCCAATAATAAAACTATTGATATCGCACTATTGATAAACAAAGTCATACGGTTATAGTTTATAGTTTAGCATAGTAACTACGAAGTTAAAGACAAGCTAATACGATTTGAAATCATTTAGCACTATATTACTTTCTTCTGTTCGTAACACATAAAATATAACCATTGGCAATCGTTGATTTAAGATAATACAAAGAGTATGTTACACATTAAATCATTGTTAAATCATCAAATCATTGTCATTTCGTTTTCTCATTGTTCCCATAAAATAACTTGTGATAAAATTTAAATTAAAACTTTTTCATATTACATTGATAAGATGATCGAACTTACGTTACTAAAATTTTATGAAATTTTCTGTAGATAACTCGATGTTTGCGAAAGAAGGTAATATGCAGTTTTGGCAGCGCGCACAATAGAGATTAAATGATGATAGCATACAAGAAGTATCAAAGCTATAGAGAAGTGTCTACTGAATTCTATTTGTAGAGGAAGTATACAATAAGCATAAATAAAGGGAGAAAGTATGCGCGAATGTATAGTTGAGATGGATTAAGCAGAGTGATGTTATGTAATGAAACTCACACTTTAAATAAGTGCTACATCTCCGTCTTGTTAAAAAATTACTATTTGTGTGCTTTCTTTTTACATCTTGCGAACTTAATAATATTCCAGTTATCGTCAGTCTAGTCTCGCTAATTCTTAAAAAACAATAACATTATTCTAAAACTAATGGCATCGCATAAAAAAGCTCACAACATATTTAGATTTAGCTTATTTCCGATTATCGTGGGGTAAGAGTACTTTGTTTCCTTCCTTCTCGTATCTAAAACTAATATCCGACCAAATTCGAAAGTATCTAAACGACACAATTACCCCGTTTCTGTCTTTTATACACTTATTTACGTAACTTCAAAGACATGCGGTAGTGATCGAGTGATATGAGACAACATTCGATGTTTATCTCAATTTATATATAAGTCTTATGCTCTATATATAGATAGGCGCTGCTAAAAATCGAAGAAATCTTTACGCCTAAAATTCTCGTCGTGCGCGATCTGTTTTTTTTTTTCTGTCATTTCTATCATTTCTTTACTGACTTAATTCGCATCCTTCTTCTATCTCTCCACGTTCGACATATTGATACACTGCGTGAATTGGAGTTGTGTCAGCTTTGCTGTTGAAGAAGTTAGTCGCCGCAATCACACATTATTTTCTAAATCGGAGAAATATCAAAAAATCGGTTCGCGATTCGTTATCTCGAGTATTTTACAAGAAACGCACATAACGAAAGGATACGTGAAACTCGTATATATCTAAATAAATATAAGCCCCATTTGTTGCTTCTCAATCTAATGTCGATGATTTCGATCAGACTTGCTGGTCTCGATGCATCGGAGATTCTTGTTTCGTTCATCTTACTCCGTCCATATTCCTCCTTATTTATTTATAGTTATCCAGAAGTAGGCAGTGATGGAAAATGATTAAATATACTTCGCTCAAGTAAATCTCCTTCGCTCATCGCGGAAGCTTTGGTCCAGTCTCCACGACTCGTATTGATTAATTATAATAAAACGTATATTTTTCGCGTATATTCGGCAATGAATCATTCTAATGCCGGATCGGTAGAGAGAGGCTCTCTTCTACGTCTCCGAATATTTCTTCTACTTTTTGTCCTCAATTAATCCAATTCACTTCTTTCTCTTTAGCAGCACACAGTCTTTACAACCTAGACTCTTACAACGATAATACGCTTACCTGTCACAAAAATAAATATTTTGATATCGCTTACCATCTACATGCTTACGCACTAGAAACAACAAATCCCGCTTGACATATCCAGCTGTACGACGGGATTCACGATAAACTTTGTATGTTCATGAGTTAACGCTCATCCTCGCATTTAACTTTGTGTTTTTTTGTTTTCTATTTGCACGCGAAACTCGCACGCCGCTATTAAAAATTGTACGAGGGTTACGAGCACATTCATTGAATGTACAATACATTTGAATGTACAGTTTGAAAATGCAACTAAATACATATGCTGTTGCATTTTTATTGCCTCAGCATATAACTCAAATATAAAATACAACTTTCAATCATTGCGTCCTTTGTCTAACAATAATGCATTTCAACCAACATATAATTTTTATATAAGAATATTTTTTAACATTTATGTAAAAGTTCAATATAATTTTACATATAGTTAAGTAAAATGTGTTGTCAGTTAGTATTATATTTGATATTTTTACATAAACATTTGACTATAAAAAATATATATGAAGGCTGATATCAATAAAAATTTTTAAGTAAAAATTTTTGTAGTTAAAAATTAAATTAAAAATAAAATAAAATAGTGCGAGTAACGTCGTGCGTAAATTTTAAAAATACATTACTAATCTTTCGCTTACAATTTAATTGCAATCTCCATTCGATACAAAGATCCGCTTCTAATTCTCATTTATTCGTTAACCACTTCATACTTACTAATGCTAAAAGCTTTATGAAATCGTTACCACTTTATCGACACTTGAAAACTATTGGAGGACCCATTACATTCTTCTCGTAACAGATGTCATACTGTTTGCCTATGATATCGTCATTTTCTAAACAAGTTTCAAGCAAAATACCAAAATTATTTTATCGTTCTAATATGCTTGTTACTTGCTTCCAATCTGCTCCTGCATATATTTTCTTATTTGCAGATTCTGATATCTAATCCTATAAACATCCTATTTCAGGGAAGAGGGAGGCAGCACATCAATCAAATATTCGCTTAGGTTTCGTTTCTATCACAAAACAATCATTTTTGTAATTTTTTTGGTACGTCTAAGTCACAAATTTCGAGCTGAAACACTTCGTTTATATATACTTTTCTTTTATTCTTTTTCATAATAATCTTTTCTTGCATATCTAGAAATTCCGCTGAGTAGATTTTGTTGAGCTAAGTGACGCAATGTCGTCTCTTAAAACAATCAATTCTGAAAAATCGCATATCAGTCGCTCCAGGACGATGGGACACATTTTGAAGAATTTTTTCCTCTCTGGTCCAAGGAGTTAAGGTACAACATTGAGCGATTTATTTCCTAATCGAATGATCCCTTCAAGTCCATGGTATGTATTGCGGACGCGATGAGTGTCAGAAGGCAGTGTCTAGAGCAGCCATGCTGGTTGAGATATCCGGATCTGCTCGACAAGCTTCCAAAAACTCGGATAGCGTCACTACACCATCTCTGTTGCCGTCCATTTTCTGAAACAAAAATTAATTAATAACATTAAATGATTCTATCAATTAAATATTAGAAATAGATATGTCTAAATTAACGAAAAACATTTTGTATCATAATTTATAATATATAAGAAATATACTTCTTCTATTTTATTATACATATAAAGTAATTTATGTAAATAATTTATTATTAACATTTTTTATGTAATAAATTATGATATAACCATAAAAATTGTAATATTAAATCTGCTTTGTATTGTCAACTATATATTAGTTTTAATAGTTAATAAATATTGTAACGTAACCGTAATAAAACATTGTGTCAAAAAGTTAATATTATGGGTAAAATGTTATAAGGGTATTATGAAGACTTTTTATAGAAGACTTTTTTATAGAAAGATACGAAAATCCACTTTTGAATCTCTCTTTGTTTTGCATCATGGTCACGGATATACGGAATTTCATATCTCCTAACTCTAACATGATTGACTGAACCATGAATGAATGGAATTACTATGAAGCTTAAACTCAGAAAAAAAGCACTACGTTGACCTAGATTGGAAAACTACTACTGACGTATATCCTAAGACGGTCTACGACGAAAAAGCAAGTAGACGTCTTCCCACACTTCCGCATTTCTACGACGGTATGTCGATGTAAATGTATGCGTCACTTAAAGTAGAACTGATGTAAAACTGATCGACCGGTCGCATTCGAAGTCTGTTTTTACTACGTCGCGAATTTCAGATATTTTTCAATATCGTCATTTTGTGCAATATAAAACTAACTTATTATTTCAACATTGTTTAATTTCTTCTATTAAAATAATAATAACAAATTTTTAATTTATAAAAAAAAGATTGTTTTTCAAGCTCACTCTTTCGAATATAGTAAACCGTTAATAATTATATGAACGAACATTGTTTAATTAACAGTGCGGTCTTAATATATTTATTCAAATATATTCAACTAGAAGTGCAGGCATTATCGGGCATTGATTATCTGCAATTCGTGGTAATCTATTAGATCGAGTTAATTTATAGAACAAATACTATCGAAAGTTGAGGCTGATATTTCAAGTCATGTTGCGTGCGTGTACGATCATTTAGATTGTACAATGGTAAATCGGCCATTGGCAGGTGCGACTCGCAAAATTATTATTGCTCTCTAATACTGCGAAACAGATAGCTCGTATGTGTGAGTGGAGCTTGATGTCATGTACTGTTGGATAGGATTAATTGGTATCACGACTTACTACTAGCTAAATCGTGCATTATCGTAGCCTTGTAATTATATTATAATCAACGATAATTACCGGAAATATGGGGAACATAGGATTGTGCGGATATTTAGGTGAACCGACAGTATAATAGGATTTTATTATAAAATCTGTTATTCATCAATTTGTATGTTATAAAGATCATTAACTTCGTTGTAAATATATTAGGTGTTGGAATTAATTCGTAGCGTTTTACAAGTGATGGGAAGTACTTTCATTAATGTATTTTTTAATGCTCATGTGAAATAAATAACATTCTTTCATTAAAAAACGCTACGAATTAATTCCAACACCTAATATATCCTCAAATCATTCATTTTAAAAGACAATATTATTTGTCTCGTGCTTGCTATATACATTATAATATAAGCTTGTAAATTTGTAAATTTGTAAATTAATAAATTCCAGAAACAAATAACGTTTCAGAAGCAATTCTTCTGATAATTTTTAACGATCACAATTTTTTAAATTTTTGTAAAATATATATAACAATAATTAAACTTGCAAATTTTTATATCTCATATTTTATTTTTTTCTTTTATCTCCTATGTCCCGATGTCTGCGAGTGACGTAACATGGAAACGATTCAATCATAAAACCAAAAATTGGCAAGGTAGCCCATTTTTCGGGAATGAGAAGTACTGGAGAGCTGGCTGCGCAGTTTCCAGAAACAATGGGACGGATTTAATCGTTATCTAGAACGAACGGTACTCGAATAAAGCTCGTTTTTAATTAGTGCTACGACTAACGCAGGTATTCTGTGACGTTCGTTACCTCCTCTTTCCTTGTGATCAATTAGTATTAGTTTGAGCGAAACAAATGATTTTATGAAAAATTAAGAATGGATTACTACATTATTATACGAAGGGTAAAAAATATTGTAATATAATTCATAAAACATACGTATAGATATATAATATGAATTATGTAATTATATAATTAAGAACTGATGAATAGATTTATGAAGGAAGAATATTAGTTACGACTAAAATTTTTTGATATTTATCGATAAAGAGTACTATACATGTATATTATGTATGATTGTTATGGATTTGACAACATAAAAAAGTTAAAGAAATGAAAAAATGCATAAGTATTTATGTAGTTGATCCAGATTTTTAAATAATTGTGCGTAACTATGCTTACTACATCTCTAAAGAAGTTATCTAAGAAGAATATTGATGGAATCTTACACAAAACCGCAAAGAACGGGAGTTTTCACCGCTTTTCTACGAGCACATTGAAAATCTTCGTAAGCGTTCAAAGCCATTGTGCCGCGGTTAGAAGTTTATAAAGTGTCCACCGGTCCATTTTTCATTTCTAGCTTGTATTCATGGCTTGGGGTTACCTTTAATAGTGCTTTATCGTTATCTTGAAAGAATCTCTAGAAGACCAAAAACTCAGACACACTGTATGTTTTACAACAAGTCTATTAATTATTTGACTTAGGGAACTTCATTAAAGCTTACTTCATATAAAAAAAATTTAGATGAAAAAGATTTGTGACAAAGATTTATACATTATTATGCATATATATTTCATTGAGAGCTATGTAACACATTTTTCAATAATATTCCCAAAAAATTTTAAGATTTGAATAAATAATAATAAACACTAATTTATAATAATAAATCAATTAATAATAATTAACAATATTATGTAATTTTATGAAACACATATATACAAATTTATGTAATTTATGTCTAAATTTTAGTATTTGTATTAAGTCACTATATAACGTCAAAAATGGTTGCTTCTTTACACAATTCTCACAATCAGTATAATTAAAAAAGATCTTTACACGACACCAAACGTACATTTGAGAAAAGCTATTCGATTAATGTTTTCACGTTCACTCTATTTGTTTTTCTACACTCGCGATCTGCTTGAAGGTGATTCGTCAAAGTGATAGACAAGTATACAAAAAAATCGAGAGGAAAACAGAAGAAAAATATAAATTTTAAGTAAAAATAATTGAAATTGCATTCACAAGTGTTTGTGAAATTGCAAAAACAAGTATTTATATCATAATATAAAAAGAAAAAAACATTTAAGAAAGAATACAAGAGAATGGAGAGGGGGAGGAAAGGGAGAGAGAGTATAAATGAAAAAAATTAATCGGAGCTTAATAAAGTAGGTCCCCCCATAAATAATATATCTGTAATATGAGAATATCTGCGTCATACGATTAATCAAATTTGTAAATCAATACGGTATATGTTATGTAATTATGTCGATATAGCATATGTTTTCTCTATCTCTTTCTTCTTTTATTTATTTTTAAAGTATAAATTGTGAATCCCTTGTGTAATTTCGTTTACAATCTCATTATCCTATTCACTATTGGTTGAGAGTACTTTACTTTAATATCGTACGTAATGAAACAAAACTTTTTCCATTTTGTACATTCATTTTCTTTTTTGTGCTTTACGTGACGCAATTCCGTCTGTTGTTGTATTTCGTCTTATTTCTGCATCTTGATTTCATTTGCTACATTATATTTCTTTGTCGAATAGCTTTTTTTTTAACAAGACAAACTTCAAAGTACCTATCCGTATCGTGAGATAAAAAGATGCCTGAAAAATTGTTCGACTGTTGAAGAAAAGTCTTGTCTTGCATCACATTCTTTAAGCTTTTTAGCGAAAGTCCTGGATCGATTTATCTACGTACAAACGCTAATGTTCGAAAAAGGAAACGTAGAATGTCTACAACACACATCTGAGCCTCACGATATATTCCATTTTTTCGTTTACAAATGGAACATCATTACAAACTGCACATTTGACAAATAATGGGTTATGTATATATGTTTTATATATATATATATATATATATATATATATATATACTGTATACATGTATTATTACTGTATAGATGTATTATTACTGAGAAATTTATTTGATTTACACATTATTGATGAATAAATTCATATTTATAAATATATATATTTGCGTATATAGTATCATGTACGTGCGCAAATGTAATACGACAATTTTATCATTCTCTGCATGCATCACGGTATGACGTGACAATAAGGCATTGAAGAGGATCATTCATGTAACAGATGTTATTGATATTATGACAATAAAGTTTAACCGCAAGTAACATCTGTTCACAGAAATTTAGATAGTTTCCAGTTTCGCCGACATTTCAGTTTATGGTGAATCGCAGAATTGATTGCAAACTACAAACTAATGAATTATATCATGCGAATCAAAGGTTCTAACTAGAATATAGGCAGATATCCAGGAATAACATTTAATCCGATAGTGAATGGTCCAATAGTTTCCATTACTATTATCAAATTATTTGTAGTTCACATGATAAACTATGTATATATGATATGTTAATTAAATGGTGTTATAGTAGAAAACGCAGGATCTTTTAATTTTCAAAGAATATTATGGTTTTTAAGTAAAACGTACCTTGCTATTAAAATATGTGTGTACGAATAAGAATCCGATATTTTTGTACATTACATTATTACAAATTTAGAATAATTTTTAATACCAAAAAGGAAACTGTTTTAAACATATTCGAATTCAGCGACATATAATTTCGCTGAATTGAAATATGCCGCCAGAAAAATGTCATCAGGTCAAATTTTTAAAATATAGTATATTATTTTTAAGATATATATATATATTAAAATAATACATTATATATATATATATATATATATATATATATATATACAGTGATTTTAACATATTTCGTCACCCATCATGAGCAGGTAGAGTGAATCGAACTGAGTCGAAAAGTCATCTACTATTTTGCAGTTTACTTAATAGTTAACGAAATATTAATTACTAAAAATTGCCAAATATTGGTCTTGAATAATTTTTTACTCAAATACTATCAACTTTATAGAAAAATTGCAAGAGACAAAAATCATTTATTTTCTTCTCATAAAATTTTTTCAGAATTTTTTAATACCGTATTTTCTCATGTTGGTAAAAATAAAAAAATGCAGTACAAAAAGTTGATAAAAAATTCTAAAAAAATTGTTAGAGTTCTATGAGAAGAAAATAAATGATTTTTGTCTATATATATATATATATATATATATATATATATATATATACACATATATATATATAACATATTATTTTTTAATTTTAAAGTATTTTTTTTCCGCATAATTGAGGTAAAACAAAATAATGAGCAAAGGGAATATTTCTAGGATTTGATAATAATTGAGAAATATTATTATCAGGGATATTGGAACAAAACATGCTAATCGATTATTGCTGGACCTATAATATATGAAACCGATTTAAAGTTATATAAGGAACAAAAATTACATAATAAGATTGGAAATAAGACCGTTTATGATAGATACATTACTTTAAATACGAAGCGTCACTATGGTCTGAATGTTAAGATTGTTGAATTATTATATAATTATTATAAATTCATTTAAATGAATTAATTTCAGAAATTATAATTACGTGCTGATATGGTTGTCGGACTTTCAATGCAATCAATTTAAAATATTAATAATCCCCCCAAATTTCCCAAATTTAATCTTAAAAAATTATAATAAACTTTATAATTGGTAGTTTAAAAGCTTAAGACAATCACACAGAATGTAAGAGATCCAGATTCGATTCCCGGCCGAGGCAATATTTTTCTCAATAAGTTTATTACAGTTTTTTAAGATTAAATTTGGGAAATTTGGGGGGATTATTAATATTTCAGATTGATTGCGTTGAAAGTCCGACAACCATATCGGCACGCAATTATAATTTCTGAAATTAATTCATTTAAATGAATATATATATAATAGTTCAACAATCTTAACATTCAGACCATAGTGGCGCTTCGTATTTAAAGTAATATATCTAGCAAAAATTAAACAACAGTTCTGATTTGTTTTCTAATTTCAATAAAACGTCACTGTATACGTTGAAAAGAACTTTTTCTTATATCTCAAAAATCAGACCTGATAAAAATATTTCAATGGCAGATTCTGATTCAGCGTTGAAAATTATCTTATTAGGTGTTGGAATTAATTCGTAGCGTTTTACAAGTGATGGGAAGTACTTTCATTAATGTATTTTTTAATGCTCATGTGAAATAAATAACATTCTTTCATTAAAAAACGCTACGAATTAATTCCAACACCTAATAAAAACAGAGTCTTCATACTCTACACAAAATCTTGTAAATACTAGCACTTTATTGTAAGCATAAAGCTTCTTTTTCAAGTCTTCAATTAATCTGCTAATAGTGCATTCTCAAAGAGACAGATTAATTTTTCTATCTTCTTTTTAAAAGTTCAGTATGTGAAAGTAATTAAAACTCTCCGAGTGTCATGTTTATTATATAACGTGTGTCAGAACGCGGGAGCTTCAAGTTAGATTGAGAAGCTGACGCGGTTTCTCGAGAAAAGCCCTTGGGGTCTTTGAGGAACTGAGACCACAGGCAATTAGAATTTAAACTATCCGCGTATATATATATAAACGTAAGGTGCGCACATATACTGCGGTTTCGAGTTGGAGCTTCATGTTGAGGTACTAATCCTATCTCTCTTATGCTGTCGCGATTGCCACATACACGACCACGAGTGTGTACACGCGTATCGGTGTGCCTCAAAAGCAGCAACGCTAAACAAGGCGTTTACCTTTTCTGGTCGCGTCACCTTTACGGTCAAATTTACGTTTCCTTTCAACATCAACGAGAGCATAGGACACACATCGATGGATCCTGACTATATAGAATCCAAGATGAGGATTCTGACAGCTTATATCAGTCGATAATAGATTATGAAAGAAGCTTTCAATTTAAAACTTTTCTTCTAATAGCAGAATCAAATAATTATATAAAATATTATTTATTAACTTTATGTAATCGCATTTCGTCCGAGTAAAATAAGATCAGCAATGTATTTGTTACCGCGCTATTTCTTTAAAGCTTTATTTTTACGTTTAACGGATTATACTATTATACAATTTTTTTGTAACAGATAAAAAATTGGAGATCTACATGTTCTTTGAACTTTTTATATTGGTTGGCATTTATCGCGTATTTTACAACATAATTGTTTTACGAAGGCGAATACGCCTGTTTTGCGCAGTTCGATTGTCAGCACAATTCTGTGCATCATATCCTAAAACATTAACTCTTTGAACTTCATTTGTCATAGGATTGACAAAGCATATAGTATTGGGCAGGCAGAAGACACGTCATCCGCGTAAATTGTCTCTGTAAAATAGGTTGCTCCTTTTTTCGCTTGTAGCGGCGGAGATATAGGTGAAAAGAGCGAGTGCACTGCGGGCATTGTCATCCGTAGCTAACAATGTGACAGCTTCTAAAAAGAAAGGCTCGTTCCTGTCTCACGGATACACTTTCCGCAGACTCGTTTTCTTTCGCTGAAGTGAACAGATTATCGACAGTCATTGCACGTTTGAAATAGATACGAGATTCATTAATTTGAATATCACGCTTGTCCAATGCTCCAAATCGACACACTGACATTTTTAACTCAATCTTCTTTAATAAATTACAATTAAGTACATGTTTATTAAGTTTTGTTTCCGAGTAGAAATAATTTTGGAAAGACTGTAATACTGCTAATACTGACTTGGAATATATATCAAGTGAAATTTTTGAATCTTTTTAATAACGAATGATTTGAAGATCTATTTTTATTTTTCTACCTGAAACATACGATCCACTTTCTCGCGTACACCCTCATGGTCCAAGTTGGGATCAGAAAATTTTCCCATCAGCTCATATACGGCAGTCACAATGTCCGTCATCTCCTCCCTCGTGATACATCCGTCGCCGTTGATATCGTAAAGAGAAAACGTCCAACGAAGTTTTTCATCTATCGAGCCACGAGCAAGTATACTCAAACCCGTAACAAAATCCTAAAACATAAAAACCATCATTGATCGTAGTGGTATGTTATTATAAAATATTTGGTGGTACATGCTTATAAATTTATGAGACATATATATAATACTCGAGTTGCATTATAATGTACATTTCTATTTCTCACACATGACACGCTCCACTTATTTTTAATTCTTTTCTCTTATTCTATCCGAATATCGTATGTGAACAAAGCAATTATATTTTCACGTGAAGATAATTAGAGTTGCATTTAATTGTGTGATAATTGAACGAACAACGCTACTGTTAGAATGGGGTGGTAAACTTTAGTCTTTGTCTGTTGACTGAATAATGGTGTGGCGTCGAACTTACAATTAGAATGAAACGTACAGATGTGGGCACATACCGCACGAGATTTGTGGTCACATTGATTATGCAACTTGCAACACCTGTTACTAAGTTATTCAAGATCAAAAGATATGATAGTTCCATGTATATGTTTATCAAGAAGCATTATTATTTTTGCTATTATATGTACTTGATGCTTTTTGTTTTTAGAGCTGAAACATCTGATAGATGTTTAAATAAACCAATAAAAAAATATGAAAAGAAATTTATTATAATCATGTAGAAGTTTTAAGAATCAGATAAATAAATAAATAAATTTATATATATTTTAATCAGCAGCTCTTTTTTTCTTCAATGTATATTTTGAAAAAGTTAATATTTAATTGAAATCATAGGTGCAATAATAATATATATATTTTTTAAATCATATATAACATAGTATTAGTAGATGAAAGCAAAAGCTTGATTACTGAGCACATTTTTCCATTTACATTAACGTCGCGGCAACGCGTTCATGTAAATTTCGTCATGCAAAAAGAGTGTCGCAATAAGAAAGATTGGACAGCCGCTATTTCAGGGAAATAGGTCTCTCGCTCGTACAAAAGCAATTTAGACACAGGACGTTAAATTTAATCGTGCGGTAATTGGGCAAATAATGGCAACAGCGTGTAATGCGTCGCCTCATAGGAGACAAATTATGCTATCAGTCAGCTAAGTTGCAATGTCGAAATTTCATTTCGTATTAATATGTACGCGTGTGAGCGTGAAACTGTGAGAAATTCACGAATATCATATGTGAGATACAGAGACATAAGATGCATAAGTAAAGCCGTAAGTAATACGAGCAAGACTGGTGGAGCTACGTCCATTTCTAGTACAATTACTATGGAAATTTGTCTAGAATTTCGAATGTGGTGACTATAAGATAGAACAGAATTGCGACCTGGTTCTGTTGTACTAATACTAACTCAAGTTCGTCATGGAGTGAGAAATTCATTAGCGTATTGTCACATTCGCACATTTTGGGGTAGTCTATATAGCGCGCAGTAAGACGTAATAGCGAGTCTGATGTTTGCGCTTTCGTCTGTAATAGACCCTACAATTAATTAAACTTCGCACGACGGATTTTAATTATCTATTAGAAGCAGAGCGAGTGAAAAAACAGTAGAACAGTAGAGAATTAAGCAGAAATTGAATTGAATAGAATATCTACCTTTGCCTTAACACGTTTAAGTGCCTTCCTTTGAATATAAAATTTTAATTAATCTTGCAATGAAGTTTGTATGCAATTGTGTGAAATGATATTGCGGATCCCATTCGCGATAATTTCTCTGTTTCGAACGAGTGATTTATGAGAAAGAAACCACTTTACTAATTACATTTGTAGGCTTTGATTTCAATAAAAGAAAACACGATATCAATGAAATAGATATACATTTAAACAAATAAAAAAATATTGGAAAATTTAATTATTTTATCTTTTATGTTATATAAGTTAATCTTAAATGCAATAAGCAAAGATGTAATTACGGCAAAAAATAAACTTCAATAATAAAACAAAGTGGAAAAGTTAAGAAACAATAAGTACTATATTAATAATTATTAAAATAATGAATGTTGTCTTTAGATTATGGAAAATTATATGTATTATCCTCGATTTTATCTCTTAATACCTCTGAGATCAAAAAGCGTATTTACTAAAACTGTCAGCCCAGCAAATTGTATTAGGCGGCCACAAAGAATAAAATAAAGTCAGCGAAATGAGAGAACAAAATAAAAGTTGACGTGAAATAACGTTAACAAAGCTTGAAGCTGAGATCAGAATAAAATAAAAAAAATTTATCTAGATTAAAACATCAAAAAAACTTATTTTTCTTATATAATAATAACAATATTGATATATTTTAATATATTACTAATAATATGACATTACTATTTATTAAAAAAGAATATGTAAAAAAATTTTAAATGTATGATATAGAAGTATAAAAAATTAAAAAAAAATATTCTTTGCAGCTAATCGTTTTTATATAAAACAATTTTTTTAAATAATATTAGATAATTTCTCTTTTTAATTACTAAATGACAAATTTTATATTAAATTGTACAGTATATTAATAATTGATATTAATTAATAATGTATTTTTAAACATTTAAATTTTAAATGTCTCCTCTTAAATTGTATATTATTATAGTAATTCTTGAGTAAACTATTACTTCTGTCTAAAGTACATATTTTTTAAATGTTTAAAAATACATTTTAATTTTCTCTTAATAAGATTTTCAATTGCAATGTACAAAATCTTATTAAAAAAATAAGTACAATATCATTGTCTGTAAGAATTTTTATTATCAGTATATCGCAGTATACTAATTTAAGAAATTTTTATCTATTTTTATCTAAACACGTTTATTGTACTACCCCATTCAGATATATATTTGTCTATTCCGTTTTTTTTAATTAAATGAAGAAGAATGCATTTTAATTTTCTTTCTTACTTTCTAAATTCTTTGGAATGATAGCTTATTCTAAAGAGTGAAAATTGAGCCACTCTTTTTCAAGAGTGGCTCAATTTTCAATCTGTAAGAGTGAGATTTCATCCTTCAGAGTAAAGATTCATTTCTAAAAGTTTTAAAGAGTAATCTTCTATATGTTAAACTTAATAATAATACTTGATAGCTTAAAATTTGACATTCTACATATCATTCTTTTATTTAAAAGTAACATAACTAAAAAAATTAATTCCGTGCCGATATGGTTATCGGACTTCCAACGCAATCAATCTGAAATATTAATAATCTTCCCCAAATTTCCCAAATTAATCTTAAAAAACTATAATAAACTTATTGCGAAAAATATTGCCTCGGCTGGGAGTCAAACCCGGATCTCTTGTTTTCCGTGCAAGCGTCCTAAGCCTTTAAGACTACCGAGACCTATATATGAATATATATGAATATATATATAATAGTTCAACATTTTAACATTCAGACCGGTGCTTCGTATTTAAAGTAACTTAACAAAAACGGTCTTGTTTCCAATCTTATTGTAAAAAAATTAAATTTCTCAGGAAAGGAAAAACTATTATTTAACTTGACAGAAAATCATTGAGTAATCATTGATATCGACAAAGAGAATATATTTTTAACATAATTAAATGTCATTTTTGTCATTTTCATAATCCTTAAAAAAAATCATTCTTTTCAAGTTCTGACGATTTTTTAATAAAGTTAAATTAATTAACTTTTGATTATTATTAGAGTAATGTTTCTTTAAGTTATTTATGAATATAAAAATCATGTTTTTTGAGTTGTGTCACATTTGTAATAAAGAATACATATATAAACGGAATATAATAGCATTAGAGGGGGGCATTTTAGGCATATGAAGATATATATATATATATATATATATATATAAAAGATATAAAATATAGAAGTAAAAAAATACTTTTGAGCGGTATTGATCTCTACCTTTTTCAATAGCTTGAAAAAGAACTTTAAAATATATGCTAACATCTTAAAACGAAGCGAAATAATGACGTAATATGAGGAAAGTAGAAAATCGCGCGCGCCAAATATTGTATAAATTCTTTTATATAGAAGATCTAAACCCTAACATATATCATATTTGACATCACTTAATCTTACAGTTAAAATCCAGGATTTTATTTGCCTCGTGTCGTTTTTTTCCATATGTTTCCATATATTGTCTATGTAGTGTATAGAGTATATTTCCATGTATTAATTTCAAACTTTTCATTTTTCAAGAAACTTTTTTTATTGAAAAAATATTTTTTAACAGTCTATATTGCCTATATATATATATATATATATATATATATATATATATATATATTCTTTATAATTATAGAATTCTTATGACATTACAGATAAGTTGTTACATGTATCACATATCGACATGCATAGAAATGTAAAGATTATACGTTTAATATATGTGCAACCATTACAGTAATAGGAAATCGAAGTTTGTAATCATACGAGCGTGTTTATATTATGGCTGACCTAGTCTTGACCATTCAAACAATGAAACAGTCCGAATAAATATCGATTGTTGATCCAGGTCGCTGTGATTATGTGGAGGAAACGGCAACAGAACTCTACTGAATTAATCAAGAATTATGAATAATGAAGGAATTCAATGCAATTTAAAAATTGCAGCGATCATTCTTTATGAATATGTGTATTTAACTTGTATAATATATATGTTTGTTTTTAAAAATTTATACTTTCGAAATTTTCGAGACTGCAACATATAGGGTACCTCTATACATATATGCCGTACTTATTAACTTTCGGAAGGCGAATGGTTTTCGATGGATGCAGGATCATTTTAATAATAGAATTTTTATTGCAAACTAGTTTTGAGAAGGAATTATATATAAAAACGCATTTTGAATAACATATTCTTTATCTCTTTTAAATGTCCTGTATACTTGATATATGAAATAAATGTATTATAATATTTACAAATATTTATAAATTTATTACAATTTTGATATCTTGTACTGTATTTCGTATCATTACCGACATAAACATAACATCGTGATCGTTTTTCATTACCCGCATTCCGAGCTGTCTTATCGCTCACGGGTGAAAGTAACCCTGCATTCATCGATACGAGGGTTAAAAATTTAATTCATTAAGTATTGCTTATTATATGTTTAAAAGATAAATATGTACTATATCAATAAAAATTTTACATTGTCTACTACTATAGAAAATTAAAAATATTAAATATATTTATTAGGTGTTGGAATTAATTCGTAGCGTTTTTTAATGAAAGAATGTTATTTATTTCACATGAGCATTAAAAAATACATTAATGAAAGTACTTCCCATCACTTGTAAAACGCTACGAATTAATTCCAACACCTAATATTTTTTACATTAAAAAACCAACTATTAATTCTCATAAAAAATAATAATTTTATAAAACAAGAATAACATATTTATAGTAAAACTAAATATAACTTGTTAAAAGAAAATTATAATAAGATTAATTCTAATATAACTATTTTGACTTCAATGATAATTTTTTATTGACATCTTAATTTTAAGCTTTAAATATTAAATTTTAAATTACAGTATTTAAAATTAGTGAAATATTATTCGCTAATTTTATTATTTATAATATTAATTTATAATATTATAAATAATATCATATAATATATTTAATTTTAATCAAATAATAAAGTTGTTTAAAGAAATGTATTGTTAACTCTTCAATTATAATCATATTCATTAATATTGTTTTATGCATTTTGAAAATGTTAATTAAAATAATTATATATATGTACATTTAATTAAAATAATTATATATAGTAGGTTGAAGAAAACAATATCGTTAATATTTATAATTTTTACTGAGACAAAACTTTATTCTTGTAAGAGCTTTTCAAGATAATAAATCTTTATCACGATCTGTATACTATTTCAAAGTCATCAAATTTTAGATTGGAAATAAGCTCCTAATTGGATGATGCTTAACTAGAACAAATAAAAATTTGTTTCCGTGTTTATAGACATTGATTATGTTTACACGATTAATTTACGCCAAAGTTATAACATCGATGTTATAAAATTGGTCAATCACAGTCATTCCATTTTTCAGAAGAATAGCTATGTTTGGCTAATTTCATAACATCAATGTCATAACTTCGACGTAAATCGGGCCGTAAACGTATCGGGCGTGTAAACGTCATTGGCTATAATAACTCATTCAACAAAAACAATATATCGAGAAATAAAGTTTATTAAAAAAGTGTAGAAACATATTTTCCACAAGATCAGTGAAACTGATCGTTAAAAGTTAGAAATAAATTAATTTTGTCGATTTTACTAAAATATTTTGTTCATATATCGTAGGCATAAATAAGCTACATTGCAAAATTATTTGTAGAGATTACACGTTCGTTTTCATTTATCACATATATAATTTCTCATTTATTATGTTATTAATATAATTCAATATAAAAGCTCTATTACATTTTTTCACAAATTTTTCATATGACATAGTTTTCTCGAATAGAATAAAAATAGTTTTTATAATAGATCTATTATTCTATTTAGAATCAGTACCTTTAAGTGATAAACTTTATAATCAATGAATTCTGTTCCATTTTATTCTCATCCTTCAATTTTCATATTAATGAATTTAAATGGAATTGTGTTTGACAGATATTTCAACGTTTCACACGAAAATGCTTTTCAACTACTTGGCACAAATCCACATGTAATCAGAGAACATGCAAATGATTTTAACTGCAAGTATCACAACTTTTAATCATCATCGGTTAAAGTACTTTTTAATAAAACTTTTCATTAACTAATTAGCTTTTTTAGTTAACTTTTTAAGTTAATTATAAAAAAGAGTTTGACATCTATTTTTAAAAATCAAGTAACATATGGCTTTATGCGTAAACTTTTTTGTAATAAAAAAAGTCCCAAAATCTTTAAATAAAATTAGTTAATAAAATTTTCAGTTAAACAAAATAAAGATTTCTTTAAATCATTTATATTCTCGTCCGATTTATCAATTTATATAGAAATTATAGATAAGTAGCAATTTATATAGAATTGTAGATAAGTAATAAGACAAATACAAATTGTCTATTCAAACATTTTTATGACATATATTAAAAAAATGTTCTCGATTTTTGTAAAGTTGTGTAAAGTTATGGTTGCATCAATAAAATCATTTATTATATACACGTCGTTATTAATGTGTGTGTGTGTGTGTGTGTGTGTATGTATTTGTATCTTATGATAAATAAAGCACATTACTTATTTGACTTATTTTGCGCACCGTATTTGACCGTACTAGCGTAAATATTGCTTACCTTATAAAATATGTAAATAAATTCGCAAAATTGAATCGCAATTAGCTTTTAAGATTCTATGAAAGCCGCTTGATTAAATCGCTATATCCGCAGGGAATCCACAGGATGTTGCAACGTTAGAAAGTAAGGAGGATGAGAAAAGTCCGTTGCAGAATGAATTATATTAAAAAAAAGAGAGAGCTTTGTGAGAAATATCATAGTTAATTAAAAGTTCCGGTGACACTCGTTTTTCTATCTGCTTTCCTTGAAGCAGATTTACTCACAGTATATAGTATACACGCATTTTTTTTCACACAAATGTCAACAACGCTTCCTTTTTACTACGTTATATGTTAGTCAGACAATTTTTGTCGTCGCTGCAGTTTATCATTTTAACTTTACTTTTATCATATGAGTCATACACAGACATACGATTAAAACATATGTACTGACAAAAACTAAAAAAATTTCCAGTTCTGCAATTGTTCATTAAAAGTTCATTGAAAGCAAGAAATTTAATAGCGAATAACTGTTTATTACTGCAAACATGAAATATGTATTTATGCTCGCAGGGAACGTACAATATAATAATATATATTTTCACGTTGTTCGTAATTGTTGCTTAATTTATTTTGTGTATTATACTCCACATGAATTTCATTAATTCTACATTTTCAAAAATATTATATTATATTAAATTGAGAAATTTTAGGACTAGTACTTACATATATTACTTAATCGCCTTAAAATCGTCAAATTAAAAAAATACTTTCGTTTATACGATTTACAATGACGTATTTTAAACGATAAAAATACACGTGCATTTTTCGATCCCAATACGATTAAATCTTATGGTCACGGATTTCTCATCGTCATTCAAAGAGAGTGATAAGTGGACGGAGAGGAAGAATAAGAGAAAGCCTCGAAGGAACCTCGAAGATGGAAGAGGTCCTGTTGCCCACACGTCGAGAGCGAGTGCACTCCAGTAAAGTATTATCTCGAGAAAAGAAGAATAGTAATTCTTCTTTCGCGCGCTTGCAGATCTTAGAACGCGAACATATAATGCGATTTAAGTCGTGACAGAAGCCTTTGTACGTCAGTAATATTACAAATAAAATTCAGGAAATGGAAGAAGATAAATGTGTATGTTATAATATAGAAATATGGAGACTATATAATATATTTTTAGAATAAGAAAAATCTTTGGATTATATCAAATTTCGTATTTGCCATTAGTTTGCAAAGAAAATTAGATAACAATTTTTATTCTTTCTTACAAAATTTATTTCGCAATCGCGAATAATATATCTAAATATCAAAATATTATACGTTTGTAATATAGAATATTTAAGATAAATTTCTTTTTTCTTTTCAATATAAAAAATAAGTGTCTTTTGTATGTTTTGTCAATATATTTGCTAGAAAAATTATCAATATATAGAATCTTTTATATTATATTTTTGAGCAAATAATATGCTGTAATCAATCCTGGTGTCGACATGAAAATTAGTCCGAGATTAAAGCACGTGTGATAACAACTTGCATGCAGTCCTTAAATATATTCGCGCTAACTTTTCGTTATAGTCCCCCACTGTATAACACTAATGAAAACTATACTGAAAGTTTGTCGCATACTGCTCAATAGAGAACATGTCTGCGAACAGAGATTCCTCTAGGTTAACTTAATTAAGCACGGCTGAATATCAAAGGTTAACGTGGGAACCTTATCACGTGTAAAAAAAAGACTAAAGGGTTACATTGAATCTAATGATTTTCCAAGGAAGTAGAGGCACAGTTTCAATTAAACAAAGCATAATTCTACTTCAGTGATCCGGAAGACAATTGCATTATCTAATAATTATTCTACGACAACTCTCTCTCTCTCTTTTTCACTCTTTCTCTTTTATCTTTCTCTCTTATCTTTATTACTTCCGAAAACTTTGATATCTTCAGCGAATTCGTATTGTATTCATCCTTAAATTGATTTTAGCACTTGAAATCAAATACTGATGAATGATTGGACTGTTACTTAATAAATATAATTAAATAAACAATGTTGGATGCTCGTATCATTACGTATAATTAACTTAGTCTGTAATGTATATTTATTTAGAATATAACGTGCGTTAGACTTTTAATTATATCTGTGAATATATAGATAATTATAACAGCAGCAATAATGAAATTTCATTAATAAAAGAATGTTAAATAAAAAAATTAAATAATGTAATAAAATTGTTGCAATATCTATTGCGTATTTTATGCAAATTCTTTTTAAAATTAAAAATATCAATTGATCAGTGTATTATATAATTCTAATATTCAGTAATTTAAACCTGGCTAAATATTCAATAGTATAAAATCAGGCGTTAATTATATCATTTTCTCTCTGCTTTTATTTAATTGCATATTTAATGTGCTAATTATATCACTAATCACATATATGATAAATGTGATTAAGTATTGTATAGTTTAACTGATTTCTGTAAATGCAATAAATAATACATTTCTGAGTAAAATAGAAAATTGGACAAAAGGTTTTTCTTTGTATTTCTATATTTGTAGATATTTGTAGAAAGTTTATCAATATTAATAACAAAAAGTTAAAAAAATGATATTAAAAGATTTTCGGATAAAAAAATAGACATTGTGCAATAAACATTTTCAATTATTCACGTAAACTTTAAAAAAGTCATAAATACTTAGAACTGTTAATAATGTAGAACTGTATATGATTATTTTGCAATTTTCATAGCGTGCATTTTACGAGATTTATAACGGGATACACGTCTTGCTTCGAGAACTATAATATTAATCTGCATTACATTGACCTGAAGAGCTAAATATAGAGTGTGAGATTGATAGTGATTTTATGCATGCTAACAACTTTGAAAGTAATATGCAAAACGGTCTCTTCTGAAACAAAGAAAGAGACAATTATGCAGAAAAAAGGATCAACTGTCACTTTGCGTTGCAAAACTATGGGATATATACAGTTATTATATACAATACAATCGTTTTATTAAACTTCGTTAGACGATGATTAAATTTCATATATGCAATGCATAAACTTACCTCGAAACTAAGAAGCCCGCTGTGATCCTGGTCCAAAGTATTAAAAACGTAATGAGCGTACTGGCTTGTATTGGCTGTAAAAACAAATATTTAAATTATTTCTTTACGTATTTTTATATTATTTATTATAAATGTACATCTGTTCTTTTATTTTTGTCGAAATAACAATTAGTTAAAAATAATGAAACATTACGCTCTATTAATAATTGACATGAGTACGAATCGGTATAATATTTGAGAAGCCCCCACATTGTCATAGTAATTGTATCCATATATTAAATTTTAATACTAATATGTATAAATTTTAATATTTGTTTGTATATAATTATTGCTAGAAATAACTGAGCTTTTTCATGATGTAAACCACATATAAATTATGGCATACGCAAAATATTTTTTAAAAAATTGAAACAATTCGAATATTGATTCAAGATAAAGAACTTGTATTTCGTGAAGAGGAATTCACATCAAATAAGCAATACTTGAATTTCTTCATTGGTTCGACATTATTGAAACCAGAGTACATGTCGATATTGATTTCGTTAAGAAACAGAAGTGTACCTTTAATGTAAAAGCATTTCAATCTGCCTATATACATACATATATTTTATATATATATATATATATATATATATATATACACACACGCAGTGGACTTAAACAAACTCTACAAAGTCCATCGAATCTATAGACGACTCGTAAACTGAATATCCATCGATGTGTGTTAATAACTTCCAGTTGAAATAACATGAATACTTCAAATCTAAAGCGATGATTTATACAGGTCACACACACAGAAATGATCACGTCATATATATCCGTACTGTGTCGATTGCAAATATCCCTTTTACTGTTCTCAATGAGATTTATTATATAATGATTTTACGAAGAAATTGGACAAAACATACTATTTTTTAAAGCAGCAATATCTTGCCGCTATTGTTCTAAATACAGCATGCATACAACCGTTTCTAAGAAAGTAATTTTTAATTGTGGATTTAAAAATCTATATTTGTTAAATGTTACAAAGATATTACAAAGATGATACTATCAAAAATTTATGGTTCACTGTTCCTAAAAAAAAAATATCAAGCCATATTGTATAAGTGTTATCATATTGAATGTCAAAATTTTTATTAGATAGCAAAAATTATTGAATTAATCAATATTCTACTAGAAAGAAAGAATTTAAAATATTAATATTATGTATTAAGAGGCCATGGCATATAAAAAAACTTAAATAGTAAAACGTAAGCAGTAAACAAATTGACCAATCACAATAAGATTAAACGTAGTAGTAGCAAATCCAACATTAATTTCCTTACTGTCCAGGAAAAAAATGTTTCATATCTTATAGTCGATAGATAAGCTATAAGAAAATATAAAATAGGGGGTTCCATTTAAAAAATTAAAAGTGACCTTAATGTGATCTTCAAACAATTATTCAAGATCAAATTAATGGCATTAACGGCTTATATCCCTCTTGAAACCATTTTATATCGAAGATACAACTTTTTTCAAACATTTTTTCGTATTTTTCGAGGTATTTGCCTAGGGTAATTAAAATGAAATACACGTATAATTATATATAAATATGTCCATATAACATTTTTTCCCAGGTTCTTACGTCTGATTACTTAAATTTTTGTGACCCCTATTATGTAAATAACAGTAATTAAAAAGTATCTTATAATAAGAGAAATATTTCAGAATATGCGGCAGAGAGATAAATGTCAAATTCTAATTTTCTATTTAAATGAGAACTTTAGATCTGGATTCTCTAGTTTCATCAAAAGGATTCACTTGAAAATTTGTAGCAGTTCCCATTATCCTTCAGACATATTGAGTTACGTCATCGAAAGCTTATCACGAAAGACCGGGACATAAAGTATATTAACTCGTCTAAGTTCGGGAACGTTTGCGAACTACGTGCTCGTAGAAAACATTCTCACTCGTAGAGCAATGCGAAATTTGAAAATCAATTTTCTTTACCTGAAAGAGCTCATGATTTATAACTTTTATTAAAATATAACTCTTATTAAGTTAGTATATTTATATTTGTACAATTTATATGTGTACAAAAGATATTGAAGATACTATAACATATAATGAATTGTTATATGCACGGAAAGAACAATTTTGTTGAAGTATCTAAAAATTTAACTAGATACAGATCTAAAAATAAAATTAATTAAAAAAAATTTTATTAAACTATCAAAGTAATTACGTAGAAATCTCAAACATTTTTAGAGCCGTATCTAAATTTTTAAATACTTTAGCAAAACCGTCCTTTCCATGTAAAAAATTCCTATTTTTTAATTTAATTTTTGTGTAAGATATTTTGTGCTTTTCTAAAAAATACTTAAAAGAAATTGTATTTAAAATTGTATTAAAAATTGTATCTCGTTGAAAGTTAATTTTTAATTTTTTTTTATAATATAAAAGAGATAAAATTATACTTCGATATAAATTGAATTATTTAATTTGATTGAAATTAAATAAATTTTATTTGATACGAAAATATTTATTTTTTTATGCAAACGAATAATTAAGATAATTATATATATATTTCGATGATTATAGAATGTAATAAGATTTTCTGTTGCATGTGCACTGTTAAGAAAGATAAGCCTGCTACTTTGCAAACACAACTACTATCGGAACGTCCTCGGAGAATTGCGAAGTTGCAATCTCAGGTGAAGGGTCACGTATTTTACACCTTGAGTCATATATAGGTACAAATCCTGCATGCATAACGTATAAAGTTATGTTCGATCGTGTGTATAGTTGAACAAAAATAAAACGTTATTTAAGATAATATGTAATATGTTTGAAATTATCTCTGATTATTAAGAGAATATTCTTCATACATAAATATAAGATATCAAATACAGTACTAATTTCCAAATTTTTATACGATATTTTGTCGCGATTTGTAATATTTTGTCCTTAACCATTCTTACACAAATGTTACTATTATACAAATTATGTTTTATTATATCGTTAATTTTTTTTTTACATATTCATTTAATGTTTTAGAAAGATATAGAATAAATTCTCTTATGATATTAAATTTATTTTTCGGATATATTCCAGCTATTTCTTCTCACACACACACGCACAAACACACACACACACACACACACACACACACACAAGTCTTCATCTATATTTTAGCACACGTATACATACGTAGCTAATATATACGTACGCAAATTTGAAGACGTAAGTAAGAGATGTATTATTTTGGAAATACATCGAGCAAGCACAGGAAGCAAGCGAATTGCTCTGCTTCTGTTTGAACTAACGAATACGAATCGTGAATCGTTATCTCGGTGGAGTAAGATTTATCGCGATGCCATAATTCACCTATTCGACTTTTGACTGTCGAGGCAGATCTCTGTAATGTTCCTTTATTGCGTCGACCTCGTATTCGATATCAGAGGTATAAATTTTACGCGTTGAACTGCACGCGCGAGTTTCGACTACCCTCCTGGGTTTTGCCGGAAGGGTTTTAGATAAGTATAAACATGTCTACCCCTGATAAAAGACTGGGTGCTAAGAAAAGTCCCATCTACCTTCCCATCTTTATTTCGATAACTTTTATGATTACTTCTTAAAATAATTTCTTTAGATTAGATTCATTAGATTTCACTAATAAAAAGCATATTATAAATAGATGAAAGATAAAGAGAGAAGAGACTATCTTAAAGACATAATAGATAATATTTATTATATATATATATCTCGTATATGCAATAAAAACCCACAGTTCAAAACTATTTCGATTTTTCTTCTTTAAAATAAAAATACATGACTTACAAAAAGTGGGCAAACTATTTAAAGCAGCATTACAAATGGAGGTCTAATTGAAACCTTTAATTTAATGACCATGTTGCTGTTTTGTGTTGTCCTTGCTTGCCCAACTGCTCGATTTATATTTAATTAACAAAGCGCAATAAATAAACTGTGGTGAAATGTTTCCTTCTGCAATTTAAAAGAAGTGAAAAGTGTTTCAGTTGTATACTTTTTCTTCTTTTATTTAAAGGAAAATTTTTATGAGTACAGAGGAAATTTGTAAATATTTTCTAAGAAATATTGTTGATATTTTTCCAGAAAAGTTTTGGATAGTATCGTATTTATCTCTCTTGTCGGTACAATGCTTTTTCCGGTAAAGGGGACCATAAATTGTTGTAAATTGTAAAATAGTAGGCGTTGAAGATAGACGGATACCTGAATTGTCGTCTATTCGGAGATCTTTTTTCAAGGATTTTGAGCTTGATCGCTCGTAAATTTACGATCGACCCTCCTTTTACGTCAGGCGGCAAACAAATCATGATATCAATCGACGCTATGCCTACGGGTATGAAATTCGGCTTTTTAATGGTAAGAAACTTTAAACATCTTACGCTATTGTGGAGCTTTTACAATTGCTTTGAAAAGTTTAGTGTTTCGTTTAGTTTTCTATTTACATTACAGATTAGTTTTCAAAATCATTTTAATTTTTAATAAAATAGAAATTGAGAGAGAAAAACTATTAGACTGACAAAGTTACCGTACAACAAATTATTTGAATTAATTAAACAAACAATTTACCAATCGTGAAGGAATTTGTAACAAATATTTAGTAGTTGTCACATTTAATGTTCTCATATCATGATGAAGTTAATTGATTTTAAAATGCGATGCGACAGATGTAGTTTCCGAAAATGCGAATTTCATCGTGTTAATGCGCGGAACGCGCGTAGTCATGGATAACCATATCTCTCACGCGGATGGATAAAAGCGAACATTTGAAACGCAGTGCCACTTTGATCTGGGGAGTTCGTTGCCATGGCTACTGCAACCGCGTTCAGTGAAGGGCCGCAGTTATCCTGGTTGTTGGATTGTTCTCTTTCCCTCTTCATGCTGATGCTTTTCGACGCATCCCCAATCCTGCCGTCGCACCGAGGAAATTTAAATGCGAATAAATGCGCGGTGAATAAATAAACCGAACGCTATATTTATCGTCGTTCTTTTGGTAAAATAAACAACTCTTTGGTTTCCGAGAAATTCTTTCGCATTAGAGAAAAATCTTCGTATTTGTTAAAAACACACGTACTTGAAAAGAATAATGTGTCAAAGTATAACCACAAATGTAAGTAATAAATGTTATATTCTTTTATAAATTATTTGATGTTTACGAAATATGACTTTCTACACTAATCAGAAATATACACGCATTTAAAATACTGAGCTACATCGTAAAATGTTCTCATATGGCATTTATTTTGTGACACAATATATAGTCGCATTTTTTGTAAGAGAAAAATTTCATTCGAAAGAAATTCGCATAAAACCACGTAAAAATATGATATTGTTACTTTCTTTCTCATTAGAGTTTTAAACGATAAAATGTATGTAACAGCTAGCTAAATAATCTCTCTTATTTATCAAAAACTAGGAAAGTCAAAAATCGTATTCAACAGTTTAAAAATTTTGTAATATTATTCAAATATTATTATTAAAAAGACTTATCATTTTCTGTAATATGTAACATGTAATAATTGCTAATAAAAAAATTATTATTTAAAAAATCTGATCTCACCTCCTTGGGGAAAAAATTGCGAATAGATGCACTTGAAAGTATCTTCCCTGACGACTCCCGTAGGACATTCAGCCTTGAAGCCACGATATATTCTTTTCAGTTCAGCTTCTGTGAATCTGGTCGCTCGACAAAGGCTCGCTAAGGAGTCTGGCCTGTATCTCGGTGTTTGCTCCTCCTCGTATTCCGAGTCTGCGAAATA